>NC_047626.1:21530120-21897258 GCF_004354385.1 Drosophila innubila
AGTAGCAAAAAGAACAATGTTAAAAGGCTAAGCTTTATTAAGCACCCAAAATATTTGAGTGTAGTGTATTTTTTTTTTATTTACCAAACTTTTAAATTGCTAGACTAGCAACAAATTAGTTATAATATTAGCATATTTATTTTTTTTTTGACCAGTGGGCTTAAGTAGCCGGCTCCCTCTTATTCGATAACTAATCCTGATGAGCTTCGATAGATTGAGCAATTGGAGAGTGAGAGAGAGAGAGAAGCTTTTATTATTTAAACACAATAGTCACACTGTGCAGCACTTTGGGGCAGCTGTGGCAGCCGCACACAATTAACTTTGGCAACAAACGAGTGCTACAACAATTTTAACAACAACAACAACAACAACAGTAACAGCAACAACAACAACAGTAGTAGCAACAGGTGGGCGGGGCAGTGCGGCAAGGTTTTTGCTGGCAGAACAGCGACGTCAACGTCGACTGCGCGCCTGCGCACGTAAACAAATTCTCAGCTGGCATTGTTTTTGCTGACGTCGCTGTTGACGTCGCGTCGCTGCTGCGTCGGCGCAACGTTTATGACAGCGACTGCGACTGCGACTGAGAGTGCTGCTTGCTGCTTGGCTGTTGTTGTTGTTGTTGTTTTCGCTGTGCTTGTTGTTTTAAGTAATTTCGTTGTCGTTGTCGTCGTCGTCTTTTGGTTGCTTGAAAGCAAAAATTAAAAAATAAAAGAAACAACAACAACAAGTAGCGTCGACAGAGGCAGCAGCAGCTGCGGCAGCACCAGTCGCAGTCGGCACGTAGAAAACAACAAAAAATAACAACAATCGACAACAACAACAACAACGAAAAATCCCTGGCAAAACACGCCAACCCAACGCGACTTTGTTGCTGCGGTTTTCAGTTGCCAGCGCGATTTTGAATCGAGTTGAACGCGACGCGTCGTCTTGAGGCCTCCAATAATAAAAAACACGAACAACCAAAAACACCAATAACCAAAAGCTGAAATCAGAAAATGTTAACTTAAAAAAGAAAAAACGAAAATCAAATCAAATCAAAAACTCCAAAATCTGTAAACGAAATTGAAATCTCGTTCAAATCTTTGCAATAGAATTGTGAGTGCGTGTGTGCGTGCTTTGTTCCATCTCTTTCGCACTCACACTCTAACACTCGTGTGGTGTTTCTGGTGTGTGTGTGGTATGTATGGTGTGTGTGTGTGCTGCACTTTTTCTTTATTTTTGTTTTTGTTTTCGTGCCGCCCAAATGAAATTTATGTGCAATAAGCGGCGAATGCAGGCCAACAACAACACGAACAACAACAACAACAGCCAAAACAACAACAACAGCAACATCAGCAACATTTAGAGGTAAGACTTGTCGACTTCAAATATATTTGTTATCTGTGAACTGTTCATCCCAGTAACTGGTCAGCCGGCCAGGTTCAAGTGTAACCAGTTAACCACTTCAGCCAGTTTATCCCCTACCTCCCTCCTCCCTCCCCTCTTCCTAGCCCCTCTATCTTCCTTTGGCCTCGAAAAAAAAGCCGCAGGCCCAGTTCCACTTGACGGTAATTCAAATGTATGTAAATCTTGTTCTTAACAGCGCCCCTTTTTTTTTTTTTTTTTGGGATTTTTTTAAATTTTTTTTTTTAATTTGATTCTTTTCGATGTTGTACGCTCCATTAACTGGGCCTATTTGCTTTGCTCAGCAACTGAAAAACGAGTCGTATCGATTGTTGAGGTGGCGCCATCTCTTGTTGATTGTTTCTCCTATGTTTACAATCAACTAAGAACATTTTCGAGGCATTACCTTATAATAATAACATGTATTTTGTTTAGAAAAAACTTAAAAATTTGTATTTTTTTTTATGTATTACAGTTGCTTATGATTTGGAACAAGTAAAAAAACAGAAATAATGCGATTTATTGAACTATTTTTATTAAAATAAAATAACAACAAGGTATATTTATTTATTTTTTGTCAAGTCAAATATTTGTTTAGCTTGTCTTTTATATTGTGCAATGACATTGAGAAGGATTAACAAATTTGACTAACAAAAAGCTGAATGCTACAAGTTTCGGTTGTCAAGCTAGTTGTCGAACTAATTTTACCTGGTCTATATGATCAGTAATTTCTCTCGACGCTGCGTAAAATCATGAATTATAATTTTTATTTTTTTATAATAGAGAAGTTTTTTATAAAGAAGGTATAAAAAAGTCCGCTAGCAAAAGTACCTTAAAGATCATTTAATTCATTAGGACCTTCGTTTTCACTAAGCTTGTAAAAATAAGTATAAATGATTTCTTAACCTTATCAAAACTCGAATTAAAAATTAACTAAATTTAATCAACGGCAATTCTATTTCTATTACCTAATACCCTTTCTCGCTTAAGTGTATAGCAAAGTCGTCTATGCTTTGCCTACACAAATCGCATGTTTAAAAGTTATCTTGTTCTTCTCGTTATTGTTGTTGTTGGTGTTATTGTTTTTGGTTGCTTATTCTGTTGTTCTGACTGCTTTTTGTGCGGTTATTGTGTTTTTTTTTTACTTTTTTTTATCGTTCTTATGATGATTATTGTTATTTCTCAGCTGCTTCTTCAGCTTCTTCTTCTCAATCTCGAGCTTTGTGTTGTTATTGTTGTTGATTTAGCTGCTTTTAACATTTATTGTACAGTCAGTCTCTCTGTCTGTCTGTCGGTTTGTCTGTTTGTTGCTTCTTCTCGCATCTTCTGGCTTAAATGTCAAGCTCATGCTGTGAGCTAACATATAGCCAAAATCCAGTCAGTTGGCCAGTTAGTCAGTCAGTTGGCCAAGTCTCTTGTAGGTGTATCGAATTGCAGTGCTGTCATGTTAACTTTTTTATAGCTAAACTTTTGTAATAGCAGCATTTTTAAATTTAAATCAGTCGACAAAAATAGTTTAAATTAAAAATAAATTTAAAATATGTAACATTCAATTTTATATCAGAAAATTAAAAAAAAATCAACGAAATCTCTATTGAAAATATATAGTATATCGGTCAGAAATTAATTATAATAATAGAATTATAATCTGAATTTTCTTTCATAATAAAAAGCTATAATACATATTTAATGAATATTAGCTTTTTTTTGTTTATTTTTTTAAAAGTGTTGTTTCTTTGTTGGATTAGCTATTTTAGAACATGAAATTCTGACAACACCAGTAGAAACAGCAGCAACTTCTCTTTCTTGCCTCCTCTTTTTGTCTTTATCGCTCTCTCTCTCGCTCACTCTTTTTCTTCCTCTCTTATTTATCGCATTCTGTTTCTTTTGTTGCAGGCATATCTGCATGCGGCCAACTAACTGTAAAACGTTGCAACGGTCAGCGGCAACTAACAACTGGAAATAGCACAACAACAACTTGCAACAACAACTTACTACCTGCAACCTGCAACCTGCAACGTCAAGCTGCCAACGACAATTGCATAAAAATTGAAATTAGATATTGGCGGCGCATCAAATTACCAAATGCTGTTGCTGCTGCCAGAACTATGGCAACGACAACAGCAACAACGACAACGGCAGCCACAGTTGCTCACTTGCAGCAACAACAACAACAACAACAAGAGCAAAGGCCGCTGCGCGGTATTTCAATAATAATTGAAGCGGAGCCAAAGGCAGCAACAGTCAACGGCAACGGCAACAGCAACAGCAACAGCAACAGCAACAATATCAACAACGGCAGCAACATTGAAAGCGACGAAATGTCGCTCAAGTCACAGAGCATGTTGTTGGCATTTGGCGACAACAGCAGCAGCAACATTGGCAATTTGCAGACGCTACAAGTTGACCATGCAACTAAAGTTGATTTGGAAACGAGTTGCAACACAGCCGCAACAACAGCAACTAAATTGTATCCACAGCTGCTGCTGCGCATTGGCCAAGCTGATATCGAAGCTGAAACAGAGACAGCAACAGCAACAGCAACAGAGACAGAGGCCGGGGTTGAGGCTGCAGCAGCATCAACTATAATCAGCTGCAATGTTGCTGCTGCTGATGTTAGAAACGTGTTGCCAGCTGGTGAAATTGCTGAGAGCAACAATGGCAACGACAACGCTAGTCAGTTGATGTTAGTCGATTGGACAACGGCAACGAGTGCGTTGACCAATGCACAGCACACGGTCAAGATACAAATAGCCAACGGTCAAAGTGCGCCCACAGCAGCAGCAACAGCAACAGTTGCAGGTGCAACAGCAGCAGCAACAGTTGCAGATCAACGCAAGTTGGGCAAACAAATAAGTGTGGTCAAATTGAACGACAGTCAAAGCAACAGCGAGATGTTGTTGCAGTTAAAGCAGCAGCAACTATTGCAAGTGCAGCAGCAGCAGCAGCAACAACAACAACAACAGCCCTATCAACTGTGCTATTTGGTGTCAAGTGGACAATATTCACCTTGCGAGACGCTCGACAGCGGCACGGGCAGCGATCTGGAGAGCATCAAGTCCCCCGACAGCAACAGTTGCAGCAGCAAGAGCAACAGTTGCAACTTGAGCGGCAGCAACAACAACAGTGCCACGCCTCAATTGCAGCTACATTTGAAGACAACACGCATACGTGTTAACAACTCGAGTGCGCCAAGTGGCATGCCACATGTGCAACGCGCCTACAGCTTGACCGACGACAGCGAGGAATGCGACGAGAGCAGCAGCTCCCTCAGCTGCGATTCCCTGCACTCCAATGAAGCAGCGCCGCCTCACAAACTGGGCTCACTTCTGCCCAGTTCCTTGTTGCACGATATACGCAACCGCGAGGGCGATGGGGAGGGAGAGGGGCAGCGGGAGTTGCAACATGTGATGACTGCCACAAAAATTGATGGAAGACCGCTGCAATTCGAAGCAGATCAATTTTATAATTTCCATGTCAATGAGCATGATAATTATCGCAGTTTTGGGCAATTGTACGATTATACGACGCACAGCTTGCAATCAGGAAATCAACAGCAACTCCTGCAGCCAGAGGGGGAGGAGGAGGAGCAGGAGGATGCCTTTGTGGGCTACAAGGATGTGAGGCGTGCCTCGCAGGCATCCACAATACGCTCCTCGAAGGGCACCGTTCGCGGCGTCAAGAATCGTGTGCGCAATGGAGTAGCCACCTTCTTGCAACTGCAACAGCCCAATGCCAAGGTGAGTGCCCCAAGTGTGTGAACAATGAGTGTGCGACAACGTATAAATATTCGCGCATTAAGAAAGCAACAAATTTATAAGAAAAATCATAAATTGCGTTTAGAATTTCCTTTTCATTTTTAAAGATTGACAGTTAAAAAAATACGATTTTAAACGAAAATCGAAGATTGAAGTGAAAGTAGATTTGCTTTTAAATACCATTTTTATGAGTGTTTTCAGTGTATGAATCAGCAAACCAATCTTCGGGAATTTTCGGGATTTTTCTTTGATTGTAACTGCCCGTCTGTAACTTAAATTATGAATAATGAGTTTGTGGAATTAAAGAATATTTGAGAATACTTTGTATAATAATTTGTTAAGCAAATCAAAGTTAGAAATGAATGAATCTTTAAGCTTAACTTTACTACATATACGTGTATTTATAGTGAATTAGGGAAATACAAATGAGTGTGTTTGAATCGATAATGAAACTGGTGAATATTAAGAAAGTCTTGTGAAACATAGATTGAAATTGATAGAGCTATCAGCTTTTTATTCGAGAATTTAATGAGTTTATCTTTACAAATTTCTTGTAAATCAATTCAAATCTAAAAAAAAAACATAATATATATTAAAATGTTCGAAATTCAAATATATTCAAAATTATAGCTCGATGAACGAATATAAGAACTTAAAGTAAATACTATACATATTTTTAGAAATTAAAAAAAAAAAACTTCATAGATAAGTGTATAATTTATTTCCTTGGAATATTTGAAAAGTTAAGTTATAATAAGAAAAGTTAAATTGTAGCCGATTCTAGGTTTGAAGATTAGCTTGTTTTCTGAATTTCCTCAAAACATGTTTGATAATTTATTATGATCTTGAGAAGTTGCATTATAACTAAAGTTATTTTAAAATAGCCTAAGTCCCAATAATCCCAAATAAATATGAAGCTATTAGAATTTCATTTTTTTTGTTAATCAATTCTTTACCGTTTTCCTTCGTTTTGGCATTTTTGGAGTACATTCACATTGCATAAGTGTATATCTATTTGTAGAATGATCAAATGAATGCACTCACATGCTCGCTTTTTTTTTTTTTATTAACATTGTAGTCACATTTTTGTTTAAATAATTTATTCATGCGATTCATTGAGAAAGTTTTGATATTTTGGCTTTTGTTTGTAATTTCAACTTTTGTCTGGGGGAATCTCTCCAATTGTGTGTATGTGTGTGTGTGTGTGTGTGTGTGTTTGTGTTGCGTGGGCGGCTGCTTGGGTCGCTGACTCTACACACACACACACACACACACACATGCATTGCATAACTGTATGTGTGTGTCGTGCCTGTCTGGAAATCTACAGAGTCTTCAGCTTGACTCACGCTTCGTCTATGTGAAAGTAAAAAGGCTGGCCAGTTGTTGTTGTTTTTGTTATTTTTAAAACTTATTAAAAACCAAAACAGCTTATAGGCAAGTTAGAACACTGCAATCGAGTTTGCTCGACAGTAAGATAGTCTCAAGTCGAAGATTCGCAACAAACGAACGAAGAAAATAAAAATAATAAAAATACTACAAAAGTATTAACTACTATTACTATGTTTATTAATATTATTTGGATTTTAGAAAAAGAAATGTGTGTAAAACAGGATATTTTACTCAATCCTACTTTTTAATCGTCTTCAAAAAGAAAAGACAAGACGTCAACTTCGAAGCTAATAAAAGTAAATAACATCCATTTAATAATTAGTAATTAAATTAAAATTGAATTATAAATTTTAATTAATTGCACAAATTAAAAATATAATGAAAATTTTAAAGTTAAATATTACATACACTGATAAAATAGCTTAATTTATTAATAATTTTGTCTAAAAAAAAGGGTTAAGTTCTAAAAAAGAAACAAGTTTCTAACTTGAAGAATTTCGAATCTAAAAATATATATTATTTAGGACAATTGCACTTGATTTTAAAAACGAATCATATTTATCACTGAACATATCCATAAAATTATAATACTCTTGTAGCTGTAGGATGCTGGGTATATTAATTTGTTGCGCTTTTTTATTGAGATATGTTCCAAAATCAAATTAACACCTTGCTGTCTATTTACAAATTGTATTAAAGTTGTTGCAGCTACGCTGTTTCCTCTTCTTCTTGCACGTCTTCTTCTTGCTTATTTAAATTAACCGTTAAGTGGCTTAATAAGTTGAATACGCGATTTGCCGCCAAAAAAAAAAGGCAGAAAGAAAGCCGTGTCTAAAAAGGCAAACAGAATTTCCATATGTACAGTGGCACAAAATGTTGAAAGAACAAGGTGAAAACGCTATCAAAGGGGGAGGCAAAAAAAGGTGTGAAATGAGGGGGGTTGGGGGAGTGAGAGGGTATGTGTAATATAGTATAGATAGGTGTGCAAATTTGGCGATCGCTGAGTTAAGAAAGTTGTTGGTTGTTTCGGTTTGGTTGTGTGTGTGTGTGTGTGTTTGAGTCGGAAGTTGGCAGTCAACATGGATAATACATAGATGGTTCGACTTGTAGATAAAACGGTATAGATACGACCCCATCAATGTGGGCTTAAATGGCAAGCAGGCCCTGACTAATTGCAGCAGTTGTTGTGGCTTGTAAGCACTGTAACTTTTGATTTCTATTCGGCTTTCTTTTGGCCAAAAACATATTTTGAAAGTTCTTAATGGGTCAAAAGCTGTTTGGCCCTGGCACGTGTACGCTTTAGCATTATTATTGACTGATTGTCTGACCGACAGACTGATTGACCCATTTTGTAAAGGCGATTGAGCAACACATGGCCGAAAGCAATAACAACAATAAGCAGCTCCAATTGCAGCGTTATTGAAATTGCATTAAACACGCATCGGTCACAGCATAAATAAACTGTCGACTCATCGAAAGATACGTGGATACTTGGATACAAATGTATCTTTATACGAGTATTGTTTTATTTGTACTCGTATTATTTGTTGTATGTGTAACGATGATTCGCTTGTTTCTTTATTTTTTACCAATGCTGTTACCACCTTTATTTCTTATTTTTGTGCGGCCTTATGCGAAATCAATTACACAGTGGTACAATTTAACTGAAATTGACAGACAAATGGTCAGGCATAAATTGACCCGAATATATTATATTTAACCAATTCTATTATAAACTTTGTAGTTAAGCTGCCTTTTGGTTTAAGCTTGAGTACATTTTGCAAAAATTATCATACCCCATTTTACACAATTTTCATTGGGTATAAAAATTGACAATAACTAATATGCCATCAAATGATGTTAAGCAGTTAAGGCCAAAACCAATGACTTTATTTAATGGCATTGAAAACGCTGTTACACATATTATTGGACATTAAAAAAAATAACTGTTAGTTGTCTGTGTGGGCGTGGCGCCTAGTCATTATGTGAACTTTCATTTTCCTACATAGTTTTTTTCTACCGTTTCAGCGATTTCGTCACTCAACAAATTTGGCTAAATGGCATAAAGCGGCTCGAAAAATGCCAAAAAAGCAGGCTAAATAAAAACAGAAATTAACTAAATTATATTTTAATGGGAGCTCGACTCGTTTTGGCTAAATACTTGTCGATCAGCTAAAAAAAAAAAAAAAAACTACAACAAAATTGAGTCAAGTCTCTGCTCAGCAAATATGATTAGATAGATTTGTTGTAGATGCGCATAATTAACGCATTAGTCGCTCTTTATTATTATAATTTGAGTTGTGTTTGGCATTTGGCTTTTGACTTTTTGAAAATTACAAAAAAAAAAAAACAGAAATACAAAATACAAAATAAATTAAATAACAAAAATTCAGCACAGAAATTATGCAATCGATTGTTTCGCCAGCCTCTGTGTTGTAGTCTCTGTCAATCTGCAAATGATTTCAATATAATTATAATATTGATTTGCCTTTCAAGGTTAACAACGCCAATTCGCGTGTTGTTCTTTTTGTTGTTGTTTCTTTCTATGCAGGTGCCATAAATATTTCATTGATAGATTTAAATTGTCCAAATCATCATTTGATATCATCCCATCCTCTTAACTCTCCGCAGGGTAAAAAGCATAAATTATTATTTATTTCTTGTCTCCAAAGAACCAAGCCGGAAACTGAGATCAGTTCTTAAAATAATTCTTTATTTCCTTGTCGTCTTTAACTATCGAAAACTATTCACAATCATTTGAAAGTATTTGCAAATCAACTAGAATCAAGTTTGAATAATTTCTAAAATAACTAGTGATTTTAAAAAGCTATAGATGAATTTGAAATATTTAAATTATTTTAAAATTGGCTTAGAGTAGAATTTTTTTTTTATTTTTTAAATTGTAGCTAACATAAATATAAATCAGATCTTGTGAACTAACATGAAGCAAAACTCCATGTTAAACTTAACATGAACATGAGGAAAACTCTGAAGATAAGTAGATAATACCCGAAAGTCAATTTCAAAAACTAAACGCAACTTTCTCAAGACTTGAAAACTGAATTATTGGTGAACCAAGAAGCTTAAATCTAACAATTTGAACTAAATATTAAGAAAGCAATGCAATGCCTTTACTATATCTCTTCCTCTTTCTCTCTCTATCTATTTCACTCACTCTGTGCTTTATTTATATTTTCCTCTCTATCTGCTGATCTCATTTTGAGGCTAATCACAGTGACAGTTTGTAAAGTGAAGTCATCATCTTAATTTCAACAATTAAACATAAAAAAGAAAGATAATAAAAAAAAAATTAGAAAAAACTGTGATATTAATACTGTCGCTAAAGTGATGTGAAGAAAGAGCAAAGAAGACATAAAGCAAAATGCAAATGATCTCGTTAAGAAACAATTTGGCATTTGAGAAGAAATAAAAATAAAATGCCAGAAAAAATAAAATACCAAAAAAATTGTTAAAGATATGCAAGACAATGCACAATATTTAAAGTGGAGAGGGACAATGGGGGAGGGGGAGGGGAAAGGGGGAGGCGGTAACAGCACCAAACTCGAAACATAGTTTGAATTCGATGAAAGTGAAAATGAAAATGAGATTTACGTGACCAGGCACAGATTTATGGCTTTGAAAGATTTTTTTCTCTTTCATTTTTGCCTTTTTTCTTTTTTTTTTTTTTTGCTGCAACAGATGGAGGCGCCTCGCATTGTTTCAGATGCGCCATACACATACAAATTGTTGGCAAACAATTAAACAACAACAAGTCAAGTTGTTGGGCGCGTCGTTTGCTGCATTTTAATTTCGATTTGCATTCAGGGCCAAAAGAAAGCAGCAAATGGGCTTATTAAAATATCCAATTATTGCCAAATTGAAGCTCGCTTTTGCCCAACGAAACGAAAGTGAAATGTTTCACCTCACACACATGCATGACTGTATGTGTGTGTGTGTGTGTGTGCCAAGAAACCCAATGAACCATCAACCATCGCACCTGAAACTCGCCAACTGAAATTCAAACTGAATGAACTGAAATTTCAGCCTCTTGGCCGCATCGAGTGGTGCCATGAGAACCCGTCAACAAGACGTGGCTCAAAGTTGTTGATTCGGCAACGCCCTACAATGCGCTACCATTTGCAGGGTATATCAGCTATTAAGTTCCGATTGTAAACTAATGAAGCACTTTTCAATATTTTTTTTTAATTGGTTGAAAGCATTTTTAACTATCGATAGCTAATGTAAGCAACTGTGATATAAGTGTTGGTAATAGATATGTGTGCTACGTGTGATAACTTTAAGATACATCGATTCATCAGCATTATATTGCACTGCTAACTATCGATAACTCACAATATTAATTGTTTAGCTGTAAAATTTATTGGTTTTAGATTTGTAAGCTTCGTAGAAAGTTTATTTTAATCAAATTGGCATGAATCGAACAACGATAAGGTGTATTACCATTTATCGATAACAGTGCTTATGTGGTAACACTTGTAGACAACATATTAAGTTAACTTCTCGAAGTTCCTGCATTCTTTTGTACTACATTAGGAATTTGACTAATTAACTATTCATTCTTTAATTGAAGCGATAACAAATGCAATCAATCTGTCAGATACTTATCGTTGTATTAGTATAAATGCTCTTTCAACTGTCTATTAATTTTGCTCTTATCGTTTCTTGTATAATTTCAAAAAAAATTTGCTTAAAATATTTCTTGTTGTTTTTTCAGTCATGTTCACATTCATTCAGAATGTCACATTCAATGAATAATGGCTTTTTGCTCTTACAGTGGAACTACAGGAACTATACTGAAATTTAATGCTAATGTTCCATCTTTGTTTGTCTCATTTTCTCTTTATCTCCATAAATTGTCAAAATATCAATATCAGGTTTACAACTATCATATTATCGATAGAAGAATAGTCGATGGCCATTAATCAAATGGAAAACAACATATAAAATGAGAGAAATGATATCATAGGTATTCGTATTCGTAGGGTATTTAGGTTGAGACACTGTTGTGATAGTTGTTGTTGTTGTTATTGCTGTTGCTGTGGCATGTTCAGGGCTTTCCCTTCTGATTAGTGGCATTCCCATGCGCCCAATCGATTGTCGGCATCGATGACTGAGATCTCAAGCATTATGTAAGCGTGTTCAGGCAACGTGTGACGTATTAATTGAACTTTATGGAACCAAAACGATACGCAACAACATGTTGTAAATACTAGTAGTTGTTGTTGCTGCTGTTGCTGCTGTTGTTGCAGTTGAATGTGCAACTTGTTGCTGCTAAAGTCAACTGCTTTTTGCTCACATAATCGAATGTTTTATGGGGTCTCTTCTCTTCTCTTCTGACCATGTCGATGATGCTGTCGCTGTTTCTCGTCTTGGCTTCGATTGCCAATCCTCCAATCGGCTCTTGTCGATCGCAAGTGACCTGCTTTCTCTTTTGTTTTTGTTGCTGTTGCTATTGTTGTTGTTGTTACTCACAAGCTCTACCTGTTGCCGCGTTTTGTTTACCCTGTGCCGAGAATACAACAAGTTGGTATCTCAAATCTTGATGTTTCTTAAACCAAGCAATCAATGCTCTCAAGTGTCCAAAAATATTGTTGAAAAATGTAAAATGAATCAAGCTAAATTATCAAATTTTTGAAATTAAATAGAAATGCTTTAAAGAAATTTTTGATTGAATTTGTAAATTATATGAAATATACTTAAAATTAATCATATTGCTGAAATTGGAAATAAATTTGTGGCAGTCTACTTTTGTGACTTATGTTCGAAATAAGAAATCTCTGAGATTTAACGGCTGATTTGCTTAAAAATCTCTAGAGATTTGTCTCTGGGGCATTTATCACTTTTGGATATTTCGTATAATAAGAAGATTAACTTGATTTTTTTATTGTAAGCCAAAAATAAAACTCCAGGAATAATAAATATTTTTGAGTATTGTTCTTTTCCCAAAGAGATTTTCGGTTGTTTTCGCTATCTGTGCCCTAAATATGATTTTTTGTGTCTGGGCGCAGGGTATCTGTCAGTCGGGTCCTCTCGACAAAAGCCTACTTACTTGTATATCTCTCTCTCTCTTTTACTTTAAAACTGACTCTGACTTTGGCCTGTCGACGGGTTCTGCAAGCGCACGTGTTAATTGTGAATGCTGGGAAGGCCGCCATTGGATCACAGTTCAAATGTGCAGAGAAGTCGTCCAGGGGGTGACAGGGCGAGGAGGAGGAGGGGGTTGGCAAGCCACAAAACGAGTTTAAATTTGAAAAAACATTTTTGCCGCAAGCATCTTTTATCACTTAACATGGCTTTGAACTTTGTTTGTTAAAGAGACACATCACATAAAATCACTTCACATCACATCGCACTTCACATCGCAGTGCATTGCAAACATCGTCTATCACATTACAAATGACGCTTAATGGCAATTATTACTGTACCAGTTTTTGTATTGTTTATGTTTTTCATTTCTTATTTTAAATATGGCATATTACTTGTAAATAACTAGTTAATGCCTCGCTGTCGCGGATTATGCAAGTCAATGAGCTGTCCGACCAAATGCAAAAATATGCCCAAAATTAGAGATGAACGTGAAGCTAGAGATGTGACATGCGTTACAACATGAAGTTTAATATATTTCATATCACTAAAACAATTGAAAAGAATAGAGTTAATAGGTAAGCGATCGATATATCGACAAGATTTTATTCTGGAGTTGATTAAAAAAAAAGAAAAGTGTAAAAATCGATATTTATTAAATTCGATATATTTCCATTTGAAAATTTTGTGAATTAGAGAACGCAAAATAAGTTAGTATAATAATTTTTTACAATTTTTATAGGTGAGAATCAATAAGGAATTTGACATATATCGAAACATCGATAGCTGTTTAGTTGTAAACGTTTTGTTTATGGTTCGAAGATTACATAAAACAGAGAGCTGTCTTTGGCATAAATAAACAACAGATTAGAATTAGTACTTACTCTAAAGTTCCATACATATCGAAGTGTCGATAGTTCTAAATAATTCTTATTTCTTTCATTCTTATTTGTCAGCTACAGACGATGAATTAGAAATCACTATCGAGAAAATATTATTTAGGAGGCAAATGTCGTAGACATTGATCGTCTTCTATCTTTTGCTCTGCTCTCTAGAAGTCTTTTAAGAGACTGAGAAAGCGGAGAGACTTTTAAACATATTTATCGCATAGCTACAGAAATAGTTTCAATTCGATAAAATTAATCGTGTTGAGCTTATGCTCATCACTAGCAACAGTTTTATTAAGATGCATGGTAGAGGCTTAACTTAATCGAGTTAATTAAATTGTTAAACAAATTTGTGTTGCTGCCCACTGATGACGTGAGATATCAGTAAGGTGTAAAGCTGAAAGACCCGCTATCAAAGATATCAACATATTATATAGCATGTAATCGAACAGTTTGCATATGTAATACAGTTTTTATATAGACTCTGTCACATCTATAACAATTTATGTTGTCATTTATCACTTGTATAACTCATAAAATTGACAGCAAACTTGCTCTCCTCTCGCTCTTAATCTTCCTCTCTCTCTCTCTCTCTCTCTCTCTATTGATGGCTGTAGCGGGAGTTCAACGATATCTATCGTCTATCGATCGATAGGCGGTCCGGTTAATTGGACCGCCAACTTGGCCAGCTAACGGTAATGCTTTGTGGCAGCTAATTAATGCGGCGCGAAAAACAAGTTGCAACTGGAAATGAAAATGGCAATTGGCAATTGGAAAATGGCCGAGGGGGAAATGCTTGATTGCATTGCATTGCCTTCGAGTTTTCACTTTGCTTGCGCCGTGAAAATTTTGAAATTCGAGACGCCTCGTAAATATCGTTAGATAATTTTAATGCCCATTTACACAAATTAGTTATGCGTAATTTTCAATTGGTTTTTCATTCGACGTTGCGATTCGATTTGATTTGATTGCTGTTATTACTTATTTAACAACATTCAGGCATTCGCCTTGGCCTGTTCTCTTTTCTTCTCTTTTTACCACTTCTCCTCTCTATTGCCATCTTTTTCTCTCACTCTTGTCGATCATTTTTTGGAATTAATATCGTCAATCTTGAAACTGGTTGATACCCTGTAGTCATCTTTTAAGTATTCTTTTACACTTATCGATAATTTGCTTAATATTAATGTTTTTTTCTTAGAATCTTAACATTAAATATATTAATCCTTAGATAAGTCAAGTTGCATCTGTTTCAATTTGAAATCTACGTGCCTAGTTTTACGGAGCTCATTCAATTCTACCCTATTATTTATTAGCTACAGGGTATCTATAGTGTATCCGCTTCGCATTGGGGTTGACTACGATCAATTCTTTTGCACTTGTTGATATTGGCAATTAAATAATCAGCGGAATGCTGCAAATTGTCGAGCCTCGAAGCGATGCTTCAAAACAGTGGAACAATTATGAATGAGAAGCGCAAAGAAAGGCGGGGCAGCAAGATAAATATAGAGAAAGATAGAGAGAAAGAGTGCTGAAAAAGAAAGGCTTATTTATTTAAAGTAAGATCATTTGTCGAGCTGTTTATATATTTAAATTGAGGCACATTTGAAATTTAGAGTCTAGACTGATATTCGAAGAATTTTTTTTTTTTTAAATCATAAATAATAAAATTATAAAAAAATTATTATATTCAGCTAGATTTTTTGCAAAATGCGCAATTTTATTTATTTAACAATTTTATCGATTAAAAATATCAAAGAAAATTGTAAAAAATTGGGAAAACAAATTTTTTATTCAAATCAAATGGAAAATTGAAAACCCAAATCACAAAAATTAGATTAATAAGAATTTTAAGCCAAAGTTTGCGTCATTTTTAAAATTTCACATAGCTTAAACAAATTAATATAAAATACTTTATTATTATTTAGCCATGACAAAAAGAGGCCTTTGTTCTTTGTGTTTGTTCGTGTTTTGCCCCACTGTGCACAGTGTTGCTTGTTCAATTCTCAGTGCTTTGTTAATCGCTTTTATAAAGTGAACCACACAAAAGCAATCTTAACTTGACTTGGTTTCTTTACAAATATTTCGCTTGTCGCAATTAGCAGACAATTATGTGTATCTATGTAGCTGTAAATGTATGTATCTATGTATCTGTATTTGTATCTTTGTGTTTGCTCAAGGTCGCAACTAAAAGAGAGAGAGAGAGAGAGAGATTAAGATTGTGTGTTGTAATAATTGTTGTAACTTGTCTTTTATTTTTATTGTCTATTATTTTAGAATTACAAGGAGAAGGATGTCGGCAAAGTTGTGTTATATACGACGAGCATGGGCATTATACGAGATACTTACGGTAAATGCGCGAATGTCAAGCAAATACTGCGAACACTGCTCATCAAGTTTGAGGAGCGTGATGTCTTCATGAGTCTCGAGTATCAACAGGAGATGCGAGATCGCATGCAACACGAAACGATACGTGTGCCACAATTATTTGTGGAAGGCCAGCACATTGGTGTAAGTATCTCACAGATAACACAAGTATATGTAGACAAATCTATAACTGAAATACACAGGATGCCGACACTGTGGAGCGTCTAAATGAAAGCGGTGAACTGCGTCAACTGCTGAGACCATACAAGGTGAGTCTGAAATTGATTATGTATTGTGTATATATATCCTTACCCTATAATTGTATCTCTCTCTCTTCGCAGTCCATTGCCACGGCGTACACCTGTCAAATGTGCGGCGGCTATCGATTGTTGCCGTGCCCCTCGTGCAACGGATCCAAGAAGTCTGTGCATCGAAATCATTTTACCACCGAATTTGTGGCTCTCAAATGCATGAACTGCGACGAGGTGGGTCTGGTCAAGTGTCCCAATTGCTAGGATTCCACAAGGGACAACTTTTAACCTGCAACCTGCAACTGGCAAATCAAACCGAACCGAAGCTGTCTAAATTTAATTTATTCACTCGCGTACCATTTTTGTTTCGTATCTTCTAATCTTACGATATCTATCCAGATTAATATTTTTTTTTTTTTTGAGATATACCATATATTTTTTTTGTATGTATCTGCTTATGCTACGAAGCGCAAATGTAGTCGTTTGTTATTAACAGTTGTGATATTTGAATCAGTTATGCTGCAAAAGTTTCGCATATTTGAAACTTGAGCACAGCATCTGACAGCAATGGCCCTGGGAAAGTGAGCGGAAGAACTGCACAAGAAATATATATTTACATACTTACTCATACACACATTTTGTTTTATTCTTCATTATCAATTATGATAAAGATACTTTTTGCAGGACAAGTTTCATTTTTCAACGGAGCTGAAAACTTTGTTGCATACTCTGCGGCGGAGCAGTAATGAAATTTTAAAATTTTTGGTTTGCTTACATTTTTGGAGATATTTTTTTTATTAAAAATGTAATGCAATTTTTACAAAGTTTGAATGTCCTGCTACCTTACAAGGCAACTTAAACTAATCTGAAATTAAACTAGAAATAAAAACAAAATTATTTATGATAGAATATAACAATGAATTAAAGATAACTTATAAGGGGGAGGTTTACGGGGTGATACTGGGGAGATCTTCTATATTTTGGTCGGAGATCTTTATGTCAAGACCCGGTTCAGGAGGTCTTGCGGGTGGTACTTTCTAGTTGAGCGCCAAATGAGAGCTAAATACTGGTCTCAATAATATTGACTGCATACTTTCAGGCGAAGCGTAAAAAAGTTGCACGTTTGCTTATTAAAAAAGTATGTAATAAAATTCATTGACTTTTTTAGGGAGCTGTTCGGTTAATTAGTACTGTTTCAATTAGGCAAGCAGAAAAATAAACTTTCAGAAATATGTTTGCATTGCCTACTTTCAGGCTGAACAAATAAATATTGCTTATTCATTAAATACTGATGTTAAAAATCAAAAGGTTACAATTATGTTAAATATAATACATTGCTTGCTTTTAAGCTGACTTTAAAATAAGTTGAGCGTTTGGGTAATAATGATGAAAGCTTTTAAAGAAAAGAATGACTGTCGTAAAATTTAGTGCATACTTTCAGGCTGCATGCAAATTGAAAGTTAGATACTAGCAAATAAGTACGTAAAATCAGTGTTGCATTGCCTGCTTTCAGGCTAGGAAGGATTTATGGAAGGAAATTTATTGAAATAGAATTAAAAATAAAAAAAAACAACACTCGCTTTGCCGCACATTTTAAACAATCTCTCAATATTTGTTATAATTCGTAAATATATTAATATATACAAGCAATTCTGCCTGGTAATCGCAAGCGAATCGGGGGCTGATTGATTAAATGATTGATTGAATGGTTGATCATGTCTGGTCAAAGGAATCTAACGGAGTCGGCGGCGATGTTGATGAGAAATGGAGAAAGGGAAGCGGATACGGAAATGGAAATGGAACGCACTTGCTGGATATGCTTTGCCACTGAGGGGGAGAACCGTCGTGCGATATGGTTGCATCCATGCCAATGCCGTGGCAGCACCAAGTGGGTGCACGAGAGTTGCCTCTATCGTTGGATCGATGAGAAGCAGAATGGCAATTCACGAATGAAAGTGTCTTGCATGCAATGCCGTGTCGAATATATCATTATCTTTCCCACGGTCAGTCGACTGGCCATCGTACTCGAGGGCTTTCAGGATCTCATCCGACAGTGCAGTCCATTTGTTGCCGTCAGCGCCTTTTTGGGTTCCGTCTATTGGACAGCTGTCACATATGGCGGCATTACAATCCTGCAGGTATTTGGCCAGCAACGTGGCATGGAATTGATGGAGAGGGGTGATCCCATCTTTCTACTTGTCGGTCTGCCATTCATTCCAGTTGCCTTGATCCTCACGCGCCTCATACGCTGGGAGGATGCCGTGTTGCGTTTGTGGCACAATCGTCATGTAATTGTGAGAAAATTGCCGCTGATCAATTGGTTATTCGATGCCCAGAACGATGCTGCTGATCTGGCAACGCCAGCGGTACCCGAAGAGCCCATCGACTTTGCCCGCATCTTTTGTGGCGCGATTCTGCTGCCCAGCGTTGCCACCCTGATGGGTAATCTCATCTATCGGCACATGACAACGCCACTTCATCGCACTCTACTCGGCGGACTCACATTCATTGGGGTGAAGGGCATACTCAAGATCTATCTGCGACAGAGGCAATATCTCAACAAGACACGACGTCATATCGTTGACTATAATGAGGAAAATCTGCGCATCTATTCAAACAATCAGCCCCAGTCACGATCTCTGGCAACTCTGCGACAACATGCGGGCTTCCAGGATCTTGATTCTGAATATGAGCAGGAGGAAGAGGAGGAGGAGGATGAAGATACGCACGAGATGACTTCATCATCATCGTCAGCATCATCGTCATCATCATCATCATCATCATCGGATACGGATGATGTTCGCGATCATGTAATCATCAGTGTGCCAGATCGTCCGTTTACATTGTTTTTCTAAATTGCCATCAGCAAAAACAACAACAACAACGTCTTCTTCTTACCAGACCAGGCAGATGGATGCCTTCGATCGAAACAACAACAACAACAACAACAAAGAAACCAACAAACTAAAGTAGTGTTCATGCATGCAAATTTCAAAGGGATATCTAAATTCATTTGTCTTTTAATTACATACTCTATTTATTTTTTTTTTTTTTTGCTGCGTTTATCAAACAAGATATTATCGAGTTTAGTTGCTCTGTCTCTCTTTCTAGCTCTCTCTCTCTCTCTCTCTACGTGTATCTCTCTGACTCTCTCAATTCCCCCCAATTATAGAGCAGTCTCTCTTTCTATACATCTATCTATCTATTAATATACCCATTTATTCACCTATTTTAATTTATCTGTCTGTCTATGCCAATGTTTTTTTCATATCTTTACTTCATTTATATCTTCTCTTTTTTCTTTAATTGAACAATCTGTATCTTTACTGTCTAGAACATAGATTTAAATTGGTTCAGATTAATCAATGAGATATTTACAAATAAGAGACAATTTTTTTTTGGGATTGGCTCTGTTTGAGTATTTTTGCATTGAGCAAACTTTGTCAAATTGTCCAAGATTCATATTTTAATCGATTGTCTTAAATCAGATTTAAAAGCCGTAAGCTCTTCATTTAGCTACTTGAGATCAGTTTGCCTTGCCTATATCAAAGCTTTCAGAGCTTATTTTACTCCTATAGAATTTCAAATTTTCTTTCAGGTGTCGCCATTTTGGATCCCAGCAAATTTGGAACAAACGCTAATCAGAGAATTATAATTATTGAAAATAATTCAACTATTTCAGCTCTTTTGATGAGAGTCTAACAAAAATAAACGAAAAACTAAAGAATACTCAGATACTTTGAGATGATATTATTGCCGAGTCATAATACACTAGTGTTGGGCAACGTTAACGCTAGCAGTGAATGCCCCTTAAAAATACATAGCATACTTTTTTGGACCACAATAAAAAGATATGAAAAAAGTATACATAAATAAATTAAATAAATCGACATCAGAGCTAATATTGAGAAGTTAATAAATAGTCGTTATTATCAAGGAAGAGGTAATGACCTGGAACATGATTATTTAAAAGAAAATGCAGAGTTAACTGAGATTGGATTTCTGGAAATATATTGATGCTGAATTGTGTCGAGTTGCCTGGGTAATTTAAATCTTAGTAGCCTTCGAGATATTCTAGCTGGGGTTATATCATAATCGCAGAGCCATTTTAGCTATTCGGTCGACATATTGAGAGTTAAAACTACAATAAATTCCAATATTTTGTAAATTTATTTTTTTTTCTCTTAAACAATTTGAAAATTTCACGTGCTCGTTTTGAAACCATACAAACAAAAATTTTAAGTTCCATTTGCAATAATAAAAGATAGTCTGAAGAGAAGCGCAATTATGTCGGACAATTCGGCGGTCTCGGGAGTTTTGAATGCCTTGCTATGCGGCGTTACGGGATATGGATTCTATGCAATGGGTCCCATGGATCATCCATATGCGTTCTCGGCCTGTGTGATTGGATTCTGTCACGGTCTTTTGGGACTCGTCGATTGTCTCACTGGTGATTCGAATGTGAAGAGCGCCAAGGAAACAACAAATGCAATTATGGAAATCGTGCCATTGCCCTTGGTCAATATCGAGCTATTCTTTGGCGGTGAAAGCAGTAATATTGCTTTAGGCCATGGCCTATTCATAGTGCCAATGGCGATTTCCGTGCTGGTCGCCTTAATCAAGGGAGGCGAAGAGGCCGACGAGGCAACCGAAACTTTGAAGCTACTCACCATCTTGGGCAACATCACATCTCTGTGCTACTTGGCCGTTAACGAGGGCAGCTGGGTTATGGGCGGAATGGCCTTTTTAGCCTTTATGGCCAAATATGGCGCTGAATTCAGTGAGACACAACTCGAGGGCTCTGGCGATCCAATTAAATACATCAGCTGGTCTGGATTCTATTTCCTAACCACCTTGGCCGTTGGCGGTGAAAAGTAATCAATCAGTCGAAAAGAAATGCAAAACATGCAAGGACATTCAACCGGAATATTAGACTTATTATCTAGAATTACTATGCGAATAAATAATTCCCTTTGGTGATTAAAGCACTGATAATTATAACTCTCTTTTCATTTTTTAATAACTAGCAACTCATTAGAATAGAAAAAGTTTCTATAAAAATGAAGTATATTTATTTCTTGTATTTTTAGTAAAATTATACTCTCATGACGATAGTTGTGTGAAAATCCGTCAAAAATGAAGTGACTCATATTTATATTTCTTATTAATTAGAAGTGTGAAAAGTTGTTGTTCTTTAATCAGCAGAAATCAATGGCAAATTAAGCCAAACATTTAAAAAATATACAATAACCTTGGTAGAAAATGTTTTAAGTAAGAAAATGAAAAGTCTTAATATTTAAAGGGTATCTCAAGAGCTAAATACATAATTCCTTGAGTCAAACAATTGTAATCTTTGAGAAAATCATATACATAATAACAAACCTTTCATTTTCTATATGTTGAGTGTCTAGGTATTAACGTATATACTTCCTATATACTTGAGGTCAAAGAGTTATGTCTTTTCCAAGTTTATAGTACCAGTTTCAATAGTTATATGTTTTTTTTATGGCCACAGGTTGTAAATAAATGAAAAGAAAAACTTGCAGTTGTCGATTTGAAATGGAATTCAAGTTGGGAAGTATGTATTTGTAGTTTGAAGTATTTGATAACAATTGCAATGACTTGACAATGTCAGTCAGTTACAGAGATATCCAATTGGCCCCGCCCGGGGCTTGAGAGTTGGAGGCCCAACCTAAGCCCATAACGCTAGCCTCAATGACAATAAGAACTAATAAATTTTAAGACCTAATGTCAACAAATGAAACGAGTACGAGTACGATTCCAAATCTGAGTATTGTAAGTACACGGACCACGCGTCACACAACAGAATTGTCAACAATCTCTCTCTCTCACTCTGCCACTTCCACTTCCACTCTCCCTCTCTCTATTTCTATCTGTCTCCTTTTCTCTCGATTGGTTGAAAAACCACAGAGCGTGCTCAATGACCATGAAGCCCCAAAGTTGTCGTTGTAAAATTCATTTAGTTGCGTCTTGAGCTTGTTTATTGTTTATTTTATGACTTATGTTGCTAAAGCTGAAGCTGAAACGAAGCTCGAGTTGATACTACCTCACCCTACCTCATCGTCTGAGGGGTGTTCACTTTGTTTTTTTTCTATTTCTCTATTTTTATATTTTATTTTATGATTGGCAGCTGACGAAATAGTTAAATCAAGAACTGGTTGTTACAAAACTGTCTGTTATCATAAGTAATTGGCCCTCATTGTCTTGGCCCGAGCTACAACTCCAGCTCCAGCTCCAACTCCAACTCCAGTTCCAGTTCCGCGCACTAAGCTCAACTAAGTCTAGCATGCCCTAAAAGACTTAGACAGAGAGGGAAAAAAAGACGAGAGAGAGCGAGAGCGAGAGCGAGAGGGGAAGAGAAGCTATGAAGTCATCTGCAGTTAACCGATTTGCCATTTGACATTGATTTAACTGGCCCACGATAAGGTCCCAGACATGGCAGCTTATTGTTCTATCTATTCCACATTATACAATGATACCCAATACTCTTTACCCCATAAAAACTACACTGCAAGAAAATTTTGAAAGTAATTTGCATAAGTACCTTCTTTAAACATTCTAATTAATCCTGACAGTTTTAAGACACACAATCAAACAACTTGCAAGCAACGAGCGCTAGATGGCGCCATCTCTCACACAACTGGAACTATTCGATATCTTATAAAATCAAATTTTCTTTTTCTTTTGCGTTCGCTATGATGTCAAATATATTTTGTCCAATTAATAATATAGTCTTATAGGTAATATAAAAATAGAAAGTTACATAAGATCAAACGCAAACTTGATCTTCTGAAATTTGAATACACAAATTTTTTTTTATCTATTTTATTAAGATTAAGATATTGGTCAGAAATGCCTTGAATAACAGCATGTAAAGTAATTGTTTTGTCAAATATATAAATTAAAACACATATATTCTCTATATTATTATATTTTCTTAATTTATTATAGTTGCTTATGGTTCTAAGAACATGTAATAAATATTTTGGTTCATTTTACATCTGCATAATTATTCGAAAATATTAAAAACAAAAATCAATATATTTGTCGTTAAGCAAAATGGACTGAAAAAGATGCTTAGGTTGAAATAATAATTCTGAAATTATAGAAAACGTATCATTCAATAAAAACTTATAAAATTTTTGCCAGTGTAGCTACTCATACATCCGGCTGACTACACAGTGAGTGGCACTCAATTGTCGAAACCCTGGGGCGACCCTCGGCCACACAGCTACACTTGGGGTCGTTTATTGAACCCTTCATCGAACCAAAGTTAACTCATTGTGGGAAAATTAGATTTATTACTTGAACCAAAAAGAAAAAGCAAAAACCGAACTAACGAGAAACATAACATGATTAAGGGAATTTCGACTACACTTGAAAAACCAGACTGTGTTCGGTTTGGGGAACATCACAAAACACCCACTGTATCAGTATGAGAATGAGTACGAATACTCACTCGCACTCATTCCATTCAGTTGATTCTTGCAAATATCTTTCATATTTTGTCTATTGTTGTTTTTTTTTTGCTTTAAGCGCTCTTCAGACACTTTGAATGTTTGCCCCATGAATCTGCCCCAAATACTAGATAACAATACAATATAGGAGACGAGTAATAAGAACACCAATATGTACTACGAATATCTATAAGATCTATGAACTGAAAACACTTTACTATTTATATTTAAAATTTCATATAGTATATCATTATAGATCCTGCAAATATAAAATAAATTTTTATAATAATGGTTAAATATAATAATTCTTTATTTGTATTGCAATTAAGAGTTAAAATTTAAATTAAAAAATATACAGGGGAAATCAAAACCAGCCGAAAATCTTCCAAAAATATATGGAGATTTTACAGTATATCTGGGATACTCCTATATATTAAAATATAAATTTTCGTATGCTCAAATATTCTATTTGTTCAGTTCAGTTGTAATAAAGTTATAAATTTAGTACCTTAAAGCTTATCATATCTATAGGCCCTCTTTCACTTTTTATTTCTATTCTCATCCGTTTTCTATTTTTCTCGTTTTAATTCCCTAATCCCTTAATATGTGGCTCTTTAAATTGACATTTGGCATTATTTGAAAAAATTGTTATTATCCGTCTTTTATAAAATGTTGCAATGCATCTGATAAGACTGCCAGTTTATCTTGCTGCCAGTTTCATTCAGAAGTCCAGCCCAGAACTGTAGCGGATCAACTGTAGCTCAAATTGTAGCTATTTTGTTTTATAGTTTTCAATTTCTTAAATGCTTATCATGGTTGCGGCTGGTTGTGGTTATCGGAAAGATGTTGGAGCTGTCAACGCACTCTTGAACATCCTTATCTATGAGTATATCTTGGGGAGGTGGGAAATAAGTGCTATACACACACTCGCTATATGTACTTCCAACTGCTGCAATCATATTTCTATAGTAAGTTTGTTTTATTATTATTTATTAGATCGTTTCTTTTAAAATGGGAGAAGCGATTTCACAGTTTGTATCGCGCTCTCTTTCTTATCAGCAATGCTCCAGTTTTACCTGCACCTATCTTATTTATACATTTTCGTTTGAATTTCCATTTTCATTTCCATTTCCATTCCCTTTTCAATGATTAAATTAAATTGAAATTAAAATTGAAATAGTATTTGAAATCGAAATTGAAAATCATTTAATAACTGCAAAGTATATCAAATTATATTAATTGCATGGCTTCAACTATTTGACATACACTCTAATCAAATTGGAAACTAACACATACACACACATAGACACCTGTTAATACTCACAATTCACAATGGAATAAATAAAGACATTTTGTGGTATTTATTATGTTCTAAAGAATGTCAATTTAAAGTATAAGAATTACATGACTTTTTCTGATATACCCTTACATTTATATATTTATACATATACACATATGTTTATAAAAAAAAATATATTATAATACATCTGAATCTACAGACAGATATCTGTTCTATAAAGGTATAATTCTTTTTGGTAATTTCAAGCTCTTCTCTCAATAAATTCTATAATAATTATGACTAATCATATAATTTAAAATCAAACTTAATTGCTTATTTACCACAAACAGTGTAAAATGCTGCCCACAGGTTTTATTGATTGTTAACAACTTGGGGGTGTTTTTAAATTAACTTGATGGTTAATAATGCATATCAATTGGGCAATTTAATATTTTATTTGTGCCATCGATTTGGCCGCATTCAAAGTCGATCGATACTCGCTTATATTGTTGTTGTTCCTTGGGCCAACTCTCATGTTTATTTGATAGGGCCAAGAGTAAACTTATTGGCCATATAGCAGCTGAAGCATTAACATTCATCAGGCATTCCGGTTTTATTTTTATTCTTTTTTTTTTTTTGTTCTTAAGCCTGCGCGAGAAGAATGCCGACGAAGAACGAAGAGTGGAGAAGACTAAAGACAATAGACGATAACGATGACGATGACGATGACCCATAACGAGGCTGTGGCAACAACATTGTTCTTGGAGTCGTAAAATTCTCGCCCCATAGCTAAACAAATCGAAAACTTAAGAATGCGAAATGCTGTAAACTTTTTTTTTTTTTTTTTTTTTTTGTGGAATTAGAATGTAAAGTGAAAGGAGTTCTACAGGTTAAAGACAAAAATCCCCACAACAACAAGAACAAGCAGACTGAAGATGGAAGACAGCAGAGACTGAAGAATGAAGAACGAAGAATGAAGAATGAAGACTCTGGGTTGGCAAAGTCAAAGTCAGAGTCAGAGTTAAAGTTGTTGTCGGTTCAAAAAGCCTACTAAGTTGTGGGAATTGTGGGGGGAGTTTGTTGGTCGCTGAGAGGGAGGAAAGAGTCATATCCCTCTCTCTCTCTATCCTTTTCTGTCTCTTTCCCTCTTGTGTTCACGCCGTTGTTTTAATGAATGAGAAACGAGAATGCATGAAAATTGTATGGACACGATATGAGCTTCAGCCAGTTCAGCCAGTTGGAGAGTTAAGCAACACACACACACACACACACACACATACACCCCTTTTGGCCAACTGTATAAATATTCGCATGCAACAAACACAACTTGCAACAAGCGGCACTTGCAGCCATTTCACTTGTTAAGACAAATTAACGCGACTCGACTAAAAGTCATAAAAAGTAGACAGAGATAGACAGGAGAAAAAAGGAGAGAGAGAGAGAGAGAGAGAGAGAGAGAGAGAGAGAGAGGAAATGCCAATTTGATGTGTAGCATCAAATATGTTAGAAAAGCCGATTAAATCTTAAGAAAAAAAAATTTAAGAAACATAATTGTTAATTAGCAGAAGATTAACATTTTTGCAATTCTCATCATTATGTTACTTAAAAGGTCAAAGTACTTCATTAAAGTCAAAGACAAAAGAACTATAATACAAGAAGGTATTTTTCCATCTTTTAAAGACCAAAAATATAATATAAAAATATTGGCAAGTAATTATACCTTTTAATGAAAAAAAAAAAGATCTATAGCTTTTTTACTGCCTTATAATTCCCTTTTACCAACTGCTTGCTATTCCTTAAAAAAAATAGGAACACAAAAAAAATTTAAGGAACTACTAAATAAAATATAAGTAAAAGCCGATATCAAGAATATTTTAATAGAAATCGATCAATTTTTTTTTTATATTTTTTGTATGTTCGTGAAATACTCTAAAAAAATGGTATTACATTTTTTGTATAATCAATTAAAATTAAAAATAAACAAATATTATGAAAAGAATTTCACGAAAAATTCAAACGGAGTCAGAGGAATTATTTCGGCATTTTCCAATTATAAATGATCTAGATTTTTCCTTATTTTTGTACTCTCAATGTTTTTTAAATTTCCTAGTATTTTCTTACCTTTGTCCACCATTATTTTAGTTTATTTTAAAATTATTCTTAATTTTTAAAAATTCATTCCCATTTATATGCTTTAAAGAAGATGAAATCATTTGAACAGAAATGGTAATGAAAATTTTCCGACTGCACACATATTTCCTTATTTAGCTTGTCTTCTTCTTTGTCATTTTCGGCTTTAATCTCAATCATTATCATAGAAAGCCAGGCCATATTAATTGCTGGCCTAAGCGATGGATTGGCATTTAGATAATTTTCGATTTAAGAAAATGCAAATGACAGCATGTCATGTTCAAAGTGGAAAGTGTAGGAGATTGGGAGTGGAGCAGACAGGGGGGGGGAGTGGGAGGGGTAGGGGTAGGCGAGGAGAAAGGAGACGAACAGAGCTATCATTGAGTGAGTTGACAGATTGGATGGACGAGGCCTATTGTGTCGCTTGTGGCACATATCGAATACAAACTTGTAGCAGTGGCAACAACATCAGCTTGCGGAAGCAGATTATTAACACCGAAATAGTTTTGTGTAGGATTACTGACAAATATTTCAATGGAGGGGTCAGGTAGAGGGAACAGACTGGCAGACGGACAGACAGACAGACGGACAAACGGACAGACAGACAGACAGAAATATAGGCGTGTGGGCGGCCGCCGAGACGGAGACAACGGCTGTCACAATGGACTGGCAATGGGGCAACTACAAAACGCAACACACGGCAATAGCAACAGCAACAACAACAACAACCACAACCACAACAACACCAACAACGCGTATCTACAACAATTAGAACAAAAGTGGAAATGTATTTTCGAAGCATCGAAGATTGGATACACTTGCAAAATTAATCGCTATAATATTTTTAACAACGAAAGAAAAGTTATAAAAAAAAATAAATCATATCCTTTTTAGCAAACAATTTTATTGGCTTTAAAAATCAAAAGAGATGAAATAATTGAGAAACTGAAATAGTTTTTTGAATTAAATTGAATTTTCGAATTCAATTCAGTAATTTGCGATCCAAACCGAAATCTTGCTCCATGAAAGGCCTTAATAAATTTTAATATTAAATAAAATTGTACAGAATAAATATAAAAATATCTTCAACAAAACTTAAATGATCATTCCGATTTCCTTCAAATTTATTTAACAGTTTGACCGTTTTATTGTAATATCTCAAGGAACGAAATTGTTTTCATGCAAAACTTGAATAATCTACCAATTGTTACTGTGATAAATATTAATATTTATTATATGATTATTGCAATAAAAAGCTACAGATATTTAAAGTTTCAAGAACAAGTCTTTAGAACTGAGAGACTTAATCATATAAATATATTATTATATGTATTCTATAAGATCTGCCACAACTTTCTTTAAGTGTGACACATTTCGTGATGAAATTATAATACCCTCTGCAAGTGTGTGGATCGCGGCAACATTTGTATCTTCCGCATGTCTGCGCTATTTATAAGCAACTAATCGCCTAGAACGCTGCCAGCGACTGGGAAAAGCGACTGGGAAAAGCGAGTGGGAAAAGCGTCGCCAAACGCCAAAAACGCCAACGCCAAAAACGCCAGACCCCATCAAAATAAAGTGAAAAGTGTTGGACCTGAGATGGGTGTTACGGGAACAGAAGACGGGGCGTGGGGATGAAGGAGGGGGCGGGGCACGGGGTCGTTGAAATACCTGAATAGCGCGTTCTGCGTTCTTCGTTCTTCGTTGTTTGGTTTTTGTTAATTTTGGAGTGAAAATTTTCATGTTGCCATAGGACGCACATAAATTAATTGAAATTTTTTCAATTTTATTCTACTTTTTTTTTTTTTTCAATTTGGGGACAATTTTCATCCGTCGAAAAGTTGGGGGAAAATTCCAAAAAGCCAAAATGTGCGCTGTGTGTTTCGTTTTTATTTTAAGCTGTGCATGGAATTTCTATTTGTCAGCGCCATAACATACCGCAAGTATCTCTATCTTCAGCTGTAGCCGTATCTGTATCTGTATCTCTATAAATGTATCTGTATCTGTTGCTATATATGCTTGTGTGTCTTTAAGTATTTTTCCATGGACTCTATTTTATTTTTATGCAACAAATATTTGTACGTAAACGGGGCTACATTTGCCACACATATTTCACACACACACGCACACATGTATAGTTATAAAGGTGTGTCAACTTAAACAATAAAAGAAAATGTTATATAAAATATACATTTATTTATTATTTCTTAATATTGATACGAGATACTTAGAAAATTATAAATCAATAAATTAAGTTGAAATGCGATAAAATTTAAACTTTAAGCGTTTTTAGATGCATCGATAATTCCATTTTTAATATTATGAAACTCTGCAGAACAAATAAAAAAAAAAATAGCAAGAGTAAACAAAATATATTTGTTATTTATAAAGAATAATAAGAAAAAAATTTCTTGTATAAAACATTAAAATAATAATAATAAATTGAAACAGATATCAATCAATATTATTATAATATTTTTAATAATATATGAATAGTAGAATAAACAAATTTTAAAGAAAATGACTAACAATAATAATACTTAAAATACTGAGTCAGTATTATTTTAATGAAAAAGAATAAGAATAAGTCTAACCTGTACAAATGAAGAATGACTACAAACATAAGAGATAAAGTAAATAGTAGCTACTTTTTAATTTATTAAAAATTTTAATAATAAAATAAATAATAAGTATAAATGAATTGTGAGCATTTGAGGGATAAAATGATGGGCATGTTGTCAGTAAATAATGCCAAATGGAGTTGCTTTCATATTGACTTTTATTATTTAATAAGTGAGGAGTGTTGAGTTGAGTTGAGTTGAGGTTGAGTTTTCACTGGAAAACTTGAGGCCAAAGCAGCGACGTGACTTCCGTTGCCCATGCGAAAAACTTTTCTTGCGTTGCATGTGTGTGTGTGTGTGTGTGTGTGTGTGTGTGTGTGTGTGTGTGTGTGTGTGTGGTTGTCAACAGGATATGTCTACTATGTCGACGGTTTGTTGATGGCATAATTAATGCCTTGCTGTGACAACAGCAACAACATCTAAAACAGCAACAATAATTGCAACAACAACAACAATCGCAACAGCAACAATGTTGTTGATATTCTTCTTGTGGTTGTTGTTGTTGTTGTTGTAAACTCAGTTCAGCGTCGTCTCTTTCGGCTTTCGGTTTTTGAAGTTTTCCTTCAATATGAGCACACGCTTTTCCGGTTTTCCTCCATCTCGTTGCTGTTGTTGTTGTCGTTGTTGTTGTTGCTGCTTGCTTTCCATTTGCTGCCCCGCTTGTCACCAGACTAGCTGCCACAAGGAAAAGCGTTTTGGAAAATTGAAAAGCAAAATGCAACTTTTGATTGACAGGCAACAAAGTCACAACGCCTCTAGCAATGTTTCCACCTCTTCTCCTACTCTACTCCTTCTGCTTCTTGCCACACGAACCTACCTCTTAAGCATTTAAAGAGTTTTCATTTAATTTTCAGTTCAGCTTTACAGTTGTTGTCAGAATTTTATGGAAAACTTTCGTCTTTGATATATGATAAGGCCGAAAACAAACAACTATTTCCGATGAGCGACAACAACGACATTCAATCAGGGCATTTTACTGGAGAGAGAGTGGGTGGAAAAGAGAGCAAGACGAGAGAGAGAAAGAGAGAGTGAGAGGAGGACATTGACAAAAAAATCTGTTTCGAAAATTTTAATTGTTTAGTTGCAAACTGCAAGAAATTGTAATTATGTAGAAATTGGTTTCAACTCAAATTTTTCTGTAACAACTATATGATATTTTAAACTGAGCTACCTATAACATGCCTTATCAATAACACAATAATAAAGCTTACAAAATTATGGAAGAATGAAAAAGGACGGAGAAAAAGAAAGCAATAAGAATTGATTTCCACATTTCATATTGATTACTATTGAATAAAAATATGGAAAATAATTGTATTAAAAAACCAAATTGATAAACCAAATTTTTAGACAATGCTTCAATTACAATAAAATACATTTTTATTAGAAATTCAATTTCTACATTCAACATTCAACATACATTCATCTTCCCGCAAAACCTTACAAATTCTATCCCAAATTGTCGAAGTTATTAATTGGATTTTTTTTTAATTTTGATTTTTATATTATTTTTTTTATTTTTTATTTTCTTAGGTCTACCTCAAATCGTATACTTTCCATTGTTTGACTCAAAATTGCGCCCAAAACCAAGTTCGTCAACAGTGCAGCATATGGTGGCATGCCACATGCATTGGCAGCCTGCTGTGGCGCCCCAGCCATTGAATTGAGTGCTTGTCGAAAGTAAAAACTAGACCCACCTAGAAAAGCGAGCAAATCTCAGTGGATGCTGAGGAAACTAGTTTGCGCTGAGCGGCGCCTTTTTATAATACCCTGTTATCAAAAGATGCTTAAAGAGGGTATGCATGTATACCACAATATTTACTAGAAATTGTGAGAAAAGTAACATGTTTTTTTTGTGTGTCAAGGTGATTACAGGGTATGTAATGGTTATCTACTTTTTAAAAAAGCACATCAACAAAAGATCCATAATTTGTTATATATTAAACAAGTGTTTGGGATACTTTTATACTTCTCAAGTCTGTTGGTTAATTAGAGAGTATCTGCAAGTCGTGCACTGAATCATTAACTGCAAACTGTTTGGATATCTGTAAAGAGACGGTATTGTTTGGATGGCTTTGGTAATAGTTACGACTTAGTAAGTTAGTTACAGGGTATCTACTACTCGCGCAACTTCTGAAATGTACAGAGGGTGTTTGAGCTACTTATTAATAGTTACAGCTCGGTGTGTTAGTTACAGGGTATCCGCTAGTCGGTCACTATCCGTATATAACATCTATTGAAGAATCTTTAAGTATATTCTAAGATCATTTTTAAATAGATGCTTCTGACCTTGTCAGTTACAGGGTATTTGCTAGTCGTGCATTTACTTCCACATAAAAATACCTGGCATATTTTGTGAAGTAAGCGTGTTTTGTGATACATTCGTAATAGTTTTAGTAAATTTATAGCAGTTACAGGGTATTCCTTAGCTAAGATATCTACACGGTTACTGCTAGTTGTACACTTTCATGCAATTATTGAGAGAACCTCTAAATCAATGCAGAAATAAGCTTTGATTTGACCTATTTTAGCTATTTTAGCTTACAGGGTATCCGTTAGTCAATAAAAGTTCGCCTTGTGGTTATTTCTCTTCGTAGCAAAGCCAAGTCGAATTTCAAGCGATCAGATCTGTTGAATGCCGCCTCAAACTGACAGATTGTGCTTGCCGCTTGCCACACGCTGCACAGTGGGCCATTTGGCTATTCTAGCGGATAAAAATGAATAAACTTAAGAAATAATAAACATTTTTTTTTTTAAATACATTTGTATTTTTTCATTTATTTTGTTTAGTACACACATTTAGTTACAAAAAAAATTCCAAATCAGTAGCTAAAGTAGGGAAATAAATCTATTTAATGTTGTTTGTGCTTGTGAATAATGCATTAATTTATAAGGATATTTTTGTAGCACTAGGAAAAAAGATAAATAAATATACAAATAAAATAATTCTTCAGTATGAATTAATATATAAATATAAAAATAGTGCATTAATTTATAAGGATATTTTTGTAGCACTAGGAAATAAGATAAATAAATATACAAATAAAATAATTCTTCAGTCTGAATAAATATATAAATATAAAAAAAATGCATTAATTTATAAGGATATTTTTGTAGCACTAGGAAATAAGATAAATAAATATACAAATAAAACAATTCTTCAGTATGAATAAATATATAAATATAAAAAAAATGCATTAATTTATATGGATATTTTTGTAGCACTAGGAAATAAGATATATAAACAAAAAATAATAATAATTTTTCAGTCTGAGTAAATATATAAAAATATAAAAAATAGTTCAGTTTAATTTGACTTATCTGATTCTTAAATAGCATCGTGTTACACTGCAAAAAAAACTTAAAAACTGCTAAAATAATAAGAGGATAAGAAAAAATATTTTTTCTTTTAAACGAAATATTAGAATTTTTGGATAGTGTAAACTTTTGATCGAAATTGAGGCGCAAAACAAAATATTTGATATAACAATTGATATTTTTACAGCTCTAATCAAATATATGAATTTGTTTTATGCGGTAAGTCGGCTTATTTGCCCACTGTGCGGTGCTTGCCGCTTGAAACTTGCTGTGGCCCGGCTGTGGCAGACACAGCGACGCAGCTAGCGACAACTTGGCCCAGAGGCCATTACCGGTTGCCGGCTTGGCAACAATGCGGATACGTGCCTCAAGTGTGTGTGTGTGTGTGTGTGTGTGTGTGTGTGTGCGTGTAACTGTTGTGGCCTAGGCGAGGATCGTAGACAAAATGCGGCAAGCAAAAACAATGCTTGCCACATGCCGCACCACGCTTTGCTATTGCCTGCATCAGATAAGTTAATTGGCCATTTTGGCCCAAAGGGAAACGGCTGAAACAAAACTCGTCGTCACTTTGGCAAGGTTGGGTGGGGGGAGGAGGGGCAGAGAGGCTGGGTAACTGTTGCCGTGCCTCACGAGAGTGGCAACAGCTTTGTGGCACGTTGCCGGCCGGGCCATTGGCCGACCGACAAAACGTGAACAATGTGAGCCACGTTAACACCGCCAACAACAACAACAACAACAACAACAGCAACATTGGTAACCCAGTGACACAGTTTTTCAATTCAATTCAATTCAATTCCATTTGTGCCCCCCCGCTGTTGCATGCCTCCGATCAGATAGCGACCTGCATTTGCCATTTCGATTTCGATGAATGCATTTCGATAATTCCTGCATTTGACAAAAGAACGAATGCATCGTTTGAATCGAATACTAATGAGTGCATACAAAACATTCATTCATTCCAAAATTTATTTTATTTATTTGAATTTAAAATTTACGAAGAGCTTTATAATTTGACTTTAAATTATGAAAATAATTAAATCAAATTATTCGATTACGCTTCGAATATTCTGATAATTGTGTGTCAAATGTGATGTATTTGCAAATGCATTTGAAAACTCATTATTTGTTTGAGCTTGAGAAATTTGCGGAACCTAAAAGTTGCAGAAATGTTGTAAAATAATCTAAAGGAATTTAAAAATATTTGAATGCAAAATGTATTTAAAGCCCAAATCATGATCAAAATGACATTTCACTTGAAAATCGGCTCAGATTTGATCAAATTATGACAGTTTGAAGTAGGTCAGACTTTGGAGTTTGACACTTTACAAGTCAAAATTTTTATCTAATTTCACATGATTTTTTACAAAAAAATGAAAGGTCTCAGAATCAAGTTTAAAGTGTTGTTTTATACTAATTACGATATAAGAAGTTGATTTAAAGTGAAAACTTGAGATTTAAAATTTTGAGTTTTCAAAATTTCAAAGGGGGGACCCTTAGCATCGAAATCAATATCTAGTAGAATCTGTAGAAAAATATTTGTTTTTAAGAATTTAATAAAATTTGAATGCAAAATCAATTAAGAGGCTAAATCAAGACCAAAATGATATTCCGCTTGAAAATCGGTTCAGATTTGATCAAGTTATGACAGTTTGAAGTTGGTCAGACTGAGGGTTTAGCCACTTTACCATGTCCAAATTTTTGTTCAATTTCACATGATTTTTTACAAAAAAATGAAAGGTCCCAGAATCAAGTTTAAAGTGTTATTTTATACTAATTACGATATAAGAAGTTGATTTAAAGTGAAAACTTGAGATTTAAAATTTTGAATTTTCAAAATTCAAAGGGGACCTTAGCATCGAACCCAAGATTTAAAGGAAAATCATTTTTTTTACAAAATGAATTAAATTTGAATGCAGAATGAATTCGCAGACCAAACTATGAACAAAATGACATTCCGCTTGAAAATCGGTTCAGATTTGATCAAGTTATGACAGTTTGAAGTTGGTCAGACTGAGGGTTTAGCCACTTTACCATGTCCAAATTTTTGTTCAATTTCACATGATTTTTTACAAAAAAATGAAAGGTCCCAGAATCAAGTTTAAAGTGTTATTTTATACTAATTACGATATAAGAAGTTGATTTAAAGTGAAAACTTGAGATTTAAAATTTTGAATTTTCAAAATTCCAAAGGGGGGACCCTTAGCATCGAACCCAAGATTTAAAGGAAAATCATTTTTTTTACAAAATGAATTAAATTTGAATGCAGAATGAATTCGCAGACCAAACTATGAACAAAATGACATTCCGCTTGAAAATCGGTTCAGATTTGATCAAGTTATGACAGTTTGAAGTTGGTCGGACTGCGTGTTTAGCCATTTTACAAGTCCAAATTTTTGTTCAATTTCACATGATTTTTTACAAAAAAATGAAAGGTCCCAGAATCAAGTTCAAAGTGTTATTTTATACTAATTACTATATAAGGAGTTGACTAAAAGTGAAAACTTGAGATTAAAAATTTTGAATTTTCAAAATTTCAAAGGGGGGACCCTTACCATCGAAATCGAATCTTAATCGAAAATAATTAAATTTTTGAAATGAACAAAAATTGAATGCATAATAATAATAATTGAATACAAATAATAATGCAGTTCCTGTACTAAAATTAAAACGGTTAGTTTCGGTTAACGGTTCCGGAATTCGACTAATACTTAAGCATTTTAAATCAAAGCATTTATATTTATCGATAACAATTTTGTTGCTATTACTAATAACTTACTAGTTAAATCTTTTTTTAATGTTTCTGTATTCGGTTCAATGTCAGCTTGTTGCATTGTGTTAATTTAATTAAAATGACACGACAATTTGCAAATTGATTGCAAAATTACAAATGCACACACGCACACACAGAGATAATGAGAAATGCAAAAAATTATTTCAATTATTGCTCTAAAAAAAGATGAAAAAACAATTGACAAAAATGTTGTTTGATAATATAATTGGCGTATGCAACAAGCAGATGAAACAGGCAGTTAAATCAGTGAGCGTATCATTGTGTGTGTGTGTGTGAGTGTTGAATGCACCCACACACACACGCACACTAACACACAAATAGAAAAAATAATAATAATGGTATTTTCATTCATAAATTGCAATTGTGATTGTCAATGAATTTAAGCGCCATTTGCATGCCACAGCCAGCTTGCCACAGGAAGTGACGTAATCAACATACACACACACACACACACATACGCACACATACATACAAATGCACGCATCGCTGGCAGCGAAAAGTTTGTGTTCAAAGTCTTTCGTTCTGTGCGCTGACCTCGTGCTGCATTCGAAAGCGAATTCGAATTGAACGATGTTGTAATTGCGAAAAACAACAGCAACAACAGCAACAACAACAACAGCGGTCGATTGTCAATTGTGTGCGTGTGTGTGTGTGAGTACCATTCACAAAATAGACAGCATGCGAAATGAGTGCGAGCGAGAAAGCAGTCGAGCTTTGGCAACTGCTTGGAATGTACATAAGTGGACTGCAAGAGTGCAGTGTGAGAGCGGAGAGCGGGAGAGTAAGAACTAAGCTAAGAGAGCAGGAAACGCATTTGCATTGATGAATTGCCAATTGGAATTGAAGCGAAACGAATAAAGTCACATAAAAAAAGAGTATTTTGTATTTGTGTTTGGAATGTGTCGCATAAATAACTCGAATAACTGTCCGAAAATGAGTCGCGTTTCACAGTAATCACTCATTTGAAAGGCATTGAAAGCCTTTTGGAATGCAGTTAAGTAAATATGCAAATCAATTGCGGGGAATTCACTCAAATAAATCACCTTAGCAATTCATTAGAGTAACAGTTAGCAACACACACTGTTAAATCCAACATTCTATTACGTAGAATTTTTACATGGAATGTTAATCGCTTAAGTTTGCAATATTCAAATGATTGGAATGTTCATTTTATACGTAAATTAAACTGGAATGCAATTAATTTGCCTTTAGTTTAACAACGTATTGCTTGTTATGACGTAAGCATAACGTTACGTCTTTGCTTGAACAACAGTTTAAAATTTCAGTTAAAATGTTGCACAACATATAGGCTTAGCAACAATGCTGCAGCAACATTGAATGTCAATGCCACTCAAAAGACAAAACGCAAACTCAAAGCACTCAGACTATTGTAAAAGCACTCAAAGCTGCTCAAATGCTCAAACGCTCAAACACTCAAGAGAGCACACAGCACGTGAGAGCGGGTGTGTGAGAGCAAAAGCTTTACGCCAGAACCGGCAAACGCAAATATGTAGTATGTGAGCGAGAGAGTGAGTTGTACAATTTGGCGCGAAGCAAGTCGCTTTTGTGCTTGTGCTTGTGCTTGTGGTTGTGCTTGAGCTTGTGCTTGGGTAAGGTAAAGGCAATGCGACGACAGCGGCAGCATTCGCTGTCGGCGTCGCAGTCAGCGCAGATGTCGTAGTACTCACAGTCGCAGTAGTAGATTCTCGTAGTGTAGAAAGCTTCGCTCCGTTCACTGAATTGACGACGACAGTCCGGCAAAAAGTGCAAACATTAAGTTGATGTGGGCAGGTGACAGGCGGGGCGTGGCATGCCGTGCCGTGCCGTGGCGCTGCAGTCTCTGTCGGCGTTGGCGTTGCCGTTAGCGTCAGTGTCAATATTGTCTGTCTGCTGCGTTGGCGTCGACGTGGACGTAGACGTAGTCAGTGGGGGAAGTGGGAGGGAATCAGACACGGAACATGCGCCCTTACTCTGTCTGTCTGCCTGTCTATGAGTGTGTGTGTGTGTTTGTGTGTTTGTGCGATGACGTGAAAGCAAAAGTGACCGTTAGCTGGTGTCTGTCTGTTTCTGTTGCTCTCGTTGCGGTTGTTGTTGCTGTTGTTTCAATTGCCCAAAAATGCAGACAAAAGCTAATTGCAATTTCGACGACCTACATCAAGCGGGGTGTGTCCACTGTGCGGCAAGTGGAAGGGGTTGCAAGTGGGCAAGCGGGCAAGTGGGGGAGGAGTTGGTTGTTGTCTGTCTGTGTATTGATTTCCAAGTTGTTGTTGTCACACCCATTTCTGGTCATATTTTTACAAGCAGTTTCATTTTCATTTGTATCTCGTTTAGATACAAATCTTGCAGATACACAAATACACACACACACACACACATACACATATACAGATGTTGTATATAGACAGCGCTCGTAAATGTGCTCAAATTTATAATTTGACATTTATGCATTCTTTATGATTATTTATTACGCTAATTTTTGATTAAAACTGGCGTCGACTGGCAATCAACCCCTACCCTACCCCTCCCTCTCCCCCTACCCCTTCCCCTCTCTCGTTCCTCTTCACCAACCCTACTCATCTAAATAGTTGTATCTTAATTCATGTGCGACATCTTTAACTGTTTTATCATTGAAGTTGAAGTTCATGAACTTGAAATAAAAATTGAATTGAACATTTAAAGTGTTAACGTAACGTAACAGCACAACGTATGCTTTACAATACGTTAAATAAATGTACATATATTGAAATCAAGACATTTTCAATAGTTTCTTAATTGAAGTTGAAGAATTTCAACTTGAAATTGATTTTGGAAATTTAATTGTGAATTAAGAGTAAACAATTACTTTATGTAAATTTCATTAAAAATATGTTTAATTATATTTTGATTGACGTTGAAACTTATGAATTGAAATTGACATCGAAATTTAATTAAAATTTAATGGTATTGAACTAATTTTCAATTCTATTCGAAATTTAACAATTAACTGATCAAAATTGTAGTTTCAATTTTAATTTTTTGGTTTTATCCAAACAGAAATATATATTAGCTTTGAATGAATTTGAAATTTAAGTTTCAGTTTTCGAGGTATTATTATATTTTAATTTTTACTGTCTTAATAAATTAACTACAAATTTATTTATAATTCAAATATTTTCGCTATGTTTCTTTTACGAACATCCATAGTTTAAGTAAAAGTTATTCACAAATTTTCAAGTCACTTCCGGAATGCTGATTAACTCAAGAGACCTTCTACGGGTAGCATGCACCTCTGCTATCTCTAGAATTATTTGAAATACTCCTCGACTCGTACCGAAAGTATCTCGCCGGGGGAATCTATCAATAACGTTGCCAAGCAGCAAACGCATAATCAGAGACTCATAAATAAAACACATATTGTACATTTAGTTGCATGTGTGTGGCATATGTTATATGGAATATGGTATATGGTATTGGGCGTGTTGCATAGTATATGCCATTACTATATATATAAACTATAGACTATATAAGTAGATTCATTATCTGTCTGTTGAAATTCAAATTGCTTTGAGATAATTTTTTAAATTTCAACTGTGAGATTTATTAATAAAACAGACCAAATTGATACCATATATTAAATATCACATATCATATCGTATTAAATTATAATTAAATAAACTTTAAAGAGTGACGATTTTGAAAAAAGAACAATGAAATTCAGCAATTTTTATCATGTCATCATCTTATGACATTTTTTTGGAAGAGTTTTTAAGATTAACAAAAAATACTTCACAGAGAACTTAACTTACATTTACAACTTAACTTGGCATTTTTTTAATACAAATTTTTCAACATGTTTAAAACTCTTTTTAAAAATGGAATTGTAAGAGTTGGGAAAATGTGAAAAATATGTCAGACAATTGCAATGATTGAAGGGATATGGATGCTTTTAGGTTATGATGTGTTTTTCATGTACGACTCAAAACATATTTCGGCGGACCATTAAACAGAAAAAAGAGGAAAGAAAAAAGTTTGGACATTGCCTGGTGGCAGTGGGGGGGAGGGGGGGACTGCCTTGCAATGTTGAAGCTGTAAAAAATGCAAACTAAAATATGATATAAAAATAGTCTAGAAAATCAGCAAAAAATAGAATTTAAACATAAATATAAGATTAGCTAATTAGAAAGAAAATTATTCTTAGTTCTTTATAAGGCGTCCTCAATCAGATTTAAATAGAACTTAACATTTTCCCAAGTTTATTTTCCGTTTTTCTTACAACTTATTTTAATAACCTCCCCCACAATAAATACTAAATACTTTTTTATGAACACGACAAAATGAATCATGACATTTGACGTATAACAAATCTTTTCAATAGACATACACGTGCATATATACAGATGTAGTATATATCTACTTATTCAGGTCTGTTCCGGTTATTGCTTGTATTTCGCATTCGCAATATTTCGCAGAAATATACTAAGTATATACACATCAACTTTGGGATTAGCTTATATGATGAAATTTTAAAGGCTGTTCAAGCTAATAAAAGTTATTTTTAAAAATACTAAACATTTTACAATTCGAGAATATATATGTATTCAATACAGTATAACTAGGTTTTAATCGTAGTTCAAGCTATAAATACCCTGTAAACAGCTGTAAGGAATGTGTGAGGCTGATATCAATATTTTAGGATTATTTTCATATAAGAAAATCAAGTGAAAACTTATTAATAAAAATGAATAAGCTATCAAATACCCTGCAAGTTAGTCTCATAACATGGACATAATTTATAATCTCGTAAGAGTCTTAGAAATATCAAAGTCAACAAGTAAAGTGTGCTCGACGGACACATACTCTGTAGACCACCACAGAATTAAAATTAGCGTTTGTTTATATTTAGTAAATTTGATCATCTAATGAAATTCGCGATATCATGATTTACATGACATAAACAGAGCACATGATCATGATCATGATCATGATACACAAACATGTCCAATATTTCAACAGTCAATTAACCCAATCTCCCCTCTTCGTGGATACATCCAGACATACTATATGTACATATGTATCTTGATCCCATCAATAAGTCCATGTGTAAACAAAAATAGGAATTAAGAAATAACAAACAACAATTTATGATTACACTTTGTTTTTGTTATTATTGTTGTTGTTGTTGCTGTTGTTGGTTTTGTTGTTACTGAAAATTAGATGACAATTTGTTGTCAAATTTCAGATTCAATTTCAAAATTGGCGCGACGGCAAAACGAGACGATTGTTTACCTGTTTACCTCATGTTATTGTATATTCTCATTCCCATTCCCATTCTTCTTCGTCTTCTTCGTCTTCTCAGTCTTCTCAGTCGTCGTCTTCTTCGTCCATCGCGTTTTGTTTTGTTTATATTCTTGTTGCTGTGATTTTCTTTGTTTTCGCGTTTTATTTTCACTTTTTATGTAATTTTATTTACTTTCAAGTTGCAGCTGTTGGCGTCTTGCACTTTACTCATGTATCCATCTCACTCACTCCCTCTCTCCGCTCTCCTTTCTCACTCTCACTCTCTCTCTCTCTCTGTCTTTCTCTTTATATTGGTTTATCTTGTATCTACATATCTTTTACTCTGTTGTGCATTTCGCAAATTGAGTTGACGCCAAAGACGCGTCGCTGTCCAAGTTCCCGCCCTGCAAATGTCAGCACATGCCGGACGTTCGAGATACCCCTTGATTTATGTGCAGTCATCGAGTATATTAGTTTTAGCAAGCATTTCATTAACTTTTACTAAGCACATATTAAAATAAAAGTTGGAAAATCTTCTCAATAATCTACTGTCAATAATATATCGAAATCGATAAGTTGGCCTATCGATATATACAATTTTCGCATTTAATAAGCTCTAGTTGCATCGATTTATTGATGTATCGATCACATCAACATACCAATACAATTTTTGTTAGCAAATATATCGATTACTCATTTTTCCATTAACTTTCAGCATTTTATTTTTAGGATGCTCTATTTACTAACATAGCGAGTGTAGCCTGTTTCCTAAAATGAATATCGATATACGACTGACAATAGTCAAATCGATTATATGTTATCGATAAGACTACAACGATATTTGATCACATGAATGCTACATACACACATCGATATACGATTGCATGTATATCGATAACACATTTTTGGACACTAGACACTAGAAGTTATCGTAAAGTTTCATTTAAATGCAGGGTATCTGACAGTCGTTCAATCTAACCGGCAATCGCTTTTGTTATTTATACATGCACATATGTATTTCATTTAAAGCTCTCGTTTCTAGCTGCTTTTGTTTTGCTTTATCAGCGCTTAAATGTGGGAACTAAAAATGTGGGCAACCGATGTGTTGGTGTTTTTGTTGTTGTTGCCAGTGCAGTGGGCGTGGCAGGTGGCATTGTTGCTGTTGTTGTAAATGGCGCAAAATGTCATTGCTTGAAATTTCACGCGTTTTCCGACAGCTAAAAACAAATGCGATCGACGCCTTGACGACGCGCGAAATACAAACACACACACACACACAGTCTCACACAATAACACTCACATACGGAAGAGCATTCAACGTTGCCACCTGGCCTCAAATTGAAACATTTGCTCCCGCCAAATTGATAAGTGCATACTGTTTTCTCCCCCCTCTATCTTTCTCTTTCTTTTCCACCTACCCTCCCTCTCTCACCCCCTTCGCATCACTCTCGCTCATCTGTGTGACGCATGAATGACGCTTGTGGCGCTTTTAATTATCAGCGCATGTGGCAAACATTGTTGTCAAACGATCTTATTAATGGCAAACGACGTCTGCAGTCGTTACTGGTTACTCGTTACTCGTTCCACATTCGACTCGTTACTCGCTGCAAGTCAATGAATGATTCCTTGTCTTTTGACACGATTAGCACGTATTCGCCCCATTAGACGGCAGAGCATGTTGCACTTCTAATTATGCATATTTGTCAAGGGCGAGGGTAGTTTGAGCAATCAGACAAAATAAAACTTGTAGGCCGGTGCCTCAGTCGAGCATACCAGATTGTCGGAGACCCCGTACTTACTATGACAAAAACTAAGAATGGAATAAATTAAAAAATATTTAGTTAACTATCAGATTGGTTACGATGTTTCATAAAACATAAAAGATTTTCATACTAAGACTTGATTTTCGCTCGATGGGTCAGCTATATGATATGGTGGTCTGATTTGCTCCAACTTCGGTAAGGATGTATAATACTAACTTAATTGCATATTCTATAAGTTTAGTTATGATATCTCATAAAACAAATAAGTTTTTCATACTAAGAATTGATTTTTGCACGATCGATCCTATGACAGCTATATGATGTAGGGGTCCAATTTGAATCAACTTTGGTCAGGATATATAAAACTAAGTTAAATGCATATTGTATCAGTTTGGTTGAGATATCTTATAAAACAAAAAAGTTTTTCTTACAAAAAATTGATTTTAGACCGATTTTTCCTGTGGGCGCTATATGATACTTAAATGAATATTCTATAGGTTTGGTTTTGTATCTGATAAAACAAAAAAGTTTTTCATACTAAAACTTGATATTCGACCGATCGGTCCTATGACAGCTATATGATATAATGGTCCGATTTGAACCAACTTTAAACAGGATATATAAAACCAAATTTTAGGTATATTCTATCAGTTTGGTTACGATATCTCAAAAAAAAAAAAGTTGTTCATACTAAGACTTGATTTTCACTCGATCGGTCCTATGACAGTAGAGCTAGAGCTACGACATTTGAGATGTGCATGTGAAAATATCTTATATACCAATCAAGAGGTGTATAGACTAGGTAGAAGTCTCAAAACTATCCTATAATCACTTACGAGTATGAAGAATAATATCTTAATTAGAAAAATCAGAACTTCGAAGATAGATCAATACTTACAATAGTTAACACCGTTCTAGACTTGTCAGTGTTGTGTACTTTTAAAGCCAACCTCGTATCTAACAATATGGCTACTTAAAGTTGTTAGAGTTATGATAAGGTACAGGTGGAGGTACAGTTACGGGCAGTTTAAACGTCTGGCAAGCTCGTGTTACTTGTAACGTGTAACTCTAGCTGCATTATGAGTTTAGTAATTGGTTTTGCATATATAGATATTCATACTTATATGCATGTATGTATATATATATATATGTATATGCATTTTTTCCGATAGTATGCTAATGGGCCGACTAATGCGGAACCAAACCCGCAGCTGCAATTTCAGAATAAGTTGACGTTTCTACCCATAAATGCACATTATTCATATGCAAATGTCTGACATGTTGACCGGATTTTTTTTGTAGGCCCACAGTTGCCTGATAAAGCTTATCTTTTGAGCAGCTCTATATATTTACGACTAAATACTCTCGAATTCACGAGTATTTACACGTTAAGCACTTTGTCACTGTCATAGCCTCAATGCAATTCGTAGAAATGTATTTCCGCTTGGTATACCTTAACACCAACTAAGTTGCGACTATGTGAATGCAATTGCAATCAAAATCAATCGATTATGTATCTAAAAGGATTATACTTACATACCGAATGTATTCGATTATAGCAAATTCTATCAGAGAATAATTGATGAAACTTATTTATCTTTTGAATTTTAAAATAGTGGAAAGTATTCTTATTTTATGACAAGGAAAATTATTTTTTACATAATAATCGATAAAGTATTCTATAAAATATCGAGTAACTAATCGATAAATTATATTATAGGCGCAGAACTTCGATCACTTTATAATTCGATAGCTTCATCGATAGCTGTGTTATCGCTAGAGAGTATCATGGCTTCGACTCATCGATATGAAAATTTTAGAGGTCTCATTCCCGATTTTTTACTACTCGAAACAGCAAAAGCAAATTTAATTTGCAAACAGCCTTTCGACTAATAATAGGCATCTCGTTGTAGTTGTTGTTGTAACTCCCCATATCTCTAGGCTAGGCTAAAACAACCAGTAACAAAAACAACAACAACAACAAGAGAAACAGATGCCAAAGTCAAGTTCATATTTCAATTTCAAGGTTTTGGGTAAACATTTGCTAATAAGTAAACACACTGTGAAATATCAGCAAAAAAAAAGTCAAGCAAATTGCGAAGAGTGCAAAAAAAAAAGCGAAGGAAAGAGAACAATACGAGGAAAGAAAGATGGAAATGAAAACAAAAAAGAAAACTAAAGACATAAGACAGCAATAAAAACAACAACAATTAAACAATGTTACTACTTGATTTTTTGCACTGTATTGAATATCCTATACCCTGTAAAATAATTGGAATAATATCGCGTTAATCTCTGGCTGTGAAATAGTTACAGCTATGAAATTTGGGATGTAGATGTGGAAATATCCAATCTAATCAATAAGTCAACTACTCTATAAATTCATTTAAAGATAGATCATATATGAGATTATACAGATACAGCTTATAGAATAATTTTAAAGCGTTTTTTAATTTTCTACAAGGTATTCATATGGGTATTTTTTACAACTGGCTACAGGGTATCTGTCTGTCAAACACTAAGCTCAACTAGAAACCCTTTTTTTTTTACTTGTTGTCATTACTACGAATATTACGAGTTATTTGTTTATATGTTTTGCTTTCGTCTTTTATGTGCTCGCATTTAAAGTAAGCCTCTTCAAGAATTTATGAATAGGCAATAATTTACTACTCGACTTAAAGATAGAGCGTGTGAGCCATAACTGGCGATACGATACGAAACGATACAGATACGGATATATATATTTCTGTAAATTCTGACCAAGAGATGTGTTGGCAAATGTTATTTCCCTTTCCACAAGGTTCGCGGAATTTCAGAAATTGCCTGGCGCCAATTCTTAACTATTCGTGATAATCGCAGCGCCGTCTTTAGACAAGCAAACCGATTCACAAACGGTGTGAATTACTATAATGAAAAAAAAAACTTAAAAAAAGAGTTGTTTTCGGCACGCGGAAGACTTGATACGCTTTAGATTAGAAAAAAAAAATAGTTATACAGAGCTTTTAATTACTTGCCTCAAATAACTTATAAAACGATTTCACAAATCAATTTTTCGACCAATCGTTCCTATGAGAGCTTTATGACGTTGTAATCCGTTAGATTTGTATCTTTAAAAGCACAAAGATTTTCAGTTGACGTGTTTTACACTTCATGACAGAATTATAATACCCTCTCCAAGGGTATATAAATATAACTAATATCTGAATGGGTACTACTATTTAGTTGGGGATGAGAACTAAGAGGGAGGAGCGGGGCAGGTTTAGAGAGGTGTTTAAAATATGCACGTTGTCGCTTTCTAGGAATCAAAGTCAATTCAAGTGGCTTGGGAAAGTGAGAGCGGGAAGAACGGTTTCTCAGGTGTTATGAGATAGGGAGATATCAGATATTAGATACCGAGATACGAGATAGTTGTAATAGACGATTTGATTTTACTTATTGGTATATAGAGAGTCTCAGAGTCTCTCACTATAGAGTCTCAGTCTCAGCAATTTCCTTTGAATTGCTTAGTCATTGATGTTGTTTAATATTATACTATTTGCAATAGTTGCATTCGTTCAAATGAATGAATAATTGTCTGAATAATTTTTTGTTTTCCTCTATTTTATGATGCACTCGATAGTTGTGTATTTATTTATGTGCCTAAACCTTCACGCCTAATCAATGAGACGAATTCACTGTGAATACGAGTACTCGTACTCATACTCGCACTCGCACTCGATTGGATGGGTAAATACTCGATTAGCTGGAGAGTTTGAACTGAAGAAGGGGTCGGTTCACACACACGTGCGTTACGTCTATTGAACTTTGGGTTGACATTACGTATTGAATAACTGGAAGAATTACTTTGACTATCAACAAATCAATGGGATTTTATAGCTTCCGGGTATTCAAATTATTCACAGGCATCTAAATAATACACTATGATAATGTAATTTCAAGTCAGCATACAAATATATTAAGGTGCACATTTAAGCAAAGTTAACATGGAGAATATGCTAAGGATATTTTTAAATTATAATGCGACATTGTGTTCTTTCATTATTAAGTGATTGTAAATTAATTACGTAACTAATTCAAATTCAATTATCACTGAAAACTTAAGTAAATAAGTGTTCAGTCTGTACACTATGTATATATATACATACATGTATCTGCATAACTTAAATAAATTTAACTTTTACTTAAACATTTTTATTAGAAAATTGCATTTGAGTGCTAAATACATAATGTAAAGCGAATATGGAGGACGTATAAAAATAACATAACTAAATTTTGACTCCAAGTAGATAATATCTCAAGGGAGAAATAAGTACTTAGTAGATTCTTACGATTACAATATGTTATTGACAATTAAGAGTTATCAGAATTGAACAGAGCTAATGACGCGGGAAAATCGAGTACAATCTGTCGTCAGTGTAATCATGAGACTCTAATGACAGGTCAGGTACAGGTACTTAGTTATCAATGGAATGCGATTAGCCCGATCGACCATTTGGCATTTGCCTTATCAGCTACACGTACTCTTTTTGACACGGATCGAAGCGTCCTAGTCCTAACTGAAGCCCCTCCCAACAACAGCAACAGTACGAGTAACAGCATTAGCAATTATTGTTGTTATCAGTTGGGGATTTGGGGCTGGGGCTGGGGTCATGCCAAGTGTTAGCTCAACCTGTCAAGCGATCGCCAACAAAGTTTCAGGCAATAGCTTTTAATTTTAATTAGGTTAAAATTCGTTCACATTCTTTTGTTTTAATGACTACAACTTTTTTTTAGATGTACTTTTTTTTTTTAACTTCTTTTTGCGAATTGTTCGTTTTCTTGATTTTTTTCTCATTTTCTTTTTTTATTTTTGCGAATTGCTCTTATCAAAATTAGGTCAGCGCACATTTCGTTGATTAGTTGGAAATTTGTTGCCGTTTTGGCGGCTGCCTCTAACATTTCAAGTGCTTGGGCGGCCTGATAAGCGGCCACCTTATCAGTATGGTCTCTGGAAACAAATCACGCTTCTCTTTTCTATACTCTGTAAACATAAGAAATGCCTCATAAAAATTCCAAGAGTGGAGTTATTACCAGCTTACGCAATTATATTTAATTGTGAAACGTTTCTAAAAATCTACATATATATATTTTTGTCGAGCTTATAATTGGGCTAATCATGGCCTGTTCTCTTATATTGCTATGAGGTATTCCACAGCTATTTGTTATCGATAAAAAAGGTACAGTTTTTAAGAAACATTATTAAAGTGACAAATTGGTCATAAGCATACATTTTGGAGTATCAAATAACTTCAAAATTCACCATAGCGCATGAGTATCAAACTATCACTCAAATTACAGGGTATTTATCAAGTCTTCCATCCCAGTTTCTGCCGTTGTCTGGCTGCCGTTGAGACCGTTCAAGTGTTGCCGTGTGACAATAAAAGTAAAAGAAGCAACAAATCGACACATAAGTAGATTTTACCATGTCGCCAATAGTTTATATTTTTATTATTATTTATTACTATTGGTTTTTTGTTGATAATTGCAAATGTTTAAGTTTAGTTCGAAGGTGCTGATAAAATACCTCAATAGTTGACTAACTTTAACTGTTCGACTGCAATAAATATTCCTAATGTTTATTTTTAGCCACGCGACAACATTTTTTAATGGTTTTCCAAACACTGATTTGTAATCAGTTCTTGGTATTGAACTTACTTTAAACTGAATTTCGAATTCTTGATTTGCGTCTTAAATCTTGCGTCATGCTTAATCTGGTGATTCGTTTTGTTCTGATTAAAGGCACTTCCTGTACATAAATAAAGTCGAGGTATTTCATTTAAAAAAAAAAAATCCATACTTTAATTTCAATAAAAATTGATTTCTCTTTACTTTTTAGTTCAAAGTTAAAGAGTATTTATCAAAGAATACTCTTGTTTTGTACACTGGCAACTGACGTCATTTGTTCTAGAATTTTTGCTCGTAATTTAAATGTTCCTATTCGCCGATTTCCTCTGCAAGGGGGCTGTGATCACACGTGCCACATAACTGCCGGAATATTTGTTTAATTACCATTGTATGCGATGAAAAATGTTTGAGTTTCATTCCGTTTCGACTGCCAACAGAATAAATAACAAAAGAACGGGGAAAGAAGTACTCACATCTGGGTTCAACTATGATTCAATATAAGTACATAAGTCTGCGATATATGAAGATAAGATCTGCAGAACTGCAAACAACTCAAGTGAAAAGAAGAGAAAGTTAAAGTCTAAATTCTTTTATTTCTATTGCCAAAAGTTTAAAAAGATTGATAAAGTAAATTAATTTTAGTTAAAGATAACTTGTAATCAGGGACTGTAATCATTATATTACATGCTAATGATTATATTTCATATTGCTTGAAAATTATGGCAAAAATGCAGAGATTATACAAAAATTAAGATTTTGGTGTAAATCACTTTTTGTGAAAAATGCATTTATAGAAAGTTGGTGTTTTATTTTAATTAAAAAAAAAACAATAATCATTATTTACATTCCCTGCTATTAATTATTTAATAGATTTCAACTAAGATTCTTCTTAAATTTGTAGCTTACTTTAGGCACAAAAATATCGATAGGAATATCCACAGTTTTGTCCTGTTCAAAATTATTTTTGTTATGTTCCAAAATACTTTTTTTAAGTACATAAATAAAACTGACGAATCACGTCAAAAATCGTTTTGATGGCTATTATTACTATAATTATTGTTATTTTCTCTATATTAAAAATAAGTCACATATTATATCTTCATCGTAAACTAATTTTTAAGTAGAAAAGGCAATATCGCCTGTACTCTTAACTTTAACATTATTTAAGATATATATTATATGAATAAGTGAAATAAATTTGAATTTGAATTTGATATAATTATTGTAAAATTGACAATCTCAACTGGAAGATTTATAGTACTTTCTGGTATTTGCTAAAAGAACTTTGAAGTGCGTGAATAGTTGAACTGATTTGAAAATGCTAAGTATCGTTTTATCTATTCAACTTGAATGATCGCTTGTTGCCAACTGTTGGCAATTCTGCTCTCAACTATATTTAGTTGTTATCAACTTTCGTCACACACGCATTCCACACACACGCACTCGCACACACACACTCAGACATACACATACTTGAACTTATTTAATAGCTGCGAGTATGCGATACGAGAAACTATTTAATAATAAAAATAGAAAAGAAGAGGCAAAGAAAAGAAAAAATCAGCTTAAACAATTCACAGGTAGCATATAGGTAGTACAGGTAGTACTTATAACTATCTTATATTTGTCTTTCAATACTAAGTATCAAAAGTGTCTTGTGGGCACTCGAAAGCCAACTGCGATCAAAAATAGCAGCATCATGCCCCATGAAACTCAACTAATTTGACTCATTGGAATATTTCTATATATACACCTATACAAATATTGTATAAATGTGTGTGTGTAATGAGCTCTGTTTTAATCGCTTCAAATGCTGTCAAATTATCAGCTTCTATTTTTTTTTTTTTCATTTGTATTTCACATTAATTACACGTGCCAAAGTTACGCACAATAGGCGTATACGCAATACGCGTTACTCATACGCCGAGTGTTGCCAGCCAAATAACGAACGTTACGCAAAACCCAACAACAACAAAATCTACACATGATACGATATCGCTGTTTTGCTCTTACCATCTGTCTCTCTCTGTCTCTCTCAGTCGATGGTTGCGTAAATACGTGTAAATTGATTAGAAAATGTTTCTTGTTTTCCTCCCACAAAAAAATCTTTGGCTGGTTAGTTAGTTAGTTAGTTAAAGTGAACATGCAGATGATTCAGTTGCTTAGAATTAATCAAGTTTTTAATAAGTCATACTAAATGGGCGCGATGTGCGATAAGTGTTAATTGATAAGTGATAAGCTCAGTGGCGCCAACTATTAAAACCAACTATTGCGTGGCCCAAACGCCTTCAAGTGGCACATGCAACACGTTGCCATATCACGCAATTCACGCACAGACCACAGAACACAGAGCACAAGTCGCAGAAACAGCTGGAGATCATGGTCAAAGTTCTTCCGCAGTTCTATTAATTGATTTGTTGTTAAAAAAAAAAAAAAACTACAAATCTTCAAAGTAACAAAGTCCCAAATTACTAACTGAGAGATTTTTCAGCTGAGATTTCGTTTGCGTTTTCGATTTTAATTTCAATTTCAATTTCGTTTTTGATTCAGATTTCGTTTTTGTTTTCATTTTTGTTTCCTCTTTTAATTGCCTTTTAAAAGCATACATATTTTGTATTATTTATTAATCATTTTCTATGCCCTAGACGACAACTATAGCGACAGATTTGACTATTCACATCTGGTCCGGGCCTGTCATGCAGTCCAAACTGTCGGTTATTTATTGATATTACTAATAATAATACCCTGTAACTATGAGAATTATAGAAAAGTGTTTGATCATCTAGTCAACAGTGAATTTTTTTGATTATTATTAGTTTTTTTTACGATTTTAGACACAACAAAATTACTGAATTTTTAAGTCAAAACTTTTACACTCAGAGAATTTATTGAATAGATATAATATCAATATTCTTATAATAGTATGTATCTATTTCAGTGCTCTGATATTTTCAGGCAAAATATTAATAATATATGGTATTTGAAATAAAGAATTCCTGCATTTAAAAAATAAAAATATACATATTTAGACAACTATTGATGCACTTACAGAGTATCTTTTCCTCTATCACTTCGAGTCTTTTTAAACTATTTGGTGGAAAATCTGTTTGCTGTTCATGAACCTAATGGAGTCATATAGAAATCGGATTTTTTTGTTTAATTGAATTAGAATTTCGCTAAAGCAAGTTTCGATTGCGCATTATTTGTGGTTCATTTGTAGTTCATTGTAACGTCAGGGCGATGATAAGCACACACACACACACACACACACACACACACACACACACACACATACACATACACACACTCGTTGCTGTGTTTCATGGGCAAAGTCATAAGCGTTGTTCTTGTTGTCTATGGGATTTACCGATAGCCCTTATCGCTCCAATAGCATACTATATATACGAGAGTATATTGAACAGACTACATAATAAATGCATTGTAAATACTTTAAAAAGTTGTAAATATACTATACATGTCTACAGAGCACACACTTACTGATTCCCTAACAGAGAAGGGGCAAAACTTTTATTGAGATAAATATGTCACAAAGCTGCACAAATTGTATTACATGGGAGTGAGAATAAAAACATTGTTTATACCCATTGCCACAAAAAAATATATGTTCCAATTTATAGATATATTTTTCTTATTTCCTTGTGCTGCAAGGATATCATTAAAATTTATTGCACAATAATTATGGTCACAATCAAAAACAGCATTGAATAGATATATTTCCCTACTTAAGCTACGAATTACAAAACTTTAAATGTTATAAGTAAACCATTACATTAAAAAACATAACATTTATTTATTTTTATTGTAAATATATATTTGATGGGATTTAAATATAATTTTTATTATTTATGAATTTGTGCTTCAAGTACATTATTACTAAATTTTATCGTACGAGTCACTTCATTCATTTGCATGATTTTAAAACAATATTGATTAAACAAAGTTTCTTGTTTCATGATGTTTATTTTGTTAAATTTTATTGATTTTTATACAAATTTAATGAGTTAGAAATTTTTTCAGCAGCTGCACTATATACACTACATTATTTGTTTAGAGTATTCAAAATTTGTCAAATTGTTGTCTTTCTTTTGTTTGTTTTGTCTTCCGTCTCAAATTGCTTTATCAGTATGTTCCGCTTTGCAATCGAATTATACGCAATCAATGCAGCTAATTACTATGAGGATTACACATATACATTTATTTATATATAGATATATATAGTATATATTCGCAATTACATCAGATGCCTGCATGCGTCGGCATGCATTTTGTTGTTAGGCAGCAAATTGCAACAAATTGCTCTATGTGATGATGATTATTCATATGTTCTTATCATTGTGCTACAGACTCTTTTAATTAATGAACTGGCAATATAATACATATAGCAACGTATGTTATATATAGAGATTTAAAGTCAATACACACATGCATATAAACAGCTTAATATAAATTGCACATACGCCCCATTGAACGCGCGCCAAAACAAAAAGTGCAAGACAAAGACAAAGCGAGGGATGAAGGGAAGGAAAATGTTAACACTATGCTGATAGTATATAGTTAGTAATAGATCAAGCTATACTGACAGACATATGTACATACTATACATAATAGGCTGAGTGCTCAATTCTAAATAGGCTCTATAACACTTTGCCAGATGCTGCCCACGCATTTGGCACATTTTGTTGCTTCAAGCAGATCGATTTCGACAGTTCTTGTTTAGACCATTGCAGAGACCATTTTAAATATGTCACGAAATGTGTGGTACATTAAGGAAGGTGTGTCAAACTAGTTAAAACATATTCGACTAGCTCTGAGAATTATAAAGCCAAGTTGTGTACTTAATAATATTTATAATACTACATTATATAGTTGCGATGATTCAATTTTGTTTGATAAACTGTCTCGTCTTTTAATAAATTTTAATTAAATCAAATGAAAACTGTTTAAAGAAATTACTTAGTTTTAGTTTTTATAATAAATTTAAGTAATCTTAAGTGGCCTGTGCAAGGGTATCAAATCTTCGGCGTGCCAAAGATAACATATCTTGCTTGCTCTCTTCTTCTTCACTTTCTTCTGCTTCAGTGTCTGCTTGACGCACAACTTTGGTGGGCTTATTTTCCATTTGCCAAACGTTGCCAAGTTGCCAACTCAAAAATCGAATTCGAAATTGAAACATAAACATAAAAATGTCCTAGACAAAACGCGTGTGACCCACTTTTGGTTTTCCCGCTATAATCTAAAAGCTAAACGCAGCAAAGAAACCATAAATAAGATTACCGATTAACGTAGCCATCGACGCTGGCGTCGGCGTCAGCGTCGGCGCCGGCGTCGCTGCTCATAAAATAAGTATATAGATGTTGACATCGCTGGCTGAAACTGTATAGCTTTTAAATGTTATGGCTACGTATGAATAATATGAATACTCATACTATGCATAATATAAATACTATGTATTCACTTTGTAGGCCTCATTTCACATTTCCCATTTTCCATTTACCATTTCCCACCACCCCATTCCATATTTCCCATTCAAACTTGCTGACTGTTTTCTCATATCCAAATTTGGGGAATTTCATTTTGGAACAGACGACATGGGGCATGCAACATGATGTTAAATATATTAAATATATATGTTGAATTTAAGTAAATTAATAACTATTGATTACTTTCGAAAACTGTGACTTATGTCGATTTTTAAATATTCAACATGTTACTATTATTTTTGTTTCTATATGCAACACTTACAGATTTACTCATGTACTGGCTGATTGACTGAATGACGGATTTGATTGATTGATTGATCGGTGCACTCGATTATCAAAACTAAACGTGTCGACAGCCTGATTTGCATATTTCCATTGATGCTTGAAACAAAAGAGAACTGAAGGCAATCTTACCTCCTGCCACCTGTACTCCCCCCCCCCACCCCACTCTGACCAGTCTCTGTAACCCCTGGCACCCCTCTGACCTCTTAACCCATGGAACACGCAGCTGTTGAATTCGTTACGCGCAATTGATTTGAAACAAGCGAATTTATTGCATAATTCTTGAGTATATATATATATATATATATATATATATATACGTGTATATGTATTACTACTATACTATACTATATATATTTATATATATGTATAGGAATAGTATGGATTTGAGTGCGTGTGTGTGTGAGCTATAAAGCTTTGCATATTGTGCTTTTTGCACATTAAATGCAAAATGCAAAAGCCAAGTTGTTGTTGTTGTATTTGTTGTTGTTGCCAAGTGGTAAAAGGTCTCGCACGTGTAATTGATTTACAGACAAGCGTATCACACACTCACACACACACACAAACACACACACACACTAATGCGGAAATGAAATACTTTACACTTAGTTACATTGTTGCCCCCAAACTGCGTAAAAGATTTAAAATTCGCACAACTGTAGACCGACAATTTATGCATTTAATTGTATACAGTAAAAATACATAGAGTACATACACACACATACAGATGGGATCGGTTTAGGGGTTAGGGGTAGGGGGTGCATTTAATGTTGGCATTAGATCGGGGGCATGTTTACTAAATGATCAGGCGTCTGTGCATATTACGAGTTTATTGGCGCATTAAATAATAACAAATAAGAATGGTCAACAACAGCACGAACGACTTTCAGATACCCTGTTAAAATTAAGAGCAAGAGTCTATTGTTCAAGGTTCAAGTCACTTCTTGACTTTACTAAATTATTTCAAATATAAAATTGAAAATTTTAACTTCAAGCTTCAAAACAAAATACCCCGCTTTACTTACTGGGTATTAAATTTAAAAATTTGAATTTTATTTCGTAAATGCTAAAATCACAACAAGTCAAAACAAATAAATGCAATAAAGCTTTTATGTTTATCGACTATAAGATGTAGTATCATTTTAAGAGTAGTAATCTTATTTCCTGGTGCAGTTAGAAGGATTGACAAGAGTTTCAGGAAGACCCTGCACTCAGGGTCAGTGTGTGCAATTTTAATTGAAAGAGTTTCTAGCAAATATTCACTAAATGTAGCATAATAAAATTCTGTACATATCTTCAACATATGGAAATCTTTAAAGAACTAAATATAAATTGAGCTCGTTATGCATGAAAATTAAATGCGTTTTCCTAACACATAAAAAAAAAAACGAGTACAATAATTATTTGATGATAATGATACTGATAATGATGCTTACAATTAGATTTTAGTACCTCAACGCTTTTAAACACGAAATCAAAAGTAGTCAGTTATTTTTAAAACTCATATATTCATTTTAAATTTATTTCATGCGGCTTTGAACACTTAAGAAATAATTAAATTTAATTCAATAAAATTTTTAATTCGATCAAATTTCTCCACCATTTACATTTTAAAGCTTTTGTTGCTTGGTTATGGGAACATAAACTTTTGGGTTACTTTCAGAGATTTGTAGAGCACATGTAAATATTCCTATTTTTCCAAAAACTATTTTTTTATGTTCTGCAAGTATATAAATTTTTTTAATATTAAAAAAAACAAAACAAAAGTGTTGACTTGAATTGCTTTTAGGTCAACTTTAAGCGTTTATAACTTTGGCAAAACTACCCAGATTTTTTATTCATTCTGCATTCAAATTTAAATAATTTGGTTGAAATATTTTTTCCCTCTAGATCTGGGTTTGGTTTTAATGCCAGAACTCTCTCCATTGGAATTATGAAAATTGTACATTTTAAATTTCAAAACTTTAAATTTGATTCTGAGGCGTTTAATTTTTTTTGTAAAAAAATCATACCAAATTGGACAAACATTTTTTCTTTTAAAGTTGCCAGAAACAACTGGCAAAACTGAACCGATTTTCAAACGGAGTATATTTTAAATTTTAAAACTCAATTTTCAACTCAATCAACTTGTTAATTACTTCATGTATAAAGCAACCCTAAAACATTTAAAAATAATTCTTAATAAAATGATGCCCCCTCTCCTGCCTACGCACTTGGAAAAAAGTTTTTCGAATCTTATTATAATAATTTACAGCTTATGAAGTTAAAACAAAGAACTTCTTGTCGGGAAATAAATGCAACTCTCAATTAATATTTTCAAGTGCGTCTTTCCGGGAAGTCCATTGAACTATGGCTTAAGCAAAAAGCACATGCATTTAGATATATAGAGATATAGTATGGATATGGATATACTCGTCTGGATATGTATGCAAGTAAGATTCAACATATATCATTTTCATGCATGACAGGCATTTAAGTAACTCTCGCTTTTGGCAATGCCAACGACTTTTTGATTATGTTCAAGTTTCGCGTTGTTCTTGCGCCTTAATTTTTTTTTTTTTTTTAGTATTTTTATTTTTTTTTTTTGGACTGACGCTTGGTCGGTTTGTCGGACGATCGGCGTCGTCATCATCATTTTTTATGTGGCAACTGTCATTAGCTTCCTTTCGCGCTGTTATTTATCTGGAAGTTGACTCTTTGACGGCAACACTCAAAATGCTGGTGGGAGGAGGGGGAAAGGGGTGGGTCAGCTTTCGGGAGACGCATAATTGCGAATTATCAGCGTTTTACATTGACATTCTACGCATCTTTATTGACTTCTTTTTGGCCCAGAACTGCAAGTGCAAAACTTTTGAAGTTTAAACATTTTCAGTCATTCGTTCTTTCTGCTCATATCCTGCAGAAGAAGATCCAGACGAGGCAGACAAAAATGAAGAGAAGATAAAAGTAAAGAACAGGGAATTTCAACTGTCTGTTCTGTATGTCTTGCCTAATACTCAAAGCTTAAATAACATTATTGACAGTGGCATTTGACAGGCAGACGACGCGTCGTCTTGCAATCAACCCCGTCCTCCTCTTCTCCCATTCTCCTTACCATTCACTTGCCATGGGTAGTACACCCTCACATACACCCCCATTCAATTTTGGCATTCATTGTTGCTTTAACTTTATGCAGTGTCAAAATTATTGCTTACCCAACTCAAACTCATTCTTTGTTCGGGAATGCAGAAGGGGAAAACTGCAGATACATATAAATATTTATGTGTACATGTATGTATATATTTCAGACCACTTTATGACATGTCTTGAAAGGGGTCAGGATGTCCGTTAACTGCTCTGTCATAAAACTAAATGGCAACACTTGTCAATCTCTTTCGTCGGCACTCAAAGTTCGCAAAAGTAAAATAAAAACTCAGTTCAATAAATCATATTATAAATTGGTACTAGTGCTATCATATGCAGCATTAAATTTACTGGAGAATTCAATAATAGGGAGAGAACTGTAAAATAACTACTCATTTAAGCTACATAAAAAGAACTTCTAGCATAGTTAATAATTGTATCTAATTCATTACAGGAAATCTTAATAGATATTACAATTTGACAAATCAAAAATAGACAAAATAAGTGTCAAAACAAATAATAAAAATTGTGTATACACATTTTTAAATGTATTAAAAAACTGCATATTCACGGAAGTACAGTAAAAATTCTCTATAAAGACGTGAGATGAAATTGGATACATCAAATACATAAAATTAATACTATTAGGTTTGGGCATAGGTTGGAGAAACGATCTTTTTAGACAGTTTCTTAAGAAGAAGTTGGTTCTAGATAAGTTTATTATACAATAGATTCTTTGCAGCTACGTTTTTTGTGGAGAATTACAAAAAAAAACAATTTAATTTCTTGATTAAGATATTTTTCCAAAATTCAAAGAGAGAATTCAAGTGAAGCTCTACTGTATATTAGGTATGTTGGTCTCTAGTTTATTTCAACGCAAACAACTTGACGCAATTTGACAATCTGAAATTGAACAAAAGGTTTTTTAGGAACTTGATCTTTCCTCCATACAATGATACGAGCATTAGCCTATTACGATCTAGTATATAGTAGTATATTATACTATTTTTATTAGATTGGCGGCTCCCTGTTGGATGTTGCATATCAATTGCGGCGATTAAATGTTTTATTTATGGCTATTATTAATATAATTCTTATGAATATGACTGAGATTTTGTCACTCGAATTTCAACAATTCGGCATCAACAGAAAAAGTAAAGAAACCGAAACCGAAATGAAATGGAAGCAGAATAATAAATGAGAGAGCGATCCAAAGACTGCAACCCGCATATTTATAATAATAAAAATAATAATAATAATAAATAATAATATAAATGGGAATATACACAAGTGCTCCATTTCTGGGAACACTTCTGGAGCCGTGGACGGAAGTTGAAAGTGTGAATTTCTGCGAAGCGGCTTCGTCATTGATTTCGCTTTGAATGAATGAATGAATGAATGAGAGGCCCCATTCCCTTGGATCATGGATCAGCACATAGTCCCAAGTTCCCAGATATGAATCAAATACGAGTACACATCGTAGGTCAGACCCAAAATAAGAAAAAGCAACAACAACTTTAAACTTGTCGCGCCATACGCATGCGTTCATTTGGGCCCATAAATCACTTGAAGCGGCGATCATGTATCACCATGTTGCTACATGAACCCCCCTCGCTAACTAGCCCCCCCGCCCCTCTCCTTTCATCCCCTGATTTCGCCACCTCTGCTTCTACACACGACGACGCGACGTAGTTTCTTTTTCGACTTGCAGTTGTCAAAAATTCGCACATTTTTTATACCAAGACGTGATACGCACCTTCACCCGCCCCTCCCCCCCACGTCACCCTCTGCAGCCCGTGTCACCTGACGCCGCTGTCATGTAGCCGGCAATTAAAATTGGTTCCCTTCTTCAGTTCCCCCTTTGGCACTGACTCCCCCTGCCCATGGTTCAATTTCAATTGGCCAGGGCAACTGTTAAATAATTTATGAAGTGCGTAAGGTTTCTGGTGCGCATTTCAAGCATTGCCTCGATATATTGGAGGTTCCAAGCTAAAAATTAAGCTGAGAACTGGGGGTAAACAACTAGCAGCTACCCTATTCTTTTTAAATATCACTAAACAGACCACAGAAATATGCTAGACATTTATAAATGTCACACAGATTGCTCTTTCATCACCTTACTTTATTTTCCTTGTGACCCAATGACATAACTTTGTTGTTTGTAGCGGAATCTTAAGGAAATTTTCAAAATATTTAGTTGATATATTAAACTAATAAGTTGGCAAGTTTCATGATTGTAACTGTAGAAATGCAATTGTTATGAACACTTTATTAAATTGGAGTAAAGTCAAGAAAAAATCGTAAATAAATCGGCGGACAAATTGCTTGGCTATTGAATTAAAATAGATTCATATAGACTACACTTATGGAGTCAATAATAACTAAATGAGCTATAAAAATAAAGATATATACGATAGTATCGCCAAACTATCGCTATAATTAACAAATGAAGAACTGTGTATAGAATAATGTCATTGAAAGTTATATAGCTTAAGCTCAACATCTGTTTACTTTCAGCTACCCCTTGCAAGCAATTGCTAATTTACAGGGTATTTACATATTTTGGGGCATCGCTCACGCACTTTTTTACTGCGAAGGGAGCTTCTGAATGAAGCCGGAAAATATTTGGCCACGCAACTTTCGGCTCATTAAAGTTTTTGGGCACATTTTGCGAGCTGCATGCAAATGCCGCTGATTAAGTTTGGCAATTCGATTTTTTCGGGGCCAAAAGAACTGGGCCAGAGAGGGGAGGGAAGAGACAGAGAGAAAGAGGGAGAGGCTTAGGCTTAGGCGTAACATGGTAGACCTTGGCGTCAGTTTTTGCTAGGCGGCTGCGCTTTCTGCTTCAATGGCAGACCATAAATCAAGAGGCATTTAGGCAAAAAAAAAAAAAAATTAAAAGAAACTCCAGCTCAACTCAAGTCAAAGTCAAAAACATGCGGCATCGCATGGCACTCAAAACTGAAACTGAAACCGAAACCAACTTTATATATGCATATATAGTCTGATTATAACTGAAGACATAGGTTCTGGCAGCTGGAACTTAACGTCTTCCGACTTCCGTCTTCTGACTTCCATATTCTGTCTAGAGTGTGAGGATCTTGACTAAGTGTTCGCTGAAGCACAACAACAAGTGTTAAGTCTGCAAACACGAAGTTGTTCCGAAAACTTAAGCCTTAAACCGTGAACCCCCTAAAATAAGCAAAAAGCCTAAGCCTAAACTAAAACCGAACCTCAACCCGAACCACGAACCACGAACTCAAACTCAGTCACTCTTTAAGAACTAAAAGTAAAGAATAACATTGCCTGATTAATTATGAATTTGAATTGAGTATCTGTCTGGTTGGTGTGCACTCGGAACTGCACTTGCAACTTGCAGCAAGCAACTTGCAACTTGCAACTTGCGATCGGCACTTTTCATATTTTTACGCTTGCGGAGTTCGCGACGCGACTGCAAATTGTCTAGGGGCGCATTCGAGCAACAACTTTTGTCACGCTATATAGGGCCACAGATAAGCGCACAGGAGCGCATTCGAGGGCATTAAGAGCAGGCCTTACAGGAGCGCATTCCAATTTATTTATCGGTGATAGCAACGTGTGTGCAACCCTAAAATTAATCAGATCATTTCAATGCTTACATTTTCAAATCATACAATTTTAATATTAATAACCAGGAACTGTAATCATTTAAAGTTTTATTATAAAACTCAAGAAATAATCATTATACTATGAGTTTTATTATTTTACTTAAATTTCTTGAGTTTTATTTTTTTGAATCAAAAATAAAACTCAAGGTGCTATTTTGACCAACCAACTTGAGTTTAATTTTTGATTTAAAAAAATAAATCTCTAGAAATAATCATTATGCTATGAGTTTTATTTTTTTTTTTGCTCAAAAATATTGAGTTGTATTTTATTGCTCAAAAATAATGATTATTTTATGAGTAAAAAGTGGAATTGCATAGATTACCCTTAAAGAAAATTTTTGGTGTATTTCACGTTTATTTACAATTACTAGAAGTGAACGATTTTTTATTTGAAAACAACAAAATAATCATTATTTACTGTCCCTGTCTATAAATAAATAATTTTTACTAAAAACTCAAATCATTCAAAATTTGTTTTGTTTAACAACATTTTAGGCCCACCTTCTCACCCGCAGTGCGCTCCTGGTGGGACGAGAAAAAAGACTTCCTTTACAGCTGAAGACGCCGTCCACTTTGGCTGGACATGCACAATGCTCAGCGGCACGTCTCAGTGTCTTTATCATATAAACGGTGCGATTTAAATTAATAATTAAGCTTGGTTTGCACTTCACTCTGGCTCTGGCTCTGGGTCTGGCTCTGACTATGGGTCTGAGTCTGAGTCTGAGTCTGGAGAGAGGGGTCTGAGTTTGGTCTGTTCTGGTCGCGTTCGGTTATTGGAGGGCATCTGCCAGCTGTTCGTCTTCGTTTGTCGGTTGCAGGTGGATGCGGATTAAAAAGCCTCACAACAGTGTCCGCAATAAATCATCGGAGACATTGGCTCGCCCGAGTGCAGCCAAATGCGAAGACATTCCCTCCCCCTCTCCTCTCAACACCCTTTCCATCTGCTGTTGGAAAAGGAAACGAAGTTCGTGTCATCATTGATATGCCATATAAGACTCTTTTCAGTCTGATTCTCATTATCGATATGACCAAATGCGAGGGAGTGCCAAAGTCTTCAAATATGAGTGTTGAGCTTACCAGAAAAGAATTCTATTTATTATACTTTATCTCCACCTGTTCTACTCGTAACTTATAGTTTCTCATACTTATTAATTCTTATGTCAATAGAAAAATGGGAAGAAAGGATGTGTAACTTGAATTTGTTAATTAAATTTGTTAGTTGTCAAACTCTTCTTCTTGCCTTTTTTTATATAAAGCTTAGACCTACCAGAACGTTTTATGGTCAACTCAATACGGACCTTAAGTTCAAAGAGATAATTTCAAAGGATCGGCAATTCAACAATGTTATAAGTGCAGTTTCTACACAGAAAAAAAATCCGGGATTCCGTGCTTGAATTAATCAAATGCGTTGTCAAAAGTACGCTGATCCCGGATCCTTCAAGCCAAGTAGAAAATACTTAATTTAAGCAAAATTTTTTTAACATTATTTTAATTTTCTGGGTTCTGTAAGATCTGATTTCAGTTAGATCTAATTATTTTAAGCTTCTCTAAATTTTTTAATGTTGATTTTTCTACGTATATTCATAATTTAACATAATATCCTGAATACATACTTAAAAAAACGTGCTAAAATCAAGAATTTTAAACTTGGATTTTAGAGTAAAGTTTTTTTTGTGTGTTTTTAATTGAGAGTTATAGAAATATATGTATCGTCTTTTTAGAAACTACTATATCATGTGTAAAGGTTGTCAGATAAATATGTAAATGAGTTTTAAAAAGCGTCGCCTCTGCTGTCATTCGATTCAGAGATGTGGCTGAAACATTTTCAATAACACAAAATTTGCCGTGCTCGTTCACCGAACAGTCCAAGTACACAAACTAGGAGCAACTGCAAAGGAAACGGACCCAAAAAAAAAGACAAGCTGAAGAAGCAGAATATCAGTAGATCACTAGATCAGGAGAAGAGGCAAGATCTCAGAAATAGGTGCAACATTAGGTGCAACAAAGAAATAGAGTCAAAGGAAGAGCATCAATTGAAGAGTATCTCAAAGAAACGAGCCGTAGAATCTATTAAAGGTTGATCCGACTCCCAAGATGCTGTTCATGGATGCTCTATTCAATAGTCTGTTGGTTGTTAGCTCCGGCTATGCGATGTATACGTTGCATCCGTTGCAAACACCCTACGGTTATGCGGCAGCCGCATTGAGTCTTGTTCATGGTCTGGTGGGCGTGGTCAGGGCGGCGCACAATGATGGTGATGAATGCAATCGTTTGAGACAGATCACGACGGGTATTATGGAGCTGGTACCGTTGCCATTGACCAACATTGAATTGTATCTGAAATCATCGAATCCACATTTGGCCATGGCCCATGCTTGTTTCCTGGTACCGCTCGCCTTCGATGTGGTCGCCATTTGGCGTGACGTTGAGGATAATTCAACGGAGACGCTCAAGGATTTGACACTGCTCGGAAATGTTGTGTCCTTGCTATTCCTGGGCGTTAACCAATCGAAGAACGTCTACGGCGGAATGGCAGCGATTGCATTCGGTGCACGTTACGGCGCCGTTATGTTCGATTATTATTGGGAGGGTCTGGGCAGCCACATAAATCTATTGGCCGATTCGGCCTTCATCATGCTGATGGCCATGACGTTAACAAACAAATAGATCAAAATTTCACAATACAAAGTTCCCAAAAAAAAAACACGAAAATTTATTTGCCATTGCTATCGTTATCGTTATCGACAGCAGACGATGCCGTCGATCTTTCGTCGCCGTCTTCTCATATTTTTAAGGCGATTCTTTCTCAAGGCTAACGACGTTCGGTTCATTGGCTCAACAATGGCTCAAGCGGCGGCTCAATAAACTTGCAATTAATGTTGGCAAATTAAAATGCAAAAATACACATTAATTGTTTTGTCAAAAAAATTAAATGTGTGCTCTCAATCCCCTTCCTCTCGCTTCGCGGCTCAATTCACAAAGCTGCTGATGACAATGGGACAACAATTTAAGGCAAATTTACAGCGATAATCAAGTTGATCATCATCAAGATTATGATGCTGATCATGATGATGATGAGCCACTTTGAGCCGGCATAAACAAAGCCAACAAAAATCAGGGAATACAACAAAGTGAACCGGTTCCCAAATGCAAATATTAATAATGACACGAGTCCAGTCAAATAACAAAAGTACTCAAATTCAGAGATGCCCTATAATATTAATAAAATTAATATTAGCCTTCACTAACGTATTTTATTTAAATGAAATAATTCAGTGATTCAGCCGCTGATTTTATATCCTATGTTTTCATACAAAGTTACTAGAGACAACTGCAGTGGTATCCAAAATGTATATGTATTTCCCGATCACATGCGAAAGGAAAAAAAATTCTTCTTATTGAAGCCGGAATCGAGTAGACCACAAAATTCCGCTGGCGGAAAGTTTTCTATGGCATAGTTGTCAAATTCTTCTTCTTTTTACAGCACCTTTTTTTATATGAAGTTCCAACGTTCTGGTAGGTCTATCTGGTCTATTTTAAACAGGAATTTATATGAGTGTAGACCTACCAGAAAGTTTTCTGGTCTACTCGATACGGGCCGTTATTGTAAAGATTAAAGGATACAAAAATATAATAAAAAAACTTCCAAAAGTAGTTTAACCAACTTTTTTTAGCGTTTGTTTTCTTTAAGTATATTTATAAAATTTCCGAAATTTAATAAATACATATTTAGCTTGCAGCAATATTCAAATTTTTGTAGCAGTCGAATTTTAAAAAACAAAAACCAGCTGTAAAATAGCTAAATTGGCAACTCTCTTATTTTTTTGTAGTCTGCTTATGGGTGTCGGGGCTGCAGTTGAAATAAATGTGAGAAAAATAAAAAAGAAGAGTAATAGGAAGAAGGAAGAAGTTGCTAATGAAACGGCGCCATAAAACTGAACGACAAACGTGTGATGAGAAGTGGAAAGTGGAGAGAGGAGAGTGTGCAACAAAGTGCGGTAAGTGGAGAATGCAATAATTTATGCATTTTAATTAATTGCCTGTTTTGCGAGTACAGATCTGCATTTTAGGGACTTTTTTATGACGCGCCTACTCAACGATACCGGGTACAGATTGGATTGGATTCCACTCCAGGCACTAATCATGTCGTCAGTCGTCAGGCGCTGCATGCGGCGCGGCGTTGACTTTAACGGATACAACGAATCCAACTCGGCTCGATCAGAAGAACAAACAAATTCATTTTATAGTTTAAAGACGATCCATTAATTGAGTGTGAATCAAGGAGACGCACACTGAGAGAACGGGGAAGGAGCAGACAAGACTGCAACGGTGACAGAAGCAGCAGCAGAGTCCATGGCAGCGGCAGCGACAGCGACAGAGGCAGAGGCAATATCACATTGGAAAAGATAACAACAAATTAAAGCTAGCGAAAAAAAGTAACCGCAAAAGCATTTCAAAAATGCACAACAAAGAAGCTTAAAAAAAGGCAAAAGGAAATCAAGAAGTAAGCGAGAAAAGCAAACAAAAAGAAAGAATAACAAAGCTTAAAGTGCCGAAGACTGAATACACTAACAGAAATTTGTTACACACACTCAGAAACAACATTTAATTGTAAATATTAAAATATTAAATATTTTACCTATACAACACTTTATTTTGTTCAACATGATTAAAAAATATTTGTACTACTAAAATACATACATATTAAAAAAAAGGTTTTTGATTCTATGGAATTTTAAAAGTTCTTGTCCTAAGAAGAATTTTGATACCAATCTTGTCAGGATTGGACTAAAAACACTAAGGATATGTTAATAATAACATGCTTACAATTTCAAAAAAAAATTAAATTTTTTAACTCAAAAAGCGAGGACTAGGAATTTATTTTAGAGCTATGGTTTCTTGGTGAAAACATCTTAGAATTGAGTGTAGATTACGAATTTGGGTTACCATTTTTTCAATTATTTTGGGCCCATACAAATTTGTATTTAAAATCGATGCACCCTAGTGTACATACAAACATAAATATATGCATAAATACATACATACAATACATAGTAATTTTATATACATACATATGTATGTATGCATGCACTTAAATTGAAATTCAATTTGCGCAACTTTAATGCGTTACACTTTTGACCACACCATTGGAATACCCTCCTCTAGGGCATTTAAACAACACAAACCACAAGCGCAAACAAAAAGAAAACAAAGCAGAAAGAGAAAGAGAAAAAGAACCAACAAAAAGCGAAACGCACACAAAACTGCACGTCAATGCGCCAGCGCAGACGTCGCTGCTAGTGTGTGTGTGTGTGTGTTTGTGTGTCTGCCTTTGAGTGTATGTGTGTACCTTGTGCAAGTTCAAAAACCTGCGAATATTATGTATTGTGAGTCAACCCGTCACGTCGCGACGCGACGCTTCGTTCGCTGCTGCCCCAGGCAGAGCCAGCAGCAGAAGCAGCAGACAGACGGAGGACACACAGTCGCAGCCGCACTCGGTTAAAAATGCCGGCCGGCATTGGCGAAGTTTGCGTGATTATTATAAAAATAATAAAAAGGAACAAGACAAAAAAAAGCAAAACAAAAACGAAAAGCAGCAACCGCTGCCGACGCGTCGCGACGCCACAAGCTGATGCGCGGAGCACTAAAAAGTCGATAAGTAGACGGCGAGACGCTAGCAGAGGGCTGCACAGACGCCGACGCCGACGTAGAATTTGCGAATGCATGCAAAATGGACCGCCGACTCGTTGGAGCAGCAGAGAAACGACACACGACAGACACAAACGACGCGACGCGACGCGGCGGACGAACGAACAGTGCGAAGCGCATTGGCACGAATATGGCTAATGAATGCGAAGTGGAACAAACAAGAAATGTGGCTAAAGAAAGATACATACATATGTACATATATGTACGCAAGGGCGGCAATTGAATACTCTTTTTTTTTGGGCAAGAAAATATAAACGTACATATGGAAAAGTAAATGATGTGCTTATATTTACATATGTACAGTTAGTCAAGAAAGTCTTATCACAAAATAGAAATGGCAAACTGATTTTCTAATTTTTCAATGAAAGCTATAGTTTTTTTTTTTAACTTTTTCTAATAACCAAAGACAAGTCCTATAGTATCATATTTACTTACATACATATTTATAACACATGTATGTACATATGTATGTCTGTATTACAATCAATAATTAATTGTGTAACTCTAACTTAATTTAAATTGTATTAGTATTCAGTGACAACCTTCTTCAATTTGCCTGCATGTGTTGCAGCCCTGTTTACATAGTCGGTGTGCTCAGCCCTGACCAAAGCAAAGTGCAAAAAAGACGCGCTCAAAATCGAAGAACGCCGACGCAACCGACGCAGCTACATACACACACTAGCACATACACGTGCAGTGAGCTTTTACGCATGCGCTGCTTTGTGGTTGTTGTTGCTGCCGTGCTGTGCTGAGCCGTGGTGTACTGTGCGCCGGCGCAAAGCGACATTCAAAAAGTTGCGCTTCGTCAACGACTTTTTCAGCGCCAGTTGTTGCTGTGGCTGTTGCTGTTGCTGTTGCTGCGCTGCGTTGTCATCGTTGCTGCTGATGCGCTTTGTTGTTGTACGTGATTTGTTTACGAATCTTAACAAAATATGTACACAAATGTCTTAAATTACCGCGAAAGGCGTTGTTCGTTTAAATATTTTGTAGACACAAATATTACAGGGGAAGCAAATCACAGCTTTTTCTCTCTCTCCCCTTCTCTATATCTGTATGTTTACTTTAATTTACTTTTTTTTTGCAATTGTTGTTGCTTTTGTTATTATTTGTTGTTGCATGTCTGACTATTTGCACGGCGAGCACCGAAAAATCAATAATGGCACATCGGGAATGGCGATCAACGTCAATAACCCGTTATAAGTGCATACATATACATATATGTATGTAGATGTGCATGCATGTGTGTGTGCAGCTTGTGTGTGTATGAATACATTGAGTACCATTAAGCGTGGGAGCTTTTACTTCAAGCTGAGCTTTAATTTGCAGTCACTGCGTCTGCTGCAATGACTCACAATTCGCGGAACTTTGTCAGGCAACAATAAAAAGAGAACAGCAAAATGCAAACCGCACACACAGACACACACATACATATATATATAGCACACATATACATATGCACGTATTAATAGATTCATTCATAAGCAAATGAAATGTAACGGTTTTCGTGCCACGAACCGTTGAGCGCCCCAATGGGGCATACGACTTATCGGCAATCAGAAATGTCTGAGCAATAACTGAATGAGTTTTGCGGCTGAAGGCTATAAACTGATGAATGGATATTACCAGTTTAATATATGTATGCATATATAGAGTATTTGAATGATTTAAATGCTCTGCATATGTACATGTCTGAAAAGCATTTCCGCAAATAAAAAGAATCTAAATCACAACTAGTTATGATCAAATATGTATAAATACAGTATATTCATAATTATCGATCTATTTGTAAGACAGTTCCTAATAATTCAACGGTTCCAAAAAGTTATACTTAAAATCTTCTATGATTATTCTTTCCACTCTAATAAAATGGAATATATGTACATGAATACATGTATGTTAATGTATATTCTGGCTCAATTGTGATGTATTGAAAAAAATCAAATAATTTTCCATAAAAACAAGTTTTTTTTTGGTTGAAAGTTTTACGATTCGACTTTTATACATATGTACATATTAATAACCCACATAAAAATGAAATAACTGTTTTAAGTTTCATCATCAAGTTGAAAGATTTGCTTTCTACTCCAGGCAATATTCTCAAGTAATTTTGAAAAAAGAAAATCTTAGCTACGATTACAGGAGAAAAATCTTTAAAATCCATAAAGTTTTAAAAATTATTGTACGAGTAACTGGAGCAAAATGTAAAAATGAACATGAACTTTTCATTGCTTTTTCTCTACTGTAAATTTGGTTTAATTGGATTTTTGTATCATATAATGTATTAATATAATCAAATTACTTTATTGTTTGAACTTCAAAGGTCAATTGCTAAAATTTAAATTTATTATATTTATATACCAAATCTTTGATCTTAAAATATGAATTAAGAGAAGATCTTCTAAATCGGGAATAATAAAATTAAATTACGTGTAGTTAAAAAAGTTTGTGCATTCACTCTTTCGCTCTGCTCCCCACTGCTTCCGTCACATCTAATCGAATAACTAAAGATAAGAGACCAATATATTCATGACTTCAGACCGCAAGCATAGGAGGAAGTTCGTTCGGTACGGCCGATAGGGTAGGTAGGGGGTGTTACGGAGGAACATTTCGTTAGAGGAAGGGCCAATGTATCGTGCGAGTTTCGACTGCATTTTCAATTAGCATAAAAGTTAAGTGAAGACGCCTTCTCTTCTTCTCCTTCGCCTTCTCCTCTCCCTTCCTTTCCCTTCCCTTCTACTTCACCCCTTTATTCCGTCTAGAAGAACTTGTTAATTGTGGCAATACAAGTACGTTCATGTGTTGGGGGATTTGGCCAAACATTTCCTCATGAACTGATTATGAGTGGACTGTTAACGAGCTAAAGATGAGTGAATACATATATGTTTGCGAGTACGACTATTCACGAATAATTCACGGAATGCAACGTGCCGGCAAACAAGGAAGTTGAATATCAAATCAAAACCGAAACCGAAACAAGCTCCAAATACAAAACGCGAAACTCAAACAGTTTCACTTAAGTGTGAATGTATGTGAGTGTTTGGGTGTGTGTGTGTGTGTGTGTGTGTAAATGAGAAACATGAAACGATAAAAGAAACTGCTAAATTAGTGCAAATCATTTGCATTGATTAAGTTAATTCATATTTGAATGTTTATTTGATTTTTGGCCGCACTAGAAAAACGAATTAGCATCAGGCTGCCAACCTGATCGAAAGACAGCCCTATAGACCACCTGTCTCTGTCCCTGTCTCTGCACCTGTTGCGATGCGGCGGTTATTCACAAAGTTATTCACTAAATGATTCCACTAAATACTTAAGCATATGCATGAAAGTCGGACGGGCCAATGTAGCGTCATTAGGCGACAGTTAGGAAACTAGTTTTATAACTTAGTTTTGGTATTATCATCATCATCATCTTCAACTTCATAATCATCATGGTGATGCCATAGCGACTGACTATTCAGGCAGTTAGTCGAACCGGCTAAACACTCACAATCACAATCACAACACAACAATGAATGTCATGAATTTTTCAAAAGGCTGCGGCCCATAAAATGTTCTCGCTGTCAATACATACATACAAACATACATACATTCGTTCATACACTCATACATAACTTGCATATATTCATATATCTATAGTTGTATGAGTTAAGTGAAAAAAATCGACAAGTTAAATAAAATAGCAAAAAAAAAAAAAAAAAAATAGCTAAAATAAACATAAAATTATAATAATAATCGTTATGGGCATAAAAAAAAACGCATTAATTAAATTAGTTAAATCGCCATGAGTGTCACATTAAAATTTTTGTTTTAATTCTGTTTTTAAACTTGTTTCGTATATTTGTAGATTTGTAGATTGTAGATATAATGCTAGATATAAGACGCATATACAAGTATCTTTTTTTTTTTTATTATTGGTATCAGACGAGCCTCTGCGATTTATCTAATAGACTCGTGTAAGCTACTCACATATTCAAACTTTTAAACATTTTCTAAAAACTCGACAAATGAGTCAAACTATCATTATTTATGGAATATATAGACAGAAGAACCCCATTCTTCCCGAAAAGGCATTAATCATCGAGCTTAGTTCGATAAGCGAACAAATTTTATTCGATAATTGACACGTGCATAGCAGGCTTAACTTTTTAAGCCCTCTCTATGAGTAATGTCGATAGTTGATATAATAATGTTGTGAAACTTTTGATATAATAAATTAAGTAAAGAACGTTCCTATGAAGCATCTATAAAATCTATAGTATATAAATATAAAATTATAACTTTGACTAGAGCTTTAACTCTCTTTCACAAAATCTAAAGTTACTCTATGCTCCACTCTGTAGATCTTAATGCCAAGAATCTTGAGTTATCTCTATTCTCTTTTTATCTGTATAACTATGAATTTTATCTGTTTCTATGCATATCATGTATCCATATCTCTATCTTCATCTCTATATCTATAATTGTTTGAGTATCTGAAAGTATAATTGTACATTCCTATCTACATACATTATATTTATATGTGTATCTATATTTGTATTTCACATCAAGTTCATCTTCGTCTGCAGCCTATCTCTTTAATTTTAATGTGTTTTCCATTTCTTGAAAACAATCTAGATTTTCTCAAAAATTTTTTAAGTTTAAATTAGTTGTGAATTTCAAATATTTTATGGGCGTCGATTAGCTTTGGATACTGTTGTTCTACTTGCGTACTTAGTCGTCATGGACAAAAGTATCTCACAGATAACACAGATGATTCAGCTCGGTAAGTGTCTTAGTATCTCTATCTGTATCTATGTCTGTCTATATATTTTCTCTGTCATCTGGCGTTTGTCGCACAAATGTCGCTGATGTCTATCACATTTGAACTCATTTCACATCTTACAGAAAAGCATTATTTTCTGTATATATATAATATATATATGAGATCGCGGGAATAGAGGGAAAAAGCATTTTCAGTTGTCAACTGTAAGTAGGTGACAATGAGAATGACAATGATGATCAAACGAAGCCGAGTAATTCTAAAGAGAGAGGAAAATATATGTATGATGAAATCGTTGGCTTTTCTCATTAGGGCTTTGGATAGACTTTGGTACAGTTGCGTCAAGGTTAAAGTCCAATTAGTATGCGCATTATAATGGTGAAATTCAAAACCTGAACAAGCCATTAAAAAAAAATACTTAGCCCCGAAAAAGATTGCCAGGACAACAACAATGACAAAGGACGAAGAAAACGCAGAAAAAGAATATTTGCATCAAAAGGACGAACTTTTCATTCAATTCAACACAACAAAACACAAAACAACAACAACAACTACAAGCAACGTAATAAATACCTATAGATACACACACACACAGACACACACACGTAGATATATATATATATAAAAATTAATTCTTCCCGAACAAAAACAAACCAACAATAAGGTGGTTGAACTCTATGAGGAGCTAAAGCATTGTCCATGAAATAAATATGAATGGATGTGTGTGTACAAGTCTGAGTGTGTGTATGAGTCCCTGTGAGTGTGTGAGTTATTCATTTGCACGATTGCCGAGCAACAAGCGAAACCCAATAAGAACAAGAAGCTGACATTAGATGTCGTCCTTGTTATCCTTTAAACAAATGTACAGTCATATCCTATAAAATGATCGAAAAAAGAGTATTTTAAAAGACGGTAAACTTTTGAATTTGTATAAAAAAGATTTGCTCTCTTTCTTTATAATATGCCTAACTACAGTTCACATACATAAGTTCCACATACGCGTATTTAAGTTTCTTTTATTTATAATTTTAATAGAACTTTTAGTTAGATTAACGTAGTGTTTGAAGTGGGCAATCGTTAAAGTTGAAACGTGATTTCAGTGCGTCGATTAAAAGGAAAACTGTTCTCAAGCTCTTCACATTTAAAAATTGTATTTATCACAGTTTGAAACACTTGAGTCCTTATCGTTGATCAGCGATTGAACTGGAACCAGCAAACAAACCGATCCTATAGGTTATAACCAAATTGAACTCAATCGACTGTCAACGCAATGAGGAAAATGTGTATGGTAATGGCAATAAATAAAATTCAATTAAATTTAAAATAGTTGCTGTTGCGTTATCACAACTCAAATTCGAGTACTTTTATCAAGGCTGCCGTTGCGTTACCATAAAAATCAACTTATATAGTACATATATTATACGGGATTTTTAATACCCTATTCAATTTGGAGATTTTGTAGTTAATTCAAGTAGCGATATTATAAAGCTGTAGCTAATTAGATTTATTTCAATTTATCCCAAATGTATCATTAATTTCATAAAGTAATCGAAAAAAAATAATATCATAGACTTTTATTTTATTTTTTTACTTACAAATGCTCAAATAGTATAAACATGTATTATCTCGTTAATCTCATGAAAGTTTAGTTTTTTCATGAATATTAATTAATTACAATTTATTTATTTTGTAGTCTATGCAATTGTAGTAATTATCTTAAAAGGGTATTCAATAATCGCTTTTTCTTAGAATTAATTGACTTTTTCTTCAATTTTCAACATTTTTCTTTATTTATCGTTTACTTTCATATTTATTTATAGCTAATAATCAAGACAACAAATCAAATGGGCAGACGTTCTATGTCAATAAGTCGATGCAAAGATATTTATACACATGAGTGTATTCACATGCACTCGAAACTAGTTGAATTTGGCTTTGGCTTGAATACTTTTTAGGCTGAATCGATCTCGAGTTTTACCTTTTGTACATGTTCTTTTATTTTTTGTCAGGAATTGCGTTTTAAATTTGCTTCATCTCCTGACGAGGGTCAATTATGCGCTTCAATTAAACTGTATTCAACACACACACAACAAACTCAAATTAACAATTAAATATGTCTGGCAGGGGAATGTGCGTCTTGTTGTGGCACTTGAAGTGGTCCCTACAATATTTATAGGGTGGCAATTGCTAGGGGTGACAGTGATCCTGCTTAAGGATACAGATACAAATAATACATATGTACATATGTGTATAGAAGTGTATCTCAATTGGGTCACAGACTTAAGTTCTGGAATGGGAACAATTACAATCGCATTTCCTATTGAAATGACGGCGTAATAAGCAGCGGCTGATTAACACACTCTTTATACACACACACATGTATACTATACACGTAGACAATCTCAAGATCCAGTTACAGTTACACAGTTCCAAACAAGTTGGAACGCTACGGCAGAGCAAGCTCGACAGTAAGATACTCGCTACCAAACCAAAACAACTAAAAAAAATTGAAATAAATTCAAAAAGATTTAGATTTGAGTTTGCATTATAAGTAGCAACGTGCAATTTTTATACCGGATACTTAAAAAATAAGTAAAAGGGTATATTGTGTTCGTTGGAATGTATGTAACAGGGAGAAGGAGACATCATTGACCGTATAATTTATATATACTCTTGATCAGCATCAACAGCCGGGTCGATATAGCCATGTCCGTCTGTCCGTCCGTCCGTCTGTCCGTCCGTGTAAGCGCCTAGATCTCAGAGACTACAAAAGATAGAGATACCAAACTTTCACACGCAGATCCCAAAGCCGTTGGAGCAGGTCAAGTTTAATTTAAGCCACGCCCCTTCCGCCTTCGCAAATGGCAAAAAACCACTGTACCCACAGTTTATAAGATTATACGTTTTTTATGATAACTACTGTTATACATTATTATTATCTATTATTCCACTAAATCGCATCGTGATCGGACAAGTAGAACAGCAGGTGTGGCGAATTAATCTTGTCAAAGTAATAAATGTAATTTCTTTAAAGTACTTTTAAATACATATATTGAAATAAGTAACGGTAACGGGTCGGGATCTCGACTATAGCCTTTCCCACTAGTTTGTATTATTTTTCCCCTCTATTACAGCCATTTCCATCAAATTTAGTAGCTCTAGCTCTTAAGGAGTCAGAGATTTGGGGCTTTAAATAAGCGGACATTGCTTTATCGGATCATCTGTTATTGATTACACACACTCCCACAAAGTTAATATACTCCTGTACAGTTTTACGTGGCGAGCATAAAAAACCCGAACCTTCCAGTTGCCACACGTAGTACGTTGTAACTGCGGCCTTCTTCTTTTGTGGCACGCCGCGTTGTGTTGCGCCCAATTAAAAAGCAACCAAATAAATTAACACGAATCGAGCCGAGTCGCAGTTTGTGGCAAGGTTTGGTAACAAGGTGCCTGCAACGTTCTCATCAGCATATACAGTGGCTCCTAGCACAATTGGCCCAGTACTCCTACAAATTACAAATTTAAAATGAACGTATCTATTATTCAAATGAAGATATAGTTTGAACTTAAAAGCTGATTTGTTAATTAATGTATAAGATTTAGCAAAATTGAACAATTGATCTATAAATTAATTAAAACCAAACATATTTAAAAATGTAGTGGGACATATATGCTGTGAGCCACTGTTAATGATATGACATCGACTGTTCTTAGTTGGGCAGCGTATCCAGAAATTCAGACACGTAAAACGAGAGACATAAAAATTGACATATCAAAAGCCACACACAGGTGTAATTCCCTCACCCTCTTCTACTCCCCCCCCCCCTTTCACCCCTTTCCCCTCTCGCACTCTCACTCCTGCTCTTTGGTAGATCGAACCCTTCTTTTCTATAGAGGAAACTAGTGTGCGTACGCTTTATGGGTTTTGCGAGCATTTCATGAATTTCTCAATTGCGTTTCTATTTCGCAAGAAATCTTCGAAGGGGCGTGATGGGGAGGGGAGCAGGGGCAGAGGGGTGAGGGCTATTAAAGTGCGTACAGTGGGGGGTAATCGGGAGAGTAGCAACAGTACTGCGCGGCACTTGACTCTACCCATTCTTGGCTCTTAGATTTCTTGGCAAAAACAAAACAAAATTGTCAACACGTTCGGGCCAACAGTTGTAATAAAAATTCCCAAGAATGTTGCCCAGACGGCTGCGTGGCCCATACTAAAGACTGGCATTAGCATAGCATTTGGCTGCCCACCGACGGGATTGCGTCATGGGCCCTCTCATCAGATTGGGCCCCAGTCGAGTGCGTAAATAGTGAATAGTGAATAGTGACTGCGAATGCGAGTGTGAGTTACTCAAAATGTGAACTCAATGCGACCTACAAGTCTGAGAAACTTACTAGCTCTGCAACCTGAAACAACAAAAGAAGATCCCGCCAATGCAAGCAAGCTTGACTAGCAGCTACCCTGTAAAGGACAAACTCTTGCGATGTATTTTTTATAGAATGACCTGCAAGCACTTAAACTTCAAAAAGCATCTTTTTATACAAAAATACTCAACTATCGGATGCCTTGGGCAGTACTAGCTGCTGTTTTCTTATTCTTCTGCTTTCTTTGAAGTACTTTCACGACTAAAACTTTAGAATACAAAGCTGAGAGTTTAAGATATGCAAATGCCGACCTTCAAGACGTCACCTTTAAAAATGTGCTAGTTATAGTCTTTCTTAAATTAGGGTGCTGAATGGTAAAGTGGAATAATAATTACAGATTTCATCTCTACTTACCTAGTAGAATGTATATACCAAATTTCTTGACTCTAGCTCTTAAAATCAGTAAGTTCCGATAGGCAGGAGTCTGCAATAAATTGAGAATGACTCTCTTCCTATCACAGATCGTAGTACACCCCACTTGAGTAATTTATGGGCACAGGTTATGGTAAAAAGGGCTAATGATTTTGTCACGATAATGCAACGGTCTTGGGGCCAGGTCATTAGCAGCCAATGGCAACTTTAACATCAACATCAACGTCAACTTCAACTTCAACTTGTAGTCTAGATGTGACGATCGTCGACACCCCGACACCTTCGAGTTGCCCCTAGGCTAATCTGGGGGAGACAGGTTGCTCAACGGATCATGATCATGGTCATGATCGTGATCGTGATCGTGATCATCACGATGATGATCAACACTTAACCGGTTCGTCGCCCACTGACATTTCAATCAGCTTGTGCTCGTATGACGTTGAATGATGATGGATGATGATGTTTTAAGTCGGACATGAACAGCAATACTAGACTATAAGTATTGTCAATTTATGTCGATCTTTAAACCATCCAAATTTCAATTATCGGATTTATCAAAAGCAATTCCAATGAACTAGGTTACTTTCCCAACCTTGTAGGGTTCAAATATAGTAAGAGTTGGTAAAGATTCGATTAAGATGAGAAAGTTATTAATGTAATTTGTATACTATATATGCACTTAAAGTTTAGAAATTCTAACCTTTCCTTTCTCTAACAAAAAGTCTCTATACTAAAAAAGTTATTTAAGTTTGGCAACTTTCATAGCATATGTATTTTAGAAAATTTTTATTTAAATATCTGTGAATTTCGATATACGAATTGATTATATATTGATTCTTTAATTAATTCTTTCAGCTGATAATTAGGGATTTCAAATATTTATATCATTCATTTGCTAATAGTAATAAGTACTCATGACTCATTAAATTATCTCTGATCCTAATGACACATGAATATTTTATTCGAGACCTTCATCAGCTCATCGATTTCCTAAACGTTTTCCAATCGAATGCCGTTTCAGATTTTGTTTTTTGTATGTCAATTCGAATTATTTGCCGCTTGGTTATGAGTATTCATTCGACGATGATCCCAAAATATGCCCTTTCTCATACCTAATTCCCTTTCCCTCACGCCGCTATCAATACCAATCCCAATCCCGTTTCCTCTGTCTTTTGGGGCAGTGCAGAATAAGGAAGGCCAAAAACAACAACGAGAGCAGCAACAACAACACATACCATGTCTACCGCCTTCGTCTCTTCACATCTCCCTCTGTCAGCCTTTTACCTTCACCCTCGTCTCCCAATAAGCGCGCATCTCGCCATGACTGTGAAAAAAAGAGAGACAGAGAGCAAGAGAGAGAGACGCAACCCTCGTAAAATGCTATTTTTAGCTGAGCACATCTGCCGCGGCCACCACGTCTTACACTCTCTACCTCGCTCGCTCTCACTTTTGTCATGTCAGCGTTTTGGGCGCCCGGCAATCAACTGGTTCTATGGTGTAATGGTTAGCACTCTGGACTTTGAATCCAGCGATCCGAGTTCAAATCTCGGTAGAACCTCAAGCTTTTCTGTTTCTTTTTTGTATTATTTTACAAGACTTTATATGCAGCTAATATGGAAAATTTGCTGCGACTGTCCGATCAGATCAAGTTATAACAAATAGGCGTGTTAAAACTTTTGCTAACTCACCTGGTACATAAGATAAGGGGGAATATTTGGGAGGGGAAAAATTTTAATGATTGCAGCTAATCGGGCCGTTGGGGCCTTTTGACAAATTTTTTTATTTTTTAAAAGCTTGTATCAAAAATTCGCGTCGATTAATACCTCGAACACCCAAGTCCCATAACTGGTGCAAGAGATATATAAATTTTAAATTTATAGTGGACTTTTTAAAATGAAATAATAACATAAATAAATAAATAAATAATAATAATATAATAATAATAATATTGTGATGAACGAAATTAAATGTAATATGTGCAAACATTTTAAATAAAAATATTAATTATTTAAAAAAAAATTAACATTCGGCACTGCGCAAAAATTAATTTTGATATACAAAGAAACTCACCCTTTTTGCGCACAGTGCAGAATGTCATTTTTTTTTTTTTAATAATTAATATATTTATTTAAAATGTTTTTACATATTAAATTTTAATTGGATATTAGAAGTTTTGGGGCTAGAATATGCCTTTGTCACTAGACTTTTACCTCGTGTAGAGGCTTTTTTTTGTGGGATAAACTATACAGCATTACAATTTATTTATCGTTTAACATGAATTGAAAATATTTATTTTGTACATTTTTAAAAAATTTAAAAATATTTAAAAAACATTTAAAGAGTTATACACTTTAGGGGATTTCTGTTCATTATATAAAAAAAAACCAACTTCCTATATTTACTTTTTATATTTATTAAGTAAATTGATATAAAAAAAATGTTGCAATTTACGTCCGCTTTTTTAAATGTCAAGTGTCGCTTATCATTCTGTCTGATTGACAGAATGAAACTTGACTGGCCTCAATCACGCCTAATAATGAATTGATGATGATGATGATTATTCTGGGGAAGGAGAAAGAGATAGTGGCTAATAATGTTCACATTTTTGACGCCTCATACAATTGCTTATTATCTAGAAGTTAATCAAATCGGGAAATTATGCCTATATGTGTATTGAATTGCATGCCACAAGCCCAAACCAAATACAACAACAACTACTAATACGATGGGAAAACAAGAGTATTCTTAATAATATTAAAAGATTTATTCAAGTCTCTAACTCTTTACAACCATATACAAGATATACAAGAGATACATTGATGTACCTTGGTAAAGCGACTTATATTTTTATGGTAGAAACAAAAGAAATAAAATTATTCGAATTGATTGAGTATTTCACCTAACTACCCTTGGGCTGATCTATTAACATTTACCGTATTTCAAAGTTAGATGTTTAAAAACAGCTGTAGATTCTAGTGATGTAAAAATATATCGAAATATCGACAACTCGATTTTCGCGGATTTCGATTTCCAAAAAAAAAAAAAAAATCAACAACTCACTGGGGATTATTCATCGTAGTTAAATTGTAGAATTGAGTTTGGTCGTTACGTTTTTTTGATGAATAAATAGCCTACAAAATTGCCAAAGTTTAAATAAAGCATAAAAACAATACAAGAAAAATAAGATTTGTAATAAAAGAATGCGTGTACTTTTGATTACAATTGCTTTTTAGAGTTAATAAAATTTTTTTGAGATATTTTCAACTCGATCTACTCTCTCCGATATATCGACAACTCGATCCCTATTTATAGCGATTTTCTATTTCGATATAAAACGTTATCAAAAATTGGAATATTTTTAGAATTGCGTTACTTTCCGTTCTCCATTCTCAACTTATCATATGTCTTAACTTATCAAATGTCTAATCATATGTCTTCTCTAAGAAATCGAATCATACAAGTTTCTCTCTTACACGTGTCGAATAAACAGTAAGCTTTTCAAGTTACAAATTTTCTCTTTTTGAGGGCTTTGTAATGAATGAATGTCGAAATCGTAATCTGCTTAATCCTTTGTTTCGTTATGTTTTAGCTATTCGCATAATTTTTTTTCTTTATTTTTTTTTTTTTGGTTTTAGGGCAAAAAAATAAAAAAAATTGGATTACCATATTAGTGCGTACAATTCGAGGGCAAGAAACATGAGCACACAAACTCATACATGAAGTTAAGTTAAGTATTATTTTTTGGCAAAAGTTTTGAATTGTTTTAGGCCTATTGCGTAGTTGTTGTTGTTGTTGTTGGGCGGCCCTTTAATGGCCTGAAAGCCAAACGAAGATATTGGCGCTTGGTAACAGTCGAGTTGTGTGTTTTGAGTTTTGAGTTGCCTTGGGAAATGTAAAAGTTTGGCCGGTTCTGCAAATGGTTGAAACGCCGGAAATGTTAACACCATTTCTCAAACTAGCCAACGGAGTATGGACGATGATGATGACGATGGACGATGGACGATGAACGATGAATGATGGAGGAACTTGTCGTTGGCTCAATTAGCAAATGCCTACGAGCTGAGCTGGTTAATCGTAGTTGAGGCCTCAATGGACATGGACATGACCATCATTATTACTTGCGCGTATTTTCAAGTGTTTAGATAACACACGAAACACACACAGCAACAATAAAAGCTAAGAAAAAAACTGGAAAAACTAACAACCGAACCAAGTTAACAGCAGCTGCCCAAAAACAACAACAACAACTCAGACGAAAATTGCCTACAACCTTTTTCGGTTAAGCCAACTTAACTCTGCCTCCTCCCCTTCTGCCCCTATCTACCCCTATATGACCAACACCACCCCCCCCCCCCTCCCCTTCAGCCTTCCCCCTAGATCCATACATTTCGTTTACACGATCCCCACACATTGTCCGTTACAATGTTCATTCATTTATAACGAATTTCAACATTGAAATGTTTTAATTTGTTAAGCAGCCTTGTCCGAATGAATGGATAGATGGATAGATGGATGGATGGACGAAGCAACCCGCTCTGCCTGCCTACCTCGGGAGCAATTCTCCTCTCTTGTCAGCTCGAAGGGGAGGGTTGGGGGATCTTCTCGGGGCCTCTAAAACAAATCATCTTCATTCATGTCGTCTGGCTGTCTGTCAGAGCATCTGCTGTCTAAAAGACATTAGTTCCTAACTTAATTAATGCTTTTGTGTTAATTGCCGCAGCTAAAACAATACACAATAATATGTTTAAAAACTAAATCCACAACGAATCTCGAAAATAAAACTAAACAGAGAGAATGAGAGAGACAGAGAGCGAGAGAGAATATAACTTTAAGAGCTTAACCAAATTCAGTTGATACTTCGATCACTTCACATAGTTTAATAAAGAATTTTGATCAGAAACGAACCAGACGAACATTCCTATAGCTTTGATAATCCCTGCCAATATCGTAAATGGGATTCTTTTGAATTTATTTTTATAGTCAAAAGCCAAAGCAAATTTTATAGATTTTTAATATCAATTTAACTATTATAATATAAATCTCAAAGTATGGTAAAACTTTTGAACATTTCCTATTTAAAGTCGATTTTTTAAAGTGCAGTTAAATATGCAGTTCAATTTTACAGTAAATATTATGCATTTTATGTACTTTATTCTGATGCTGAAAATTTAAGTTATTAACTTGAAATAAATCCAGACTTTATAATGGTATAGTTTAATAAATGCACTCTCTTGATTAACCGATTACATATATTCCCATAAAGAAAGTAACAAATAAAAATCATAGAACCAAGTTTAAACGTTTTTACAGTATCTTTTAGCTGAGCATGCTCAGAGTTTTATAAAGTTTTTAATTAAAGCCAATGACAAGTTGAGAGGTTGGGAAATATGCCGGTTGCCAGGTTTATTAACGAAACTTTGACACACCTTTGGGAGGATTTCGGTTCGTTGCACATTTCAAATACATGAGCAAAATATATAAACTATTTTGCAGACCTGGCCAAAAAGCAGACCAGAGACGAGAATAGACCAATTAACACATGCATAATTCATGACAGTTCCAACTTTGTTTTTTATTTATCAACTTTATTCCATACGATAGTCTCTAACAAAATGAATAACTATTCAAAGATCATTTCACTTTACCATCTGTGTATAATATTGATTTGAAGGCATGAAAGTCAAGTTACCCTTTCTTTATAGTTTTTTGTCTTGAATGCGAATACATATATAAGTTTAGTTTAGTTATTTTCATAGCTTAAGGTATACATACATAAATCAGACGTGATTTGGCATCATCAATTCAATTATAATGGTCGATTTTCGTAGATGAAATAAATGCAAGTTGAAGGTTGAGATACATTATTATATTTTGTATAGTTAAGATGATATCTTTGCGTCTGTTTGTATAAATGATTAAGTTTATAAAATTCCAAACTACATTATAGATACATTTAATAATCATTTATGTAATGTATCTTCAAGTTCGAATATATCATTAGCGATGTCTCGAAAAACTACTTAGCTGTTCTTTTGGACATTTTAAATGGGGTTTGGTCTAAAAACAGATTTAAACGGTCAGTGTTGATTTATATTGGCCAATTAGTTGTGGTATAACAAGCATAGATACAGATACAACACAAGCTACAGCTATAGATACAGATACATGGGCTTGGTAACAAGCAGTCAAGCAATGACTCTGCAATTTGGCCAAAATGCAAGCTGCCTACACAAATTCTCACACACTGAAACCGTGGAAGAGTGTGTATAACGTTGGGGTGTGAAAGAGAGGAAGTGGAAGAGGAAGAAGAGAGAGAGAACAAAAATCGATGGCACTGACTGAGTGGGACGACAAGTTGACCGGCAAATCCGATGACGATGACGATGACGATGACGCCATCTGGTGGGCCCCAAATGTTGTCACTGATTCAACATTAGCTGCCACTGCCTCCCTTCTCCTGTACCCCCTTACCCCTCCTTGTAAGCCCCTGTAAGTGCCCCCACTGTTAGGCGACGCATTTGGCGTCTGTGCTGTCTTTATGGCCGAGCAGGTTTTTCCTTGGGAAACTGCATTAGCATGATTCATGCCTTGGCAGCCAAAATGGCCAAATGGCCAAATGGCCGAAACAAGTCGAAATAGCCAAGTTACCGAGCGCAACCAAGCAGCAATTGCATTGCCCCCAATTGCTTTTGCCAGACCGAAAATCTATGTTAATTTTTCTCTTTTTTTATTATTAGTATTATTATTATTATTATTATTATTGTTACGAGTATTTGTTCCCCTCGCGGTTTTCAAGTGCCTTCAAGTCATTTTTTCTCAAAGTTCAAGTGGCGCTGATGTCAAAATATTATTATACCCGTTACTTAAAAAATAGTAAAAGGGTATATTGTGTTTGTTGGCATGTATGTAACAGGGAGTAAAGTATATACATTCTTGATCAGCATCAACAGCCGAGTCGATATAGTCATGTGTGTCTGTCCGTCCGTCCGTCTGTTCGTCTGTGTGAGCGCCTAGATCTCAGAGACTATACAAGATAGAAATACCAAACTTTCACACACAGACTTCGCACCCGCAAATCGCGGAAACCCGTCTGTCCGTCTGTCTTCTCGTATAATCAAAAGGATCTCAGAGACTAAATAGATAGAGTAACCAAATTTGGCATACAGATTTCTATAGATCCCACGTAGATCAAGTTTGTTTCAAATTTAAGCCATGCCCCTTTCCCCTTTATGATAAATAACGTTATCTAATAATATTATCTATAATATCACTTAACCGGAGCAAGATCGGACAAGTAGAACGGGAGTAATAGCTAACCAAAGTTATTTATAAAGTTATTATTTCAATACAATCAGCTTAAAGTATGCAGTAGTTTTAATTAGGTAGTAATTTCTTTAACGAATTTTTATAAATATTGAAATAAGTAACGGGTATTCTATGGTCGGTATCTCGACTATAGCTTTTTCCACTTGTTTTTTTGCTCAACTTATTCCGAAAATACTATTTGCAGTCATAGTCATACTCATACTTATACTCAGTCTCTGAGGTCGATCAGTTGCATTGGGGAATTTTATGTTCATTTTACACCTATGGGGGTAGTTTTCCCCAGATCGACTGTGATTAAATAAATAAACATTTATTAAAATTTCAAAAACTCAAATGATTTGTCCAAATGCTTTAGCATAATTAAAACCATTCACTTTAATAATAAAAATTCCACTTTCCTCTCTTAGGGGATGTTATTTTTCAAAACGGCAATCAAGCTAAAATCAAAATTCAATTTATTTATGTAAGCTGATTTATCATCACAATTACAATTTGCAGCGCCATCTGGTGGAACGGAAAGACAGCAGAGATAGCTTTCTAAAACGGGACTTTTAGCAAGGCAGAAATCACATATACTTGAATAATAGTATTTACAGCTATTTTGTCGAATTATCACATAAATATAACAAGTGCTTATGACTTATATGCATAGTGTGTAAAGATTTGCCATTAATGGCCGCCAGATGGCAGCAGCAGTGGAAAAAAGAGAAGAAGTGACTTCATTAAGTCAAACATTTATTTATTTCAACCTAAAATGTTTAAAGAGTTATTAAAAAAAATCAAGAAGAAGCAGAAAACACAAGATATACGAAAAAAAAACCTTTTCAACGAAAATAAAAGGTTAAAAAAGAAACAGATTTGTATTTGATATGCGACTTTGCACGTATCAAACATGAATCCCTCCTACCCCGTTTAGACCCATAACCCTCTCCTCCCCCCCCTCTCCACTTGCTTCCCCGCCCCCTTCCGCGATGTTGAACGGTCTATTCCGACCCCGTGTTGCTGTAATTCGCAAGCAATTAAAAGCCTGACACGCAACTCGCTTGGCAACAAACTCGAAAATTAGAAGAGGAAGAAGAAGAAGAAAAAACCTCAACCTCAGACAGGAACTTAAGTCAAATACTCACGTACAAAACACAGATGAATATCTCCCTCTCTCTCTCTCTCTCTCTATCTTCCTCTCCCTCTCGCTGAATACAACTTACAACTCATAGTCATACTCATATTCACACTCGTAGTCACAGTCCAAGTTACAGACACGCTCACAGTGTTCATTAGCCAGTACCAGGTAGGCCCATGCCCATATACCCCATAGACCCCTTGATGCCCCCTAGCAATTCCAATGGTTAGGCCTACATTTAATGTAATTATCAATGATTAATGAATTGCTTAAGCAAACATTGTGTCGCGACTGCGCAGATATTTCATTTGGAAACCGAAACCGAAACCAAAAACTCACCGAAATCGAAGCTCATAAAACACTAAACAAAAGAAGAAAAAAAAAAAAATAAATATTTCAAAACCTAAGAAAAAAAGTTGTGAATACTTCGCTCGAAGAATCTCAGGTAGCGAAGGAGATCATTTAAGGAGTAATACGTGTCCTAAATGGCACATCAATTGAGTTAACCGACAATAAACAATAAACACAAGTGATCCAGTTTTTTGTTTTGCATACCCTGTAATCAGTTAAAGGGGTATAACAGTCTCAAACAGTCATTTACTCAAAAAAACATATTTTTAATTCTAAAAAACAATCGTTTATTTAATTTCTATTGTGAACTGATCTAAGTGATCAAGTATTTAGACTTAAGAATATCCTTCATTTACAACAATTATATTAGATAGTTTTCTGAATCTTCAAATAAACTTAAAAATGGAAAATGAAATGTACCTTACTTTTTTTGAAGATTGTTTATATTTTTATCTTATAACAGACATATTAATAATTCACTGTGGTTAATACAGTGTGTACATATTTCTCTATCAACTGAGTTTCTATTTTTGTTATTTTTTTACAACAAAGTATTTTTTTTAAATAAAGTATTTTTCCTATTAATAAAGCGTATGTCGATATTAACTGACAGCATATTATGCCTTTGAGAAACGTATGGGTAATCTAAAGTCAAGTATACCCAAAAGAGCTAACAAAAATGTACATTCAATTTTTATATAATCTTCTTAGTTTTTTTTTTCTTTGCGAATTTTTAAAGGCATACAGAATACATAGAATTAAAGCAACCCTATATAGGACTCGTTGCTGATAGCTTAATACACACTGAGCATATATCAAGTGCCAAAGTACAATCTCCTTAAAGGATATCAGCTAGTCAAGCACATACAACTTTGTAATATTTTTCACTCTTCAGTTTTAATGGTTGCTCTGTTTCGGGTTTGTCGGACATCGGGATCTAGAACTGCAATTAACAACGAAGGTGGCATTTTTGCTATTGACTCGACAGTTCCAGGCAGGCAAATGATTGCCTTCGGAAGGCGTGCCCCGAAACAAAAAATAAGATGAGTAAACAACAAAGAGGTAGACAAAAACAAAAAAAAAAAAACGAACAGTTTGCCTAATGATTGTAAAAACGATCTCCTATTTAGTTGGCACATTCAATTAAGCAGCGTGTGAATAGGAGCACAATGCCGTACCGCCCATCAAAGTAGATTCAAACTGAAACTCTAACTCAAATTCAAAATCCAAACTTTAAATTACTTACGCATGTTACACACATATATACATATATATAAATACATATATATATATATGTTAGGCATATGGATAAACTCAACTCAGGCTCCTCTCTCTCTCTCTCCCTCTCTCTCTTGCCCCTTTCCCAGTTTCTCAGTCACTCAGTCTCTCTGTCGTGCCAGTTTCAGTTGCGGTTCCAATCTGAAGGCGGTGGCGTCATTGTCAGGCGGCAACTGCTCAGCTGGGGGTCAAAACGCCAGCGGCCAAATGGATAAAGCAACAACAACAACCACATCAATAGCAACAAAGAATCAAGCATAAAAATTTCATTTCAATAATTTGAATTTCAAATCTTATTTATTTTGTTTTTTTTTTTTTTTTTTTTTGTCGCAATAATCCAATGCCCAGTCTCTCAGTCCCTAACCTCTTTGGACCTGCGTTAATGTAAAAGTTGTTCGATTTGTCAAAGCAAAAACCCCTCGATTATTAGTCTTCATTAGGTGGTGGGGCATGCCAGCCCTAAGTTCACCCATACCCTATCTTCTCCCACAGCAACGCAACCCACAAAAAGTCTTACCGAATCGCAGCTTATCAGGAGGAAGAAACAAACGGAATGGAACATTGTCAACCCAAACTAAAAGGCAATCAATTGAGCAAGACTATGATATACGGCGTAATATTCTAAGATGTAAAATGGAATGGAACAGAGTGTAGCAAATATCTACACGATGAAATGAAAGGATATTATTGAAAAAAAGGCAATAAATATGTCAACTCTTTTCAAAAATAAGTTAATAAGCTAGATGAGAGATATTTTGTAGTTAGTATGTTTTATATATGTTTTAATTAGTGATGTAAATTTAAACTTTAGATCGAGTCTTAAATCGATATAGAAAATCGCCAAAATAAGCATCGAGTTGTCGATATATCGGAAAATAGTAGATCCAGTTACAAATATCGAGTTTTTTCAATAAACAATTTTTTTAATTTGAAAACGTAATTGTAATCACAAAATACACTCGTCCTTTTTTTAGAAATTCTACTTTTCTTGCATCGTTTTCATTCCTAATTCAAACTTTGACAGTTTTGTAGTTTATTTTTTACAGACGCTCATCAAACATTGAAAGACTAAACTTAATTCTGCAAATCAACTACGGTGAACAAGCCCCAGTGAGTTGTCGATTTTTTATGGAAATCGATTTAAACAACTCGATAGATCGTTCTAAAAATCATCGAGTTGACGTACTCGATAATCGCATCCGCGAAAATCAAGTTGTCGATATTTCAATATAGCTTTACATCACTAGTTTTAATATATGTTTATTTTAACCGAAAGTCCAGATTGATAATAAATATTACAAATCAAGCTCTACTAAGCTCTTCAGTCATACGTCTCCAATATCATTGGGCTTTCGGAATATTAAGTATAATGAAATACTATAGATTGAAACGGATTCAAAAAGAAAACGGCTGTTTCATAAGATCCATTTATCGATAGGTTGATCCTGATTTACTAAATTTGATAAGAAGTCCTACACAAGTGTCGCAGACTATATTACACTTATTTCAAATGATTACAGGGTATAGAAAATGTGGAAAATTTGTGTAATTATTGTTGTTGGTGCTGTACGAGTTTGTCAAATGCCCAAAACTATTTATTTATGTTAATACGCAAAGCGAACGATATAAAAGCCATAAAATGCCGCAAAATACATTTAAATGGATGCGTACACGGCATAAGGTAGCATAAATTAACGCATAGAGGGAAGGAGATACATACTAGCCTGTTGAGCAGAGCGGAGAGGGTAGTGGGGAGTGGGGAGAGGGGAGAGGGTAGAGGGGTCAGAGTGATATCGCCAAAGACGAAACACATGTAATAAAAACTCTATTAAAAATGCCACTTACAATTAACAAAAGGCCCGCACTGCTTGCTCGGGGTTCAGGGAAGGCCAATGAATAGATACCAACAACAAATGCGTGTAATAGAAGAAATAGATATGCTTACGTGTATATATGTATATACACTCTATACTTATGTAGAGAAGAAAGAGAGAGAGAGAGAAAAAAGAATGTATCTACGCAGTTATATAAAATTTCGGTACGGTGTTGATTGCTTGTCTGTCTGCCTTCTCAATGGGCCAAAGCTCTTCTATGTTTTCCCCTTTTCGCTCCCTTTGGCCACTACTCAATAGTTCTACTACATGACAATAGTATGGGAAACACTGACAGGCGACAAAGTTGTCGTATTATTATTAAAAAAAAAAAGAGAAAAAATGATTTTATACAATATAACAAGTCAATGTTCTTAAATAAAACTAATATACATAAAGAAGAAAATAGCGAAACTTATTTCGACACATATTCGTCTAAATAATCAATGTTATAGAGAGTGAAAGAGTTAATTAGAGAAATTAAACTGGATCTCAAAGCGAATAGAATAAATAACAGACTACAGTCAAATTTCTCTAAGTAAAATTCTGTTAAACTAGAGATTTGTGAATAATAGAACCAAAATCCCTGCTAGTCCTCCCAACTAAATACTTACTTTATTACCTAATACTAACTTATACTACTACTTAAACTTAATCTAAAATTAATACTATTACCAATACCAACACTTACACTTATTGATTTGATTGGGTTTTTCAGGGTTTTCCAAAATCCTTGCATAAATGTTGAATCATTTATAATTTTTGCATACCCCAGACGTTATATTTATTTTTTTCGTTTTAGTTCATAATTTATATTTAATATTAATTTGAATTTTAAATTTTTCATATAATTTTTAGTCTTATCTATGATGAATTTACAATTAGATTGGGGTCTCATTTAGTTTTTTTTTTTTTAATCTTTGAAATTTCCATACAAAATGAAACTTATCACTGTTGTTTTACGCAATTTGTCAACACTATTGCCCGTTAACCAGCACTGATTTGGTGAAACAGTCGAAAGTAGCTTCTTTAACATATACATATTCTACAATCTAGTGGTTTTGGGGATGTAAATCTAGCGATTAACGCTCCTTTCCCAAGTTCGCACAGTCACCTCATGTCAAAAAGTTTTCTCCCAATGGTCCTCGAACTTCTTTTGGAATGGGAACTTCGCCAAATATCCAATGTATTCATTACTTTTAAAGATATTATTTTTCTATTGAGATTTTTCACAATAACTTGATCACTATTGAAAGATCGTTTCTTTATCGTTTGTCGCCTGTCACAAATTGAATACCTTTGCACAATGTGTGAATATTAAAAGAATGTGCGTGTTTGAGGTAGCTGCAAATACGCATAACACACGCAATTAAATTTATAAATATTTAAAACGCCAATTTACATACTCGACCAACACACACAAACACACACACATACACACTGATACACACACTTATAGATACACACTCTGACAATTGTATAGCACCTAGGCCTTAACCATATTCGGTTTCCGATTTTGAGCTCGACTTTGTTTGGCTTTGACTGTTCGACTTTGGCGTTAGCTTTGGTTTTGGCTTTGGCTTTGGCTTGAAGCGTTTTGGGCCTATTTCTTACATGGCCAAAATCGAAAGGGGAAGTCGTCACCCAATACAAACATCATTGAAATCCACAATGCGTTCGAGTGGTTCTTTTTTTTATTGCTTTTTGCTTTTGAATTTAATTAAGTTTTATGTGGTTTTTCAGTGGTTCGTTTCGGCTTGGTGGTTCGGTGGTTCGGCGGTGCGGTGGAGACTCATTTGCTGGGCTCTGGAATGTGCCCCAAACTGCCAAACTTGATATGACAGATTCGGTTTTCAACATGTACGTTTACCACATCATTGGTGATGGAGGAGGAGGAGGAGGAATGGGAGAAGGAGAAGGAGGAGGGGAAGAAGGAGCAGGGGTGCCCTTAGCTTGGGCTTAATTATTTATGTATTAATACACAATAAATACATAGGCAACACACTTGCACATATGTATATACATATGTTTCCCTATGTTTATACACATTTACAAATGGGTTTTTATTTCTCTGGCCCCTACGACGTTTTTTTTTTTTTTTTGTAAATTTTTTTGTTCAGCATTTTGGGCCAAAGGAAATTGAAAGTTATTTGCGTACTGAATTTAATTAGAGACAATCAACGAGGAGAGACGAGTTGTCGCCGTGTTAAAAGCCTCTTTAACTGCTATGAATATTTAAATCAAATATTTGATATCAAGCCAGACATACGTATATACCCTAACAAGAGTACAGGTAGATTCCAGAAGGGTCTTGAAAATATTTGATAATTAGGTAAATCTGATAATAATCTATCTTTTCTTATCTCTCTTGTTTTATCCCCATTTCTCACTCTTTTTGTCCCACACTGCCTACTAATGTTTTCTTAATCTATCTTTAAAATTTTTAATATCAATGAAACTGTTAAGCATGAAATCTTCATAAACACATCCTGATCGCACATCAACTAAATTTTCAGCCTTACAATTTTCATATGCGCATTTTCCATACAGGGAAATGTTTTTATTTTTCGACGTTATTTTAGTTTTGGTATACATCTTTGAGCACGAGCTAATAAGCTAATAAGTTTCTGTGACTTTAAGGTTTTCTTACAATAGTTTTTTTTACCGATTTTTTTTCTCGTTAGGAAGAATTATTGTAATTTTTGAATTTATACGTATACTACTAAGTTTTCCACCAAAGTGGATCATTTAAGTATTAACAATTTAGAAAATCGTCATGAAAATCAATCTTACTTGGTGAAAGCAAATGAAGTTGTTCAAATAAATTTATGTTGATCTTTAAGAACTTCAACTCTGACTTGAACTTTAAAGGCCCTCGGCTTAGATCCTGTGATCTTGGAGTTGTCTTGAAAATCAATAAAAAAAAGCATTGTTATATTTGGGGCCAGCTTTCGCTTTCGGTTTATGTTTGTGGAGTTTCTGGAGACTGTTTTTTTTTTTTTTTTTTTTTTTGGAACACTCAACGATGTGGCCTCCTCAGAACTGATTATTTATGGCGCGCAATTCCTGGGGACCCACAAGGCATTAACATTCAAGTCTCTCTTTCTCTCTCCCTCAGTTGGAATCTTTGAACGAAACTCAGTTCAGTTCAGTTAAATTTTGGTTTTTTTTTAAGTCTTTTTTTTTTTTCCTCAATGCAAAGTGCTCTTCATTCACAGAAGTCCACAAACACTTGGGGCCTGTGCTCAGGTTCAGGTTGAGGTTCGGGGCCTTTCCCAGCGAACTGGCAACAGCGACCCGGGCACTTCAGCTACAACAACACGAACAACAACAGCAAGAGCAACTCTTGGCATCTCAGGCAGAGTCTCTTCTCCGTTTGCCATCTTCGTATTATTTAGCAAATTAATAACCATAAAAATCTTAATGCCAGCGCTAAGAAACGAAATCTTTAGCTTGCCTGCTGAATTTCTTATGAAAAACGTTCGCGCAACCAACAACAACAACAAAACACAACAAGAGACAACTCTGAGTAGGTTGAAAAAAAAAAAAAAACTTAAAATAAATACAGCGAAAAAAAAGAGAAGAAAAAGATTAGCAGAAGAAGTGCCGCCATTTAAATTTATTTACTTACGAGTGTGAACTTTATGCCCATGGCGTTCGACTGTATCTCTCCCTCTTCCCTCTTGCCTCTTCCCACTCCCCTTGCTCCTTGCCCCTTGCCCCTTGCCTCCTCCCTCCACCACTGAACTACAGTCGACGACGCCACCGTTGTCAATGCCAAGCCAAAATGTGTGTCCCGTGTCCACGACCTGAATCGAAGCCCCGTTTCGCTTCCTGCCCCAAAAACGTTGCGCGTGAGCTCAACCTTTTTTTTTTTTTTTTTTTTTGTGCCTTTTTGTTGTCTTTGTGCCTTTTGCTGCAGCAACTCACAAGGGGGCAAACATAGTTGGGGGTGCGGGGGCAGCTGTAAACTTGAATTGTGTCTCCAGGTACTCTGGAAATTGGCAACTATGAACACACAAAAGCAACTTAGCAGCTAGACAGAGAATCAGAGCCAAAAATCTTTCCAACCAAATAACTTTGGCAAAGTTTTTCGGAAATACTGATGCACGTTATTCTTGGCTCCTTTAATTCCATCCTTTTTTCTAGCATTGAACTTCTTGCGGGGATCTTCAAAAGCTTTAAATTCGAATTCGAATTCCAATTCTAAACTTACTTTTGCCACGCTGCCGCACAAAGTCTTGATCATCATGATGAGTTTGCTCATTATTATTATCATTATTTGTGGGTTTCGTAATTTGATTCCAGTTAAAACGAAATGAAATCTTGTTGCCCTAAAAAGCAAAACAACAACTACAACAACTCCAATAATAAAAATAAAAAATAATATAATCAACAAGCGCTCACAGTTTTATTTGTATTTTATTTTTTTCTTAGCATTTCCTTTTGAACAACTCAAAGAGGTTTTTAATTTCGTTCCAGACTCAATTCCCTTTCTGTTCACTTGAGATCATTCCAAGTTTTCAAGCATATTTCCTTTGAAATATTACACATATAAAACCATGCTTATCTAACTACTTTTAAGGTACTTGTGTTCATTGTAAGTGATCAAAATGCTCAACAAATTATACTTGATAATGTCTTGAAAAAGAAATACAAATTTAGAAAATTAAAAATAAAATCTCCTGCAAAAATTGTTAATGATTTATGAGTAAAATTTTTGTACAAATATAAAACAATTAGTACAAAAAAATGTATTGTATAATTAAGTATTATAAAAAGAAAGTTTTATTGCTGCAAATGTTAGACTCAAGGGAGAAATTTAGGTAGAAAACTTATGTATGCTACTTATTAATTAAATTATTCGATCAGCCCAAAACTCATTGAAATAGAAAGTGAAGGAAATAAGGCAGAAAAATACGAGTATAACAAATAATGTTGTACTTCATACAATTAAATTTAAAGTCGTGTATTCGAATGTTCTACTTATAATTGTATTAATTATTTATTTATGTATGAAGCAACTTTGTAAAGCTATCCATAACCTTTAATTTATAAGCAGCCCATGAATTTATGAAACTTTTTTTCAAGGATGAAAAATTTGATGAAAATCTCTGTTATAGTACAACTATTAAATTAAATCTTGTACTTGAATTTTATTGAATCAAAGATATTTCGAAAGAAGGAGGAAAGTTGATATTGTGGCCCAACCTTTTCTAGGTTTTCTCCTGTAGTTAGTTGTTGTCAGTTGTTTGTAGTGTTGTTGCTGTCTTTCGGTTGTCGGATATTGCAGGTAGATATTAAGTTGTCTTTTATTGTGCTCATAATTTATGCGGCGGCTCTAACGACACATTTGCATACGAAATGTTTGGAGTGGCATTGATTTGACAACGCGCCAAGACAAAAAAAAAAAAAAAATAAAGAAACTCCAACTACAACAATGAAAGCAAAATTGAGAAAAAAAAAAAAAAGACAAACACACGCCCAACCGGATCGGACCAATTCATAGAGGTAGTATATCGCCGAACCAACTAATTAATGAAATCTATATCAATATCTTATCCGTGCGATCATTGTTCATTGTTCATTAAAATCAGCTGCGCGTCTCATGCAAATTTCTAACAAAATACCCTGTAATCACTAACAAAAATCACCATAAGAAGGTCGCTCGAATATTGACAAAGTTAGAGATGTCGGAAAGTTTTCATTTAATGTATTTCAAGAGTCCTTTAAGCAAGGAAAAGTTTAAGCGAACTTAAGCTAAAGAGCTTTAGTGGCAAGGCAATCTAATATACCCTATATCAGTGAGGATTGACATGATTTTGGTGTAATACAGGGTAGCTATTAGTCGAGCAAGTGTTGCTATTGTAAACTCAATCATATTTCTGATCTCTGAGCTGATCCTACGCTTTTGTCAACGACTTTGTAACGTATTGAATAAGATATTTCTAAAGGAGGAGTTTTAATGAGGAATATTCTTGGAAGGAGAACGGACTAAATACGAATAGGAAGGGGAAAAGACATATAGAAGGAAAGGATAAGTGTTTAAGACAGGAAAGAATTTTTATTATGGGAAATTATGGATTTTTTGTAAGAAGGAAAGTAATAAAAATCAGCATCATGATAGGATGTGGCGGTTAAAAGTATTATTATAGGAAGAAGAAGACATGTTAAAAAAAAGGAGAAGATTGTTGAAGACAGAAGAAGAAGTAGAGAAAGAAATATTATAGTAGTAAGAAGGAAAAATATGTAGAAAGGCGAATACCAAAAAAACATGCTGATTGACTGTCATATTATTATTACTTGATAGAAGTAGACTCTGCTTAGTAGAGCATCAAATATTCGTCTAGCTGATGCTTAACTGTTATGGCAGGGAAGTTGATACGCAAAATCATCTGGTCGGCAAATTATGTTAATCTATTGTGTGTGTGTCAGATGGTGCGAGGCAGTTCAATGAAGTTTTACCGGCAGAGACAGACGGACAGACGGACAGACAGGTGGACAGAGTGACAGACAGGTGGACAGACAGGTGGACAGAGAGACAGCAACCTGTTGCTTTGTATATGCTAAGCGTATGCATTGACATTCCTTAATTTGCTTAATAATCACTGCAAAATGGCCTGGCAACAGATCAGATCAAATCAGAGCCAAGTCCAAACTGAACTGAGCCAATTCAAGCCGTAACCAAGAGCTAAGACTTTATGGCCAGCAAAAAACACCACAAAAATCAATCCTCAGCAACAAGATGTGAAGATGGAGAAGGTGAAAAATGATAATAATAAGAAAAAAAAAAAAAAAAGTAAAAGAGAAAAAAATAAATAAACAACAATCGAAATGCGTCTACACAAATTGATTGTTATGGGGCCATTACTGGTGACTTCCACAACGGCGACTAACTGGGCTCAAACCATGGCTAAGATCGCATTGGCAACGCTTGGCAATCAGCCTATGGTGTTCAATATATTTTGGCTCTTTGGTCATGGACAATTGGTTTCCATTGCCCTGGGGTGGGTGGTGAAAGGGGAGTGGGGAGTGGGGAGAGGTAATAGTGTCAACAATCGAGCAGCTAATTGTCGAGCTGCGTTCAAGTCATGTTGGCCATGTTTTAATCGTGGTTTTCAGCCATATCGAATTGACCCCAAAAAGCCGCAGAGAGATGAAAACAAACCCAAAAAAAAAGACCCCAAAAAAAACATTTTCTGCTTCAGATTGAACATTAAATCAAGTGACAATTGTAATAGAGCCACAAAAAGAACCAAAAGTATATATATACAGATTTTGGCCCAATCGTTCCCATTTCAATTCCATCCACTTCCAGCTCAATTCCTCCCTTCGTCTCTGGACTGCCAGCGTTTTCATTTGATTGATTAATTGGCTATTTGACTAGCGCCCATTTGTTTGCTATTCGCGCCTTTGACAGCCGCCAAAGTGCCGCAAAGTGCGTGTGTCAAAGTGTATGTGTGCGTGTGTGCGTGTGTGAGTGTGTGTAGTAGTTTTAAAACTAAATACAGCACCACCGCACCACACCACAACACACCACCACTTTGCACACAATAGAGAAATCATTTGACTTCTAGATTGATGCGCTTTCGAGGGGGCAAAAAGAGAGAAAAATAACATAATAATAAAATTAAAACCATTTGTTGTGGGTGCTTTTTGCTGATTTACAGCTAGCCCCCCGCCACTGCTATCCCTGCCATTCCCTCCTCCCCCTGCAAGCTAGCCACATTATGTGGCAGGAATATTAACTAGCATGGCAATCTGTAACACGCACTTTATACGACTGATTAGATCTTTTTCTAACGAGTACACCTGATTTGTATTCCTTAACGGAAGTGTTCGGCTTATCGATCGATGCTCAACATTTATTTTTATTTCTAAATATACATAGTTGCACGAGAGAGTAGTAAATATAATAAATTGAAGTAGTAGTAGTAGTTTTAGTTCAATGTTAAACATGCTATAAATTGTAGTCAGAATAAAAGATGGCATATAAAAAAAAAAAGTATTGATTTATTTATTTTATAGTATACGAAGTAAATACTAATGATGTAAATAGTATCAGTAGTTGGAAAGATGTAGTACAAGTATAAATTGTAATATAAAAGATATAAGATCAAACATTAGCTGAAATCAATCAATTTTAATTTTGAAACTTAACAATTAAATTTCAAAAAAAAAAAAGGTGTAGAACAATTATAGGCATTAGTATAACTAAAAACATAAAATATATGACAAGTGTAAGAAGTAGAATAAAGTGTAGCAAATGATTGGTAGTAATATTATTAAGTATAAATCGAAGCATATGATGTATGCTTGATGAAAAAAACAAATAAACACAAGTTGTATTAAAAAAAAAACAGTATATTAACAGAAGGTGTAGCACAAAGAAAGAACAAACATTAAAAGTAAAATTAAATGAAATTCTAGTAAAAAAGGGAATTACACTTATGCTTCTTATATTAGTTATCTTTAAATTAAATTCAGAATTTCAGATTGAATACTATACGTATGCAAATAGCATATGAATAACTGTCGAATCAACTGTTGCGAATTGATTTTATTTCGAGTTTGCATTCAATTAATTCACACCTTTAAAGCTCCTCACGATCCCCACGAACGTATTCCTGAAAGGTGGAAGGAGGAGGCAGAAGTGAATGGGATAAAAGGAATGAAAGAATGGGGGAATAGGGGAGATTGGAATTGGAATGGAATCCTATTAAGCATGCAATACGTAGACGGAATTTTAAGATCATTTAACGCTCGTTTCAAATATTTGTGTATGAATGTGTGTGTGTGTGTGTTTGTGTGTGTTTGTGTGTGCCTCCTTTTCGTGGTAAGCACACACATATGAATGTGGGCCGGCGCTCTAAGTGGTTTTCTAACGAAGGATGTGCAGAAACGCAAGGAATACACAACGAGGTTGTCTTCAACAAAAAATTCAAAAAAAAAAAAAAAAGAACCATTGAAAATGAAGTTGCTTCCACGAACTGAGATTAAACAACAACAACAACAACAACTTCAAAAGAAACAAAACATATAAAAACAAAAAACCTAAAAGAAAAAAAGTTTTAAAAATAATATATAAAAAAAGAGAAGAAAAAAAAAAAAAACAATACCGAAGCGAGAACGAATTTTGAGTCAATGACTCCATTAAATGCGGTTTTCTGATTTCATTATGCGTTGCCAGGTTCCATTTGGCAAATGGGCAACAGGTTGCCATGCCACGCCCACTTGGTGCAGACCTACAAGCCGCCTGCCGCTAGCCACACGTTGTTGTGCTTCATTCTGGGCCTTACAATGAATGTATCTTTGTCTGTGGCATGCAACAACTTACGAGAATTATGTGCATATAACATACATACATACACTGAACAAAAAGAACAACTTTTAAAATTATGAACATTCAGTTTAAATATTTTTATCTTAAAATAAGGCCATTTTAAGACGATATTAAATATAATATGTACTATTGTATTTGAGATAATTAGTGGACTTGTGGCGCTCTGGTTAGAGATGCCGCTGCGAGCTGCTGCAGTTGAAAGCAGCAGGCGACGGTTCGAGTCCCACTCATAACAATGTAAAATAACATTTATAAATTTACCAACCCAGAATAAAATGTATATAAATCCAAATAAAACGAAACTAAAAATTTATTGACTTAAGTTTTTTATAATAAGAACATTTATTCTAAAAATTAGAACTTGGTCTTCTTTGAAATGTTCTTAAAACCAAGATGCGTTTTCTTAACATAAGAATCTTAAGTTCTCGACGCATTATCAGACCAAAATTCTTAGTTTTGAGATTTTGGATTCTTCTTGATTTTAGAAAATTTTTTTATCAGTGTACATTTATCCGATACTAACTGCGTTGTTTCTTGTCTGCAGAAATTAGACACAAGCTAAAAATTTTTATGATTCAGTTGAAGACGTTCCAAAAACCGTGTGAAATGACATTCATCTACAGCATCTTGAACCGTTCTATGCTCACAATTCTTCTGCCCTCTCCTTGTCGGCGTTCTCCTTTTTACTCCTTTATCATTACCATAACATTACCTGGTACTTTTACGGTCATTGTCGGTCAGCTTTAAACGCCATCAACATTAACAGAATAATGTGCTTATCATTAAATAAAATAATGGATCAAATTTTTTTAATATATATTTACAATGATATATAGAGCAATAGTGTAGTATATCTTTCTATTCATTACCAATAACTAAGTATTATTCTACATAATTAAAGTTAAACTTTACTCACTAGACAACACAAAGATTTCTTTTTAATTACTTCGAAGAATTCCATATCATGAAATATATATTACGAATTATATCCACTTATCATGTGCCTCACAAAGGGTTTTCTTATACATACGTTCGTATAGCACAATTCTATAAAACTGCAATTTCTGCAAGATGATTGCTTATGACAGAATCAAAGTGATTTAACACCAATTGAAACAGTGGGATAAGCAATCTACTTTCATCTGAATTACATAGATTTCATATAAGTTTGTCAACCTATATATTAACATATTTATAAGAAATGAGTACATAGTGCATTCCACTATTTAATAAATAATAAAATATATTATTAAAGTATTCCCCAAATTTGTCATTTTCAATAATAATTTATAGCTTAAACAAAATGCTAAATAATAATGCCATATTTAACGAAAAATAAAAAAAATTCCCAAGATCGTTATTGATTTGTAGAACAAAATCAAAAAAGAAATAAGAAACGCGAAACAATTATTTGCAAAGCTAAAACACCATATGGTATATGGTATACATAAAAAGCCATCTGATCATGTTACTCCATGGAATACAAAGAAAGTTTCGACAGACTCAACTGTTAACCTTATGGTAGGCTCAAAGTAGTTACACTGAACGACATAATTCACGTCTAGCCAGTTATGTTTGTTTTTTGTTGTTGTTTCTCTCTTTCTGTTTGCTAATATGACAAATTAACGCTTAAATTACTGACCCATGACCCCCACACTGTGAGTATAAGGCACCCCAGCCCACTCTCAAACAACAAACAGTTAACCGACTTTGGTATTCATAAAAAAAAAAAAAAATAAAAGAAAAAAGAAAACATGAAAAAACGGTACAAATTTTATGCAAAATTTGCTTTGTCAACATTTGATGTGTGTGTGTGTGTGTGTGTTTTGTGACACTGTTTGAGCAGTGGGGTGGCAGCTGTATTGGGGCGGGCGGGCTGTCAGAGGAGGGCTGGGGCGGGGGGAGGCGTGAGCTTGTTGCGACTGCGACATTTTCTGATTGTCTGTATCAAAAGTCTGCGCGCAATGCGCTGTGGAAGCGGCTAAATGGTGGAAAAGAGAGAGAGAGAGAGAGAGGGAGGAGAGAGTGTTTCGAGAGAAAGGGGTAAAGGGGAGCTCTGTACTTATACACACACACACACCACACACACTCTGCGCAACACACGCGCCTCAAACTCGAGTGTGTGCCTTGCAAGTCATACATGTATGTGGCATGAAGTTCCCCCCTTACCTTCCCTCTACACTGCCCCCCTCCCCCCACACACACACACTGCCCACCCCACTAAGTGTAGCGTCTCGATCGTGTGTCTGCCTGTGTGTGTGTGTGTGTGTACGCGCTGTTGTTGTTGGTTCATTGCCCGCCAAAAATTTTGAAGGCCAAAATCATATGAGATTTTTTTCTTCTTCTTCTTCTGCGTTATTTTTTTCTTCTCAGTTTTTTTTTTGTGCTTTCTGTTTAGCTTCTGCTTCTTCTGTTGCCTTTTGTATGAATTGTTGTTGCTGTTGCTGTAGTCATTTCAGGTTTTCCCTTTCTGGCAATGCTTCATTGTGCGAGCCGGCAAAACGCTTTGGAGGTGTGTGCGTCTCTGTCTGTGTGTTGGTGTGTGTGTGTGTGTGTGTGTGTGTGTGTGTGTTTGGGTTTGGTGAGGGGGAGGGGAAGGGGGAGGAAGAGAAGGGGAGGCCCAAAAGTTTCACATACTTGCTGCGTACGCACACGCACAACCAAAGTATCTGTATCTCACTGTATTTGTATCTGTATCTTTTTATCCGCATTCGTTGCTGTATCTGTATCTGTATCTGTATCACGTCTCTGTCGCAGTCGTCGCAATTTACGCACTTTTTTAAGTAGTTTTTTTTTTGTTTTCGTTTTGTTAATTTTCTGTTGGCAACAGTGCTGCCAGATCGTTGCAGCGGAAGCTGAGCACTGCACTTGGCCAGAGTTGCGCCGCGCCGTGATTTTGAAATCTTTTCAAATTTCTGTTTTTGTTTTGATTTTGTGCGTTTCTTTTTTTTCTTTTAATTCGGCTTTTTTTATATTTTAGGCTGCTTTTGTTGTGGTTCCCAGAACTCGTCTTATTGTATGCCTTTTATTCAAGAATTTCGGCTTAAGAAAGACTGAGCGACAGAGACAAAGCAAGTAATAGAAGAGAGAGAGGGAGGAATGACGCTCCTTGTGGTATATTGAATAGCTTTCAACTCGTCTGTGTGTGTATGTGTATCTCGTTCAAATAGCAACTACTTTTTGGGGGCAACACTTGAAGAAACGGCATAAGTTTAGCCATTTTGCTGATATGGCAGAAGAAGGAAAAGAAACTCTCAAATTTGAAATCTGAAATCTGAAAACTGAACACTGAAATGAAACTTCAAATCATCGAGCGAACGATCGATCGACACGCAGAGAACCTTCCACTTGAGAGATCAGTTAATAGAGCTGATAAATGATAGATACAATTTCGGCAGCTGATCAGTAAAACAGCAACAACAAAAGCATACTAAAAAAATAGATAAAAAAAAAAAAAAAAAAAAAATTGTATCTATAGAAAGAAACTTAGCCACGCACTCAATTTGCGCTTTAAGCGTTGTTCAGTGTCAAGAAACTTTCAAGTATGTGTGCGTACGTGTGTGCGTATGTGTGTGTGTGTGTGTGTGTGTGTGTATCTAATTATATGGTAATACAGGTATACAAATGTACATATAAATTACTCTTATTACAGAGAGACGCCAACACAACACCACCAATTGAACGACAGCCCTCCCGTTGATCTATTACGCCATTCACAATATTACGTATACGCAATGTTAATGAGTTAGTCATGGGGCATTGGCTATGCCTATACGATAAACGATAGACGTTAAACAGCTTCGAAATTTGCTATTCAACACTATGATAAAATCAAGCCTATCTAATAAGTATGTATATATGGTATGTACAATGTACATGTAGCATTCTTATTCCAGCTGATCAATCGATCCATCATATGCACATTCGACTATTTCACAATGTTGATCTCATCTCATTTGATCTCATCGCTCTCTCTCTCTCTCTCTCCCTTTCTGTTTCACTCTGTTCTCTCTCATCTACATTTATGAGTTATGAATGTATCTTTTTTTCTACATATACTGATATACTATATATACAATTTTGTACCAATTATACATTTAGCTATCTTCGGCATTCTGATTCATTTGTGAATCATCACAGAACTGCAAAGATAATCGAGTTCTTTTTAAAAGCATCAGTTTTCTATAATGAAACGTTCTCAAATGACACATTTTTCACATACATTTATCATCTTTTACTAAAGAATAAATGAAAAAAAACTGTAGCAGAAGAATAGAAGAAAATCAAAGTTCCTTTTTTATTTCAATAATTTAATTAAATACAATATTTTTATATGATCTCTAATAAGTAAGCTTAAGAAATATTAGATAAAGTTTATTTGCTATTGTTATAAAAATAAATAGATACAGCTAAAGAATATGATTATCTATACCAAGTGTAATATAGAAATCTTCAGAATAGTGAAGAAAACAACACTTTTAATCTACAACAGCTGTAATCACTTGATTTAAAAATAACTGAAATAAAAATCCCAACATGTTTATTGATAATTTATTATTATACTATTTCTTTTTCGTAAGCTCCAACTTCTTTTCATGTGGATTTAATGTATAATTATAGAATTAAATTGTGTTGATGCCAGATTCCATGACTGCTAATCATAATCGTATGTGGCCTGTCCCTGCCCCAAAAACTCACTCCACAAACATATTGTAAATTCCATTCATAAAAATTGTTGAAACACACAAAAAGTGAGATGGAGACGATGCAGAGTTGTGGTGAGTGGAGGGGAGGGGAGGGGAGAAGAAGTACAGCTGATGATGTTATGGATCATCTAAACATCAGCTCATTGTCATAATGATCATCGTAACGCGACGACCCGCTAAAGCCTAAACGCAGCATTCAAATTACGTAAATTGATCTGTCGCTGATACATTATCAAGCGCCCCGCCCGGCCTATGGACCGACCTATAGAAAAAGACCGACATACAGGGGGAAAGAGAGAGAGAGAGGGGAATGGAGCTGGTGCTGGGCAGCTGTCTTTCATTTGGTATTGGCTTTGAGGGGCGAGGAGACGGCGCGGTGTGTGCGTGCGGTCGCCATAAATCGCACAAGTTAACTATACCTACCTCCCATCCCCCATCCCCACATTAACCCCCCCCCCTCCTGCCACCCTACACCCTTATGCCATGTCGCTCACAGCTCATTCATCTCGTCCAGCATTTATTTTGATTTCCATTTCGGATTTCAGATTTCAGATTTCAACGACGACGACGACGGCATCATCTTGGCATCGCCAGGCATCGAATACGGCGGCAACTTGTTTCTTTGTATAATTTATACGCTTTTTATTTTGATTTGTGCGTTTGGCCTTCTTGTGTACACACACGTGTGGCTAGCTTTTAATACCCTGTAAACCGCACTGCCACTGCGTCGCATTAAGCCCAACAAAAGGCAACAGCATTTTCCATGGTTCCATAACTGTAACAATTTCTAAATTTCTTTTTAATTTTTTAAATCAATCTATACATAAATTAGATTGTTAAAATTAAACTATTTCAAGTACATTTATTATATCAAGAATTTACGTATATCATCCTAAAATTTGTTTTTATTTACATTATTATTATTTTTATTTATTTTTTTTTTTTTTTTATATTTTAAGCTAGTTTTCTTCTTTATGTTTTTGTTTCAAATATCCAAAGTTATTTTTATTCTTAAAAAAAAAATTATGATTTCCCTATATTATTTATATAAATCATTCTTTAAAGCCATCTTTGTTTAAAATATAGTATAAAAGTAGGCTGTAAATATACACATTTTAATAAAAAAAACAAAATAATTATTTAAATTTAATTGACTAAAGAACTAAAAAAAAATCTTTATCCTATATATTTTATCTTAAATTATGCTAACTTACAAAAACAGCGTGAAAGACTTAGTTGCTCGGGCTAAACTATTGTACTTTAGAATTAATTCCTCAATTCATTTAAATAAATAAAAAAAATTATATATTTAAATTTAATTTACTCAATAACTTAAAAAATATATCCTTATCCCCTATATTTTGTCTTAAATTTAGCTAATAGATCACATAAAAACAGCCTGAAGGCCTTAGTTGCTCAGGCTAAGCTATTGTACTTAAGAATCAATTCCTCAAAACATTAAAATAAATAAAAAAATATACATATTTATTTTATGTTTACTGCTAGAAATAGAATTTTTCCTGTATTTTCATTCATTTCCCTCTCAATCTAAACAATCATTTAGTTATAAATTTTTATAGGATATCTCATAGTTGCGTGGTTTATTTAACATATGGCATTCGTTTTAACTAAATGGGAATGTGTATGCGCTTTTGTTATTGTTTTCTGGTTCTTCCTTCCATTTGAGTTCTAGTTGTCTTTATTTTGATTATTGTATTTCAACACATACGCGGATTTCTGTTGAGGTCTCAGCTGAACTCAGGTTTTGGCTTATTTGTTTTGAAGCGCTTTTCTCTCCCAAAAACCATAATAAACAGAAAGAAAACAGAAAACATACATATATGTATACTCGTACACAAAAGAAAACAAAGAACACAATTATCGCGCCTTTTCCTCTTTTTTTATACCCTTGCAATGGGTATTATAATTATGTGGTGTGTCAGCTCCCATACTGTATATATAAATATTCCTGATCAGGACGACGAGCTAAGTTGATATGATTATATAATGTCTCAGTTTTGTAAATATTTAGATATAATTTGGTACAGGTTCGTATTTTGGATCGGATCACTATATAATATAGCTGTACTATGGGCGATCAGTCGAAAGTCCACTTTTATTTTGAGTAATTTTGTTGTTTATTGAGTTAGCTTAACCGTTCTCACAGATTTTGTACTTATGCCTTAAATGGAACTATTTGATCATACAGCTGTCATAGGAATAATCGGTTGAAAATTAAGGATTTCATTTGAAACTGTCTATTGTTTATTAGAATTACTTAACTAATTAATTACCTTATTATTACACTTTAAAGGTACAAATTTAAATGAAATTTTATAACAAATAATTTCCATTTTAATTGATCTTATAAAGTGTGTATTTGGTGCTGTCTAGTTTTATATATGTGGAACAATCGGACTGCAAGTGTATTAAATCTTCGTCATGAAAAACACAATATTTCTCTCTTGTTTTTTTCTTTTTTTTTTTTGCAGTTGTCAGTTTTATTTTGATTTTGATGTTCTGTTTCGAGTTGCGACCTCGTCGGTTTTAGTCGCAGTCTTGTTTGTGGTCTGGGTCTGGGTCTTGGGTCTTGGGTGTTAGGTCAATGGGACAATAAAAAAAATGGTCATAATTATGCTGTGCGAGTGTATGAGTTTGTGAGTGCCAACTGAATGCACATTCATATTCTCATATGAAGTCAGAGTCGACTTGAGTTAACTATTAAATGGCGCTCGGAAATGCTTTGAAGCGCGACTTGAGTCTCAGTTCTCAATTCTCGGTGCTCGTTTCATTTTCAGTTTCAAGTCAATCAGTCAGTCAGTCAGTCAGTTATTCATTCATTCATGCTCTTGCAGCTGACGTGCCACATGAATGTGGCAGACTCCAAAGCTTCCAACTCGAACTTCGATTCGTTTACTTCGTCTGTCTTTTTATGGTTGTTATTGTGGGTGATTTTTCGTGTTTAATTATAAAGCCGAAGATACGATTATGCCAAGACCCAAAACTGACGCCCACTCTCGGCCACTATGCGGTTCATTAACTTTGTTGTTCCCTTTTTTATTTTCTTATATTGTTTTTTTTTTTTTTCTCTCTCTCAGTTTGTCAGTTCTGTTTGTTTGTTTGTTTGTTTGTTTGTTCGTTTGTTGTGGTTGCCCCGCATAGTACGAGTAGTAAACATTCACTTTACTACTGCCTGGCTACTGTCCCACACTCACTCACTCATTCACTCACTAATTCATTCAGAATTTCATTCATTTACTTACATATATGCATACATGCGTGGGCTGTCAAAGCTTTCACACACACACACACAGCGCACACAGACAGGCGACAGCTGCATAGCTTCAACACTTTCCTCATGCAGCTTTTGAAAGCACACTAATACTAATGCACCTACGATACGTTCAGCTGAACAAATTTGTCAATTGAATTTATGATTTTACCCATTTATTGATTTTTGATTTTTAAAATTTCGATTTTTCAATTTCATCTCTTCACAAGTACGAGCATAAGCTATTCAATCATACTTATGTGTTGGCATTATGTATGCATGACCACTTTAAAATGTGACACGACGCACTTGGACACACACTAACACACACACACACACACACACACACACACACACACACACACACACACACGCACACTCGTTTGTCTTTGCTTGTCTTTTGGCTTTGTCTTCCTCTTCCTCTTCTCATTTATGCTTATATATAGTATGTACCTAACTTGCCATACCATTCATAAATCAAAGTGCGACTTTTGCAGCGTTTGTTTAATAACAATTCAAACTTATGCCACGATATTGACCAGTGTGTACCTCGCATTGAAATGCCGCTCACGGGCCATGAACAGGCGCAGTTTCCACAGACAATCGTAATACATATATACGTGTACATACTTATATACATTGTACATTGGCCCCCTCTCCAAAAGATGCCTATCGAGACGCCTATAGGCTTTACTTTAATTGTTATATACCCTCGAACAAATACCCAACAGGGTATATGTAGCTGCCGACTACTAAGTATATAAAATGAAATATAAACTTTGCTTAAGATTATTCCTATTTTCCTTCCTCTCCGATTTCCAAAACATATATCTTTAGTTTAAGATATCATCTCAAAATTAATAAAATGTTATCATGATTAATTCATAAATGTGCATAGATTTAAAAATGACAAGAACTCTGTCAAATCCTTTTATTACCACTTCTTAAGCTTTCTTGAAGTTAGATGCTTTCTGTTTTAAATGTCACCTCAGTATTCTGAAATTTGCTTAATGATTGGTTGAAAAGCTGTAAAGAATGGTAAATATAAATTTGAGTTTTATTAAAAGTTCAGATTCTGTTATTATTATGTTATAATTATGAACATTTCTAATAGTTTACTAAATTTACCAAAATTTCTGCTTAAATCTTGACGCTTATTAATCAAAAATAAATGCTTGTTTCTTGGACTGTGTTATATTTAAGATATCGTCTCAAAATTCTTAAAATTTCATATATATACAATTGATAAGCATAAAAGTAATTGAATGAATAGGGTAACTCTCAAGTAGAGCATTTAAATTGAGTTTATGCCATGTATGTTAATTGTGTATGTATGTTTTAAATGTTTAGTATGTCTGTACATACATACTATATATGTACTTATTTATGTTTGCCTCAAATGGCCAACAACTTCTGGCTGGGCCGGCAATCGAACCGCATTTGGCGCTGGCTTTTTGGCCTTTCCGTTTCGCGTTGATTGTATGTAGTTGGTGCCAAATTGTTTGCCCCCACAAATGTTACACAAATCACACACACACACAGAGATAGACAGGTGTGTGTGTGTGTGATGACAGCACCCACAGCTGCCGTGTCTGACTTTACTCAGCAACTGGGCATTGTCAATGTGGGCGTCAAAAAGTGGCGCCTTCACCAGCATCTCAAAGGGGCTTGTAACAGAAAGAGGAAGGTCGGACAGGGGCAGGGGGCAGAGTGGTAAGCTTTATCACAACTGATTTGTGAGACACTTTTGACCTTTATGTCAGACTCTGCAAAGCGAAAGATACTGTTTGAAGAGATAGTATTGTAGTTACAGACAAAAACCTAGACAGATAAGTAGATATATATCTCCATGTATTATTATACAATTTAAATATTTAATTGAAACTAGCACATTTGAATAAATACTTAACATCATTTTAAAGTTGACCTGAGGGACCATTTTAAGACACGACCAGGCTAAAACACTTTGCTAATATGTTCACTAAAATAAATTATAATAATATTCACATCAATCATTAGCCAAAAATGTTTAATATACATTATCACAATTGAAATACTGTCTTCTTCGACTTTTTTTCACAAATTATTTACTATTAATTGCAAGTCAAACAAGGGTGCTCCGCCCCCTGCTCGCTTCGCTCGCGGTGAGGTGCGGCTACAGTCGAGCACGATCGACAGTAGGATACTCTGAGCCCAGGTACTCTTTTATAAATGATGATTTTCGACCAATTGTTCCTATGGCAGCTATATGATATATGGAACCGATTTGAACCAAATCTGGTCCGAATGTACAAAACCAACATTAATGCATATTCTAACAGTTTGGCTCGGATGTATTAAAAAACAAAAAACTTTTTCATACTAAAACTTGATTTTCTACCGATCGGTCCTATGACAGCTATATGATAAAGTATACCGATTTGAAGGAACTTCGGCCAGGATAGACAAAACCAATATAAATGCATGTTCTATCAGTTTGATTAAGATATCTCAAAAAACAAAAAACTTTTTCCTACTAAGACTTAATTTTCGATCGAGCGTCTCTATTGCAGCTATATGATATGGTTAACCGATTTTAACCAAATTTGATCAGGATGTATAATACCAGCCCAGATGCATATTCTATTAGTTTGGTTTTGTTTTCTCAACAAACAAAAAACTTTTTCATACCAAAACTTCATTTTTGATGTATTGTTCCTATGGCAGCTATATGATATAGTTAGCCGATTTGAACCAAATTTGGTCAGGATGTATAATACCAGCACAGATGCATATTCTTTCAGTTTGGTTCTGATATCTCAACAAACAAAAAACTTTTTCATACTAAAACTACTTTTTTGCCAATTTTTTAATGGACTCAGGTTATAAAAATGATTAAACATTTATTGCATTCCACATCCTACATAATTCCAATACCAGAGCTATTGTAAAAACTTGAGTATCACAGCTAAACGACTTTTGAAACGATTGAAATTAAAAATCAAAAATTAAATACATAAAAACTATTAAAATATGTAAATCGTTTCAGTTATTCGGATGCAAATTATTTAAATTGACATTTTTCTCAGTCATTGAGTCACATTTTTCAGATGCAAATGCTTAGCTAGGTAATTTTTCCCCGAATTGCTGTATTTGTGTTTGTTGCTGTTTTTATTGTTTTTGTTAGTACGACAAGTATAGTTGCTGAGGGGCAAAGGTTACTGTTAATACTTATACTCGTAATAAGACAAGGTTTAGCACTTACTCACCATGCTTCTGCCGCTTATTTTGTAAATACATAGATATTGCTTAGCTTCTTTGTTGTGCTTTTTTATATAGATATAAATTTCAAGTTATTCCTATTCTAGTAAAGTCACTACACAGCTGAGTGATTGAAAGTCATGCGTAAAATTCCGAAAGATTGTATAAGAGAGCACAGGCTTCTTAAAACTCAAATGATCGGAAATACCTGACCAAAGTTTGAGTCTGTGTAAGTGTGTGAACACATATATTTCCATCTATGTAAGTAAGTCTACGTTTTCCTATGAATGCCAGTTCCATGAAAAGACAAAGCGCCAGTCGCTAGTTAAATTACAAAATATTTTGTTGATTAGTTAGTTAACATGTTAATTACAAAAGCGACAAGAATGTGGCTTAGGCGATTAGATCAAATATAATTATACCCAGTACATATACTAATGCTAAAATAGGGTAGCATAATGTTATGACAGAAGGTATAAGTTATAAAAAATAAGTAAGTTTTAAGGATTTTTACGCTCTGTAATCTGTGAGTAGAATGAATTTGACTGTCATATTCTCATTTTATGACAGATTACAGAGCATAAAAATCCTCAAAACTTACTTATTTTTTATAACTTATACCTTCTGTCATAACATTATGCTACCCTATTTTAGCATTAGTATATGTACTGGGTATAATTATATTTGACTGTCATATTCTCATTTTATGACAGCTTCTGTTCCCTTTTACTTATAGTCTTTCTGTACCTTTCTGCCTCTCTTTCTTTATATTATTCTCTCCCTCTGTATTTTATTTCTACATCTCTATCTAAATTCTATATCTCATCCTATTTGTCTCTTCCAACTACATTGTGTTTTCTGCAATTCTTCTTTTGCGTCGCATTCGCAAGCGTTTCAACTTGTTGCAACAGAAAGTCTCTTGGTTTCATTCCACCATACATCGCATTCGTAAACGTTTCTTTATAGACTCATAAAGCCCATACAGGGGTGGTCAAAAGTATTTACACAAAACTAAAGTTAAATCAACTCTCTATTTAAAGTGACTTCATTTACATTTTGGCATCAATGGAAAGGTCTTCAAAATGCCGTTTTAATAATACAAAACTTTCCTTAACCCATTAAGTAACCATTGAAAATATGGAATTTTTGTAGTAATCTACTTTTTTGACTTTTTTCCTAGGGCTTAAGCAAAAAATGTTTTGATGCAAAAAGTTTCTCCAAACAGTTCTCATAGTGAATGCAAAAATATCTTAGCTTATATTTTTTTTTGATATTTTTAAATTTGCTAAAAATTACCATTTTTTTCACATTTTCCTTCTATTTATTTAAATCATCCCATACAAAAAGTCATAAAAAATATAGGCAAAGATATTTAAAAAAAAAAATGTTTGCAGTCACTGTTAAAATACCTTAAAGCTACCTTAAAAATATCTGCGATTTAATCGGAAAAGAGAGATTTAAATGGGTGCATAAAACTGGACCACACTATTAACTAGCTAGCTAGTTTACAGTTTATGAAATTCCATTAAACTAAAATCGAATTGAAAACCAATCCAAGCAGATTGAATTAAGTTAAGTTGATTTTGACTACTGCGCCATCGATTGCGTATCGGCAATCGACTTATCGCCAGCAAACTCAAGGCTCAAATTTATGGATGAAACAGACCCCGAAAAAAAAATGCGTCGAAAAAAAAATATATATAAATACAATTTAGTACATGATTATACTAGTTAGTATATATACATGTTGTTAGTTAGTCTTCAAAGTTCTTGTTGTTTACTCGAAAACGCAATAACAAATTGCGTTCTATTCGCTTCGGTTTCGAATGCCCTTTTTCAATTATCGTGTGCGCTCTGCGTTCGAACATTAAACTGGGCCTAGACACCTGTTGCGGCGACCCTTTTTTTTTGACCAAATTGATGTGAGGGAGGGGGGGGCTTAAATCGTTTTAATCAACTTAAAAAAAGAGAAAGGAGCGAGGTATTGCATTGTGTATTGCACTTGATCCCAAGTACATATATGTGCGCACTGTTCAGTGGTGTTTAGTGGTGGTCAATTTCATGCGTTCATACCTTTATTGTGGACACGCACCGTTGATCGAATCATGGGCCAACTGGTGAACGGGCCACGAGCCACGCATATTGAACAACTTCCGTTTCATGTTTGGGTCGTCGCTCGTTCGCTGGCGTTTAATTGCCGAGTTAACCCAATGCACATAACACTTTGGCTAATTACCAATAGCCGGCACATGTACCTCTGCCTACCTGTCAATATAAATCTAATATCACTATGTGACTATATGGTAATACCATGATTCATCATCATAACGGACTATTCTTCGTCAATTAAAATGGCATTTTTCGATTCTTCGCAGTACCTTGATCAACGGAAAAGTCGGGATTATAAATTGCTCATCGGGATCAAAGGATGAAACTCTCTAAATGAAATTCTGTAATAGAATTATTAAAAACGTCTTACAGATCAAATAGTTGGTGATCGTATGAACTGATCGTGAACTACTTAAGTGAACTATTACTCCAAGAGTCTTTACTGTGATCTCTATTAACTCTAATTAATAAAGTAAATTGCACAATGATTATTCTGCAATATGTGATCTATAAAAAGTAACGGATCGTCAAATGTGATCGTTAAATAAAATTACTGATCATAAGAAATTTTACTGAATTTCTTTCTTAAATGTTTAATGCAAGAATTTATACTGAGATCATTTCAAACGACTTATGTTAAATTTTTTATATGCTATAATCTAATTAATTGAAACATTTCTAATCTTTTAATGTGTTTGAAATTTGCTTTTGTGAATCTTGCGATTATTACTGAACTCCAAAAAAAAGTGATCACCGGATTAAATTGTTATTTGATTCTTTAATCCTAGATTTTAAAATGAGGCTGATCGTTAGGTAGATCATAACAAACTGTGATCGCTATGATCAGTCACGTTAAACTAAGATTAGCTGACAATAGATTCTGAGTTAGACTTGCATATTGAATTGAAATTCTTTCGCCAGATGTAAACAATAATGACGATCTTCAATCTGTAGCCTTTGAAACGCTTAAAAATATCTCAGAATTTATATAAGGTCAAGTGCGTTTTCTTTTTTTATAACAATATTGTTGATTGTCTTCTTCGATATCTGTGATGACAGTTCTTCTCATATTAATTTATGTGCGCACATCAATCGGACATTTTGGGATCATTCAGTAAGCAGTGATCTGATGTGAGCATTTTGTCAGTGTCATGCCATATAATTATTGTCACTTGGCCATCCTACACAGTGCGACACGCAGCTAACTTGGCTTCTACCTGAGCCAATTCCATTTCTATTTCTGTCTCCACACTCATTCCCATACCCATTCATTCAACCAGTTGAAAAACTAAAGCGTTCAGTAAATTCCAAGAATTTGCCTTAAGTAGCTGACTTAACTACCTGTCGAATTTGTCAAGTACACTGAAAAAAAAAATTATTTCTAAAGAAAAATATATATAAAACTAAAAAATTCAATGGTAAATTAGAGAAAACAAGAAAAAATTGAATACATAACGTGAATTCAAAATACATTTTAATGTTACTAAATGAAGCAAATAATTATTAGTATAATTTACCATTTTAAGAATATTCGCCAAAATTCAATTAAAAAATAAAAATAATGAAAGGAAAGAATGAATATAGGGAATATTATTTTATTAAAAATAATTGTTTTTTATTTAAAATAATAGCACGTAACACCCCTAAAAAACAAAAATATATAAATTATATTATGCTTGGTCAGAAGCTTTTTTCATGACTAAATGATTTTAACAATAAATTTAACTAATAAATGAATATTACAGATTATAACACTAGCTTTATCAAAAATAATCTATATTTGGTTTGGTCCATTGGAACAAATCAAATCAGAAGTGTGCTTGATTTCTCTCAGTGTAAGCATACGCATTTCCGCAAAAACGCAATTTCAGATTAAAGAACTGTTGCTGCTGCTGCTGCTGCTTTATCTGCATCGCTTAGCGAGGGGCGTCCAGTATCTTATCAGCTGACATTGACAGCGCCAATTAGCTGAAGGCCATCAACACTCTCCTCCATCTTCAACATCAACACTCTGTTCCCCAAAAAATAGAAAATAAATACACCAATTATAAAAAATCTTATTCTCTTTCATTTTGTCAATTGCAATATCTGCGATTGTCTTCCTGTTGATCTGCTGCTCTTTCACTCGCTGGCGCCAGCTGTTATCAAGGGGCGTGGCGCAACACCCCGCACCACCCTCTCCTGGCATAATTAAACCGTGCGTAATCGACGTCCATGAACAAAGAAATTAAACATAAATTTTATAAGACAAAAATACTAGAAATGTAGCAACAAAAAAGTATACAAAAGTTGTTGGTAAAAAAAAATCAATTAAACGAAATTTATAAACGCAGCCAGCCGGTGGTCCCTCCCCTTTCCCACCGTCCACTAACCACCTCTACCAGCACCCCAGAGTCCCCTACAGAACTTTCCTCTCGGCTGAGACTTTCCACCCAACACAAGTCTCAAGCTAGAAATGTGCGACGCTATCACTGACCTTGCTAAAGCTTTTTATATGCACATACATACATACACACATATGTACGTATGTTTGTAGATACGTGTCCATTCTATCTACGTTTGGACACCCTTACCTGAGGAGTATATTACTTAGTTGAGATATGTTAAATATAAATAATACCTGAAGACGTTAAAGAGAATCGATTTCATTGTAGAGATTTATACAATGTACATATATGGGAACGATTGGAATTGAAACGATCCACACATTTAGATGTATGACTGATATATGAAGATTTTACACTGTATCAGTCTTATACACAATTTGAACTCCCAAAAATAATCACAATGTATTGTGTGAATCTTTTGGAAATGTGATAAATTCTCTTTAGCAACATAGTATACAACATAAATAAATACAGCTAATCAAGTAATTGTGTAGACAATATAAATAATTAAATTTTTATCTCAACTGAACTTAACTTATTTTATTATTGTAGCTTTTAGTTTTTTAAAAAAGTAAATTCAAAAATTTAAACTAAATATTTAAACTAAATCTTTTATTATGATAAAAAAATTACTCGACTAACTGTGGATTACATGCTAAAAAGGGGAAATTATATATTTTTAAATATTTATGACTAGTCAAAATGTAGGAATAAATTAAATTTAAATTATATTTAAACAAATAAAATGAATTTTTTTTATTTTTGAAAAATAACAATTTTATTTTCTAACGAAACTCATCAATTTTGATTAATATAAATCAACGTTAAATCTCAATCAATGAAATGCATAGAGTATTTAAAATACGTTTGATCAAAATTAAATTTTCTTGTCAGTTTCGATTTCTCCTGTGGCGCCGAGTTTGAAATCAAATTAGAAAATCAAATAGGAAAAAAATGTTCAAATTATGCGCAGGGCAGGGGCAGCGAGAGGATCCAAGGTAGGGATGGGGGCAGGGAAAGAGGCGGAAACAGAGGCAGAGACAGAGACAGCCATTTTATAGAGAAAGGAAGGAGAGATGGCGATAAGGGGAGGCAATCGAATACACAGTATCGTCAGAGGAACAAGCTCACCTTTTTTTATATACTCTATACTAACTATGTGTTAATGTGTGTGTGTGTCTGTGTGTCTGTGTGTGTTTGTGATTGTTTGTGTTTGTAGTTGTTAAATGTTGCCAAGTCGCAGCTATGACGGCGTCAACGTCAACGTCGACGTTGGCGCTTATCAAACACGGAAGTTTTGCCGCAGCTAGCAAACTACGCACACACACACACACACACACACATACAAACACATACAAACACACACAAACATATGTACATAAGCTTGCGATTTTTTTTTCGCTTTTTGCCTTAGTCTATTTTGTATTCTTTCTTGTGGCTTTTAAATTAAACAGACTATACACGTATGTGTGTATGAGTGTATGTGGCGCATATGTAAATTAACTTTTATTTGATACAGATACATTTGTGAATAGATACATACATACATACATATGTACGTACCTTGTGTTTAGCCTTAGCATTCGGTAAGAAGATCATGTCAGATCAATTCAAAACTGGAGCACACACACTCACATATGCCCATATACACATATGCATGTGTATGTATCTGTGTAAATCTCTCATCAGCCTATCTAACTGTTTAGAAAGCCATGACTAACTAACTTAGAAATGAACCGGCTTATATTTGCCTAGATACATTTACAGATAAACGATTTGATTTATTTGAACTTTGGATGGGTTTTAAGCATGTTTGCAATGGACAAACTGTAAATCAGCCTATATAGAAAGCCAAAATTAAGTAATTTAAGCCTTTCAGACTTTTGAATTGTCTTGTTAACAACATTTCATTTATGCCGGTGTGTAATAAATTAAATTCAGTTTGATTTAAATTGCAATTACCCAAATGCTCTTCTAATACATATTTCATTTTATTCACTTTTAATGTACTTTAATGTACTTAGCACTTTGATATAATAATAGTTTGCAATCAAAGAATTTCTCATAGTTAAACTATTTTCTATTTTAAAGTTTCGCTTTCAGGTGATATCATCGCCATTGTCTTTATCTTTGTCTTCGTCTTCGTCTTCAATTCAATCATCAATTTCTTCCTTTGCCTTTATTTCTTTTGCTTTTGCTTCATAACTCTCAATAGACTAATTCGTTGGCACTTCAAGGGCATTCAAACTTCAGCTACCCATTGAGAGCATCTACTTATTATTTATTATGTATACCCTGTACGCATTGATAGTCAGTAGAAGCGGGTATTACAATTGGCGAAAGTTGGCAACTGCAAGTGTAGAATAGAAGTTAAGACATTTTGTATTGTAATTTTCTTCATCTATATATAATCATATAAAATTCAATATTATGAATTAATCAAGGCTGCAAATGCTTAGAATTTTGGAGAAGTTTTAGTTGAAGGATTTCGAACACAAGGATTTGGTTTGATTAAAAATAAAAAGTGTACTATCACAAATTTTTTAATTTTCCCTTGACTTGTTTTTATCCATAAAATTGTATAATTAAAAAAGTTGCATATTTTGCAAATAATGCAACTTTATTTTATGATATAATTATGACTTTATATGAAATATCACTAAAAGGCACTGTAGAATAATGCACTAAAATTTAGTGACCAAATAAATGTCATTTTATTTTTTTCGGTATTAAAGGGACATAATTAAAAGTTTTTTAAAATAGAATCTAATGTCATAAGAGTTACAGAATGACAGTGATAAAGGGTGTTTAAGAGAGAGAGAGAGAGAGAGAGAGAGAGAGAGAGAGAGAGAGAGATGAGAGCTAAAGATAAAACTAGAGAAATCTTAGATAGCTTGCTAAATGTATACATTTTATTTTTCTTAAGTTATATTCACATATTTAATAGTGCCTTTTAACTGCATACAGGATATCTGCTAGTCGAGCGCTAACAACTAGAGCATTTTTACTTGAATATTTTTATACATATTTTTTTTTTTTTTTTTTTTGGTGCTCTTTTCATTTATATTTTTTCTCCGACGCGATTTCATATTGCGTATCTTTTGCAGATTGCGTAGCTCGTTTGTTGCCATGCGATTTGAACGCTGCTCATGTGACGACTGACAACAGTAGAAAATGGGACCAAAGCAGCAGCAACAACAACAACAACAACAGACAACTGATCATAGCGATCACCTACAACAACAATAGTGCAAGCCATTGATATCTATGTTGTAATAGGATACGTCTCACTTTGCTCCTAAACCTGGTTAACATAAAGACATACAGACAGACGATGCGATAGTTTATTTGTGTAGTTCACTCAAGCAGGTGCCCACAGTACCGTTCCCACAGCCATAAAAAAAATAATGATAATAATAAAGAAGAAGAAGAAGTGACCCAAAACGGAAATCTTCAGCTGATCTGCAGATATGTATGCTGATAAGGGACTTATCGGATTTAGCATATGGGATCTTATCTCTCTCTATCTTTCTCCCTGTTCAGTTCTCATGAACTGCAATTGATCCTCAAAAAATTTACTCAGCTAAGAATTTAAAGACATGTGTGTGTGTTTTCAGCCAGATATTTTTGAAATAAAGAAAAAATTTCGGAGTTCCAACTCGACTTACAAAGTGAATATTTAATAAAAAAAATATATGATCATTGAATAAAGATGTATTAGGCATGTATTTATTAGGATTTTACTCATTACGTCTATAGTGTGTACAAATATTAAGTTTTTTTAAGAATAATAATCATAGCCCTGATGTGATCAGAAATTTTATCATTTACGGATAATAAATTCGTCCTGGGTACCGGGTCTCTCAGTGTCCATCACACTCGACTGTAGTGTTCTTACTTGTTTTCATTACCACTATGGGTTGATAGTTTTTCAATTTATTTTTCAAACATGAAACATGAATGCTATTTATTTTTGTAAGAATATTTTAAATGGAAATTAAGATGGAAAGTTTCACTAATTTTGTCCACCTTGGTGGAATTTTGGAAAATTCCGCCTCCTGCGCAATAGAGTTAATGCCGTTTTCCAGCTCATATGCTTAATCCAAACCGTATGTTGTATAGTTGAAAAAGCATTTATCCGTTTGAAATAGTAGGATATTCAGAAACTACCTGGACGACTCAACAGTTTGAATTGAAGAGCGAAGCTTCTACTTACGAGTATTGTATGTTTACTACCTGATTTTGTTCCATACCATCTTTCGAGCTATAAATTATATTTAAATAAAGTATATGGGTATTTCCACAGCAATGTTACTTTACAATCGTACGACAAGATGTGAAAAGAAGCATACGAAAAGTCCAAATTTTGTAAGGTCCTTTTTTATGTCTGAGTAGAAATTCAGTTGAACTATATTTAGTAAAAAAAAAATAATAAAAACGACTTTCTTTTTTATTATATTTTAAACGTGATACGACATTACGTTAAGTACATTTTTCTATGATTTTATTGTGAATTGATGTTTGTCTAAATTAGATATAACTTATTCGTATCTCTAAAAATGGTCATAAATCGCCGTCTATTCGGGTTTTTAATTTATTTTTTTGTTTTAGAAGTAAGTTACACCTAACAGACAATTACCAATATATGAAATATGTATAACTTCTCCGTGAAAAGTGGAAGCTCGAACTTGATTTTAGACCCTTGGTTTCTTGGATTACGATTTTCATAACCATTGCATTTTTTTACTCCGAACAAATTAACCCACTTTAATATATACATTTTAACATTTTTAGTATTTAAAAAAACAAACTTTTTTATAAGAATTTAAGTCATTTCTTTGCATTTTAATTATTTTTTTGATGCTGGAAGAAAGATTTCGTCCACAAATCTTTGGAGTACCTACGCTCCATGTTGAAAGTTAATTAAAAAAAAAAAAATGACAGAAAAACTGAACTTATTAAAAGGAGCAGCTTGTATGCTCATCCATTTAATTGATTCGTTCGTAAACTGTTCAAATACTATAAGTAACTTTAATTTGTCTTCGTAAGAAAATTTCACAAGATTTGAGTATTTGTTAAACTTAAAGTTTTGTTCCGCTGTGAACTTTTCTGTGGAAATGCCCATATATAAAATGAATCTTTTTAATGGGAATAGAAATGAGCAAATTTGATGCTTAGATTAAGAGGATGAGGAGAACAACTGTCGCAAGCGCCGCACAGAATTCAGAACCATTAAATATGTCAACGAGTGCTCGTAAATTTGATGAATGTGATGAATGCATGTGTGTGTGATGGATTGATTGATATTGTCGGTCCAATGTCTACTGTGCTATACTACCCTCAATAAACTATATGTATGCGGCATGCGGCAACAGGCTGCAACAGATTGTGGCAAGCCGGCTTTACTTGCAACACAGCTTCAACACGAGACGTTGAGATTGCGTGTGGGCCATGGACCAAAAAACTCATAAAAACTCAGCTAATGAGGGCTAGTAAATGTATCTTGTAATAGGCACAAAACCTAATAACAGTTCAAAGCCAATTTGCTACAGTTACAGCTGCAGATACACACACACACACACACACACACGTAACACACATACCAAGAAGAGCAGTGTTGCCAATTTTAGGGAAGCAACAAATCTGATTTTAGCGGGAAAAAGATCGAAAAAAAGCTAAATTCTATAACGAAACAATAAACCTGTATACTATTTTCAACTGATCCGATTTAAGTCAAATTTATTCAAAATATATAAATTAAGAATGGTTAAGATATCTCAAACAAAAAACTACAACATTTGTTTAGAATAAAGGTGCATTTTTGAGACATCATTCCTATGGCAGCTATATGATTTAGTGCACCGATTTGAATTTCTGTTACATTTGATTATATGTGCCTAAAAACAATATAGTGTTTCATAATAAGAGTTAGTTTTCTATCTATCGAATTTTTCCCGCAATTGCAATTTAAAAAAAAGCCAGATTTAGCGGAAAAAGCGATGTTCTGGCAACATTTAAGAGGGCCGGGTCTAAAAAGAAGCAAGCCTGCCACCTTGCACCTTGCCCAGGGGCAGTGGTTAAGCCGACGCGTCGTTTGACTCATTTCAAATGCCGCAGTGTATCTTATAGATACAAAGATACATAGACAGAAGGTATAAGCAATGGCCGTACTATAAATACCATTCTTTTGCTATTTCTATTATAGTTTTCAACCTCTCTCGCTCTCTTTGTATCTATGTACGTATTTATGTATATGGAATAGATACATTTGTGTGTGAGATTGTGCCATTTGTTCAGCCTTTTGCCGTTTGCATATCTGCGTATCTATATCTATTTGATTTTGCATTTGTTGGTTTTGTTGTAGCGCTATTTCTGTATCCTCTAGATATTTCAGAGAACGCTGAACGCTGAATGCGACAACGCATTGTATTTGCATATGAGCGAGTTTAGTTCACAGTCAATACAAGTCGACTTGGACAGACGCTACCACAGATGTATCTCATAGATACTACAAGTGCTCATATTGGTCATAGCATTTTTTGCATTTCAAACAAATATCTCAAATTCCATTTCAATGCATTTCAAAATGTTGCAACTGATTATTCTTTTTATTCGTTGAGATAAAACAATTTTTGTTTTGAATAACTTTTGTATTTCTGTATACCTACATTTATCCATTTGAAATGCTTATAATCAGGCAAGGTTTATATAAAAAATATTTTAAAAGAATGATTTTAAAATTGTGATCTTCGAGTTGTTTTCTTATTTTAATTGATTAATAGAGTTACGATTTTATTTTTCAATTTTAATAAAAGTATATACTTATAAATTAGTTTGGATTTTGCAGACCTTAAAAAAAGCTGGAAAATAATTAATTTCAACGGAATAGTTTGAATTAAAAAAAAAACATAAACAAAATTGAGAGTAATTCAATAAGACAGCTGCGAATTTGTTATCTATATTAATGCTATTTATTATAATTATTCTATAAAAAAAAAATCATTATATTAGATCGCTTAGCATATTTTCTGCCTTTCCAATCTCCAGATATAGCCATACAAACTATTTAAGTATCTGTTTATTTATTATGCCTTCGACTTTTAATATGCCCATTAAAACGATGTGCAAAAAAAAATGAGAGAAAAGCTTGGGAAATGTAGAAGGAAGCGAAGAAAATTAAAAGGAATGAAACGTGCGTAGCTTTTTAGAAAATAGGTCAAATCTATTTCAGGCAGTTCGTTTAAAAAAAAAAACAACAACAACGACAACAACAAAATAAATATCAATAAAAATAATGAAAAACAGCAAACGATTTCATTTGCTTTGCCTTCCTGTTTTACTATTCTGCCTTCTCATTTTTGTTCCTCTTGTTGTATCTATTTATTTATTTGGCTCCTGAGTTTCGGTTTCGCTGTATCTTATATATATATATATATATATATTTTTTTTTTTCTTTTCTTTTGTTGGCACCTTTTGTTGTGGAAAATTTTTTGGCGCGCTGATCTCATGTCGGGCGAAACTGAGATATACTAGCTAAAAATTTGTTGCCAGGTCGCCAATAACGGACAAAACGGGCGTTCCAATCACCATGATGATGATGATGATGTTGATGATGAATCCATAATGTTGTATCTATAAGTTGGCACAGTTGCAACAACAATATGCCAATAGCTTAGCCATAATTACAGTGGCAATTCCTGCTGCCTAGAAATCGAAATCGAAGTCGCTGTCGATGTCGAAGTTGATATCGGTTTTGCGTATCCTCCCCCAAAAGATAAAAATCACTGAAAATCCTTTGATTTATTTGCCTGGCACAGCCCTAAATCGAAAATCTCAGATATTGCTTCTGTGTATCTGAATATAAGTATCTGCAGATGGTTTTGTTGCTCAGCTGTACGTCAATCTTATGATTAATGATTCACGTGAGTCGGACTAAACTTTTCCTCAAAATACAGCGAAAGTTTCTTGGTCTCAAACTCACACACACACACACACACACATATACACCCCCTCGAATACACAACCAACAGCTGCTATGTGAACATGATAGAACAAATGTCTTATAGATTATTCGTGTAAAAGTACAAGTATTACGAGTATAGGATGTAAAAGGACAAAATACAGATGAGGAAAAACTAATGGAAAATTAATGTCAATTGAATACCCTGCACTTTATAAGGAGAAAGCAGCGGAGTCTCTGCTTGTATTAAATTATTCAGCTTTACTTGACACAATCAGACTTGACTTGTAATTCAATAGAGTTGAATCTTTTCTTGTGTATTTCTAATGAGAAAATTTGATAGCTCATTTGATCATATATATTATATAAATAATTGATTTTCTTCGTGCTCTTGAAGTTTTTGAAACAAGTTTGCACTCTAAAGGAGTCAAAAATTTCGTGAAAAGTATTTTTGTTTAAAGGAGAACATTATCTAAGCAATTATAATACCAAAGATATAATTAATTAAGTGTAGGTAAAAATACCAGTATTCTAAATAAGCGTTTATCTCCTCGTATCTCATTGTATTTAAAAACTCATAAGTTTTAAAGACAATTGACATATCTTCAAGAAGACATTCAGGCCTGTTATGGTTTTTACTTCCTATTTTATCGGATTTCAAAAAATTAAATTTTTCACTTTGCATTTGGGCTAAACATTTTAAAATTATATTTTATCACTTTAAGTTTCAGGCCTGTTTCGGTTTTCACTTTCGACAAATCTTGCCGAAAGTGAAAACCGAAACAGGCCTGAAACTTAATAAAAATAACTGAAAATCTGGGAATAATACTGAATGTGTTAACCGAAAATAGCCGTTTTATTTTTAGTACCAGAATCGGCCCATAACCGAATTAAATTATTTTCAAGAAACGAATACCGAAATTGGTATTATCCTTATGAATATTATTTTTCTTTATATAATAAATATAAATAACTAAACATTTTGTCTCTTATAATTTTATATTTTATATCCGCCAAATAATTTTCAAATCTTTAAGCCTTAAGCCTGACCAAGAATGTATCTAAAAAAAGTCATTGTCTGCGGCATTTAGATAGATGGAAACAGTCCTTAAATTTTTAAAATACATTTCTAGAGGCCATTTGAGCAACTAGCTTGTATCAAATTGATCAATCATATTATTATGATTTCAACTCAGGATACATATTTAAATGTCTCTTTGTAGCTGAAACACTATAAGAGACCCATCGCATATTTAAGCCTTTCAGATACAAAACCCTATGTGAATATTTAGAACAAGTTAGCATCGAGCTAGTAAAATTGTTGTCTTCTGACCAAACACGAAAAAACAAAAATATATATAACTCAGTTTGTTTGTTTCGTTTTTGCTGCCTTGTCTTATGTATAGCAGACAAGGTTGACTTTTATTAATGTTTTGGGGCAAACAGTTGCAATGAAAATGTCGCTACTTTTTGGTTTCATTCAAGTCAGGAAAGACAGGAAATGCTTTCAGGACAAATTCCACTTGTCATGGTGTAACCTGTGGTCTCAGTTCTCTATTCCGTCCGTTTTCTGTGACAATTGAAATAGAGTTTGACAGACTCGTACTTGGAACTTCATACACACACACACACAGACACACACTTGTCTGTACATTTAAGAAAAATAAGAAGAAGCACAGTTGCAAGTAGCAGGTGCTTCGTCCTGTGTGACAAATCGCATGACAAGTCAAGAAATCAAACGAAACAATCCATTTGTATAAGATTCGTCTTTGACTTCAACTCGCAATCTGAAGAATAAAACTGTTTTCTATAATTTTTCATTGACTAATTGATGTCATTAAGTTACTGTACAGTTTGTATTTCGAGAAGTAAGAAATGAATAGTATAACTTGCGTGTATGAACTGTACTTTGTTGAGAACCCTCCACTCGCAACTACTACTATGATCTTATCTGTGAACTTCCTTTGAGTGCGCTTGCAATTGCAATTGATTTCCTTCTTGGAATTTTAGACGACCTTATCGTCACCCCAGTTTTATGACCGACCAGTGAAAGTACCATAAAAACTGTGCATCCATGGAATTTCAACACTGTCCTAATACACTGAGAGAATGAAAAGATACTTTAACCAGTTAAAGATAGCTATAGGTATAGGTATAGATATAGATATAGATATAGATATAGATATAGATATAGATATAGATATAGATATAGATATAGATATAGATATAGATATAGATATAGATATAGATATAGATATAGATATAGATATAGATATAGATATAGATATAGATATGAATATGATATAGATATAGATATGAATATATATAGATATAGATATAGAAGATATAGATATAGATATAGATATAGAATATAGATATAGATATGATATAGATATAATATAGATATAGATATAGATATAGATATGAGATATAGATATAGATATGAATATAGATAGATTATGATATAAAGATATGAATAGATAGATATGGAATGATATGAATAATAGATATAGATATAGATATAGAATATAGATATAGAATAGATATAGATATAGATATAGATATAGAAGATAAGATATAGATATGAATAGATATGGTAGATATAGATAGAATATAGATATAGAATATAGATATGATATATATAGATATAGATATGATATAGATTAGAATGCAGATATGAATTAGTATAGATATAGATATGGGCTATATATAAATATAGATATGAATATAGATATAGATATAGATATAGATATAGATATAGATATGAATATGGATATAGATATAGATATAGATATAGATATAGCAGAATATGAATAGCCAATATATGAATGTAGATATGAATATGAATAGAATATGAATGTAAGATATAGATATTAGATATAGATATGAATATGATAGATATATGAATAGATATGAGATATGAATATGAATAGGACACAATATAGATAGCAGATATGATATGAATGTAGATATAGATATGAGATAGATATAGATATAGATATGACCATAGATATAGATATGATATAGATATAGATATAATAGATATATGTGATATAGAATATAGATAGCAGATATAGATGATATAGATATAGATATAGATATAGATATAGATAGATATAGATATAGATATAGATATAGATATAGATATAGATATAGATATAGATATAGATATAGATATAGATATAGATATACATTTGGTTATGGATATACTTATATTTATAGCTATAATTTTTTTTTATGAAATCACAATTATTTCTCTCTGTGCACAACATTTGCCAAAGGGTTTTGTGGAACTTTTGTGCGGGGTAATAAAACGTACTCACTTGGATATATCAACGAGTATCTTAAGTATCTGGGTAACTCGGATGCGTTTAACGAGCTCGGGAAACTGACATCTTCATCATTGTCATTTGGCACCTAAATGGCGTCTACCTGTATTCTTTTTGTGAGTGCACTCGGGTACTCGTTTTTGTTTTTGTAGTGAATCAGCCTGGCAATTATTATGAGTGTGTATGCGAGTGTGTGTGTGTGTGAGTGTGTGAGTGCTTTTGAGTGTGTATAGAAAGTTAATTAGACACGTTGTTGGTGTTGTGACTACCGGGAAATTACCAAACGTATCGCAATGCGGCTGACTAATTGAGAGCCCCTCCCCTCCGTCCCTCCGCACCTGACGAAGCGACAACTTACCTGTCGCCTGGCAGTGCCAACTGCTGGGGGTTTTCATTTTCCACAGTCCCCAGGCCCCTTTTTCTAAGACATATTTCTTTAATAAATTGAAATTGAAATTGAAATTAAAGCATTTGCATGCGTATGCCATCTCATTTATTATCATTCGTTTGCGTCTATTAAATAGGGGTTTTTATTTGTATACGTTCTGCCCATAATCCATTTAGGCATATTTCTAATATGAAAAATGCGGGTCGACTCAATTTCATTTTAATTGAAGAGTTTGTAGGCTAATTAAAACGAAATTTTCATACCCTGTAATAGGGAATTAATTACTTTTCAGATCATATTAATCGAATCTTTGTATGGAGTATAATATATCTACAAGCATCTCAAGCTTCGAGTGAGTTTCAAATTATTTGCAATTACCTTAAGCTTTACGCCAATTTCAATTAAAATATAATAATAGAATAAATAGCAGAAGGCAAACAAATTAATAACTATTTGATAATAAAATACAGTTGTTATATAAAATACTTGAGTTATCAAATATGTTCACAGAGCGGTGTTCCAGAAATGTTTACCAGCCAAAAACCAAAAATGTATAGATTTTAAGTTGTTTTGTATTTCTGAAATAACCCTGATAAAAGTGAAATAGTTTTTTATAGATTAAATTAAATGTGTTCGACCAACAAATGCCCTGAACTCAACAAAAAATTTATTTATTTATTTTTAAATAGAAACAAAGTAATATTTGAAAAAAACGTAAACACTTAATATCCACATTAGATTTAATAATACATTTTATAATTTTAGTGAAGTTTTATATACATTTTTACACAATTTGATACGGCATTAATCTTTGTTAAAATTTGATGTAACCATTTTATAACTATATCGAAAAGTGTAAGAGTTTGTATTGTTAATACAAATACAATGTTTAAGGTGGATCTGTTTCGTCTAATCATGGGTAAAGGCAAGATCCAAACCTGCTCGTTGCCCAACGAGCGTATCTGTGAATTCTGGCAAAATTTGACTGAATATTCTCCCTGTCGATTTGAGAACTTTCCGTATATCTTTTGGCTTGTGCTTGGCATTAGCCTTTTTGGCGCCTATTGCAGTATCTGGGAATATGCGCACATCTATTGGTTTCCCAACTGTATTGTTCACATGTCTCGACCTCGTCATTTCAATGTATTGACAATCGGGGCGTTACGAAAAGCGCGACTTGTTGGCGCCATGACCATGTGCTATGTCTGGATAATGTTGCTCTATGGCCTAATCAGAGTAAGTACAAAAGAGATGAAAGACGGTTGTACACATGTTTAAGAAAAATTCAAACTAAATCACTATTTTAATCATTTGTATTATTCACTATAGTTTTTCAACAGAAAAGTGATTTTACAAACGATCGCTGCCAATTCAGCTTTATGATATAGTATTAAAAATCAACGGATTTGAGTGTATATATATATTTTAAATATTAAAAACAAGCAACTGTGCAAACAAAATGTATACAAAATATGGCAACTATATGATGCAGTGCTGCCATTTAATGTATTGCAATAAATAAAGTTTGTAAACTGTAGAAGATTTCGTTCCAAATCGCGAACAATAGGTATTATACGTTTAAATGTTTATTAACTTTAAAACTCGATTATTTATTAACATAAAACGCTTAGCTAACTCTTGTCAGAATACTTATGCAGCACTTATTTTTATATATTGTAAAATAAAAATGAAAATTATAAAAATCCTTTATTTCTTTGACGTAGTAGTCCACTACAATTAATTCGAATATATTTCGTGTCTATATCTAAAAGAAGCAGCTATACCAAATTTCATGGAGATAGCTTCACGAAGAGTCCAGTTCAGATAGATAGTCGAATTTAAGAATAGTGAATAGTGACACAATATGTTTAATTTGAATAAAATAGAACTTATAATATATTTTGAAATTTTTATTAATTGTATATTTAATCTTTCTGTCTTTGATTAGGTAATTCCTCGCTTAATGATGCCTTGGTTGTTCGTGAACGCCATAATATTGATCGTGGACTTTTCAATTTGGTTTATTGATGTACTCACTGGTCAATTGAAATTCGATATGAATGCGATATATTCGATGGGTCGTTTATTCTGCAGCCATGTGTTGATCGGTTGTGTAAGGAGGGTCTATGATAATGCCATTAAGAATAACCAGATGGAAACATTGGACCTATATAAGTGAACGCAAAAGAGACGACAAATTTTGCTAAATTATAACTGGAGTCGGGGACCTAATCGGGGGCAAGTGTGGCACCCTTTGTATAGCAATTAAATCGAATGGGTTATCATTAAAAAGTTGGAGGTACTACCTAATTGTATTGAACTGCCTGTCAGTTATCCTTCTTCTCCGTTTGTCCTTTTGGCCTGATGCATTCTGCCTTCTGCCTTTATTAAGCTCAATTAAGCGGCACGCACGCACATCACAACCTCAAGCTGGCAACGTGCAACGTGTGTGCACCTTAATCAGTACCCGGTGTGCCCCATGTGGCAGGTTCAACTTGTACAACTTCTGCCACAGGTTGCGGGCCCGTGCCTAGCAAACACCTTGCACACCTCGAATTCTCCTTGCATCACTCTTCTCTCCCTTTTTCTCTCACACACACACTCTCTCTCTCTCTGTTTGATTCTACCTCTTATGTTAGCGGCAGCTTAACTTTATTATTTCTCTTGAACTTGTCTTGAGAATTTCTCAAACATTCAACTGATAGTTATCTTATTTCAATTACTAACTTGCACTTTGCACTTAAAATTGAGCTTTTAAAAGCAGCTGAAAAAAAGCTTTTAGTTGAGCTGAGACTTAAAAAAGTATTTCTGGAGAATTTCTTTACACTAAAATAATATTCTTTTTTACATAAACCATTGCAAAAAATAATCCAAAACTCAAATAATAAAAGCTATAAAAAAAAAAATAGCTGCAAGAAGTTTTAGTAGCTTTTAAATTCAGCTTAGTTTTTAAAGATTCTTTTTTGAGATTTTATTCAAATAAATTTAAAATTCTTTCTTTAACTTGAAACAAAAAAGCTTTTAGAACAGAAACTTTAAGCCTCAAATTAAAACTTAGCATTAAGTAACTTGCCTTAAGGAGTTCTCAAAGATTGTCAAAAGACTCATTCATTTTCAATTAAATACTTTCTTTTTTCTGATGGTAGCTATAGTAAATTTATTTATTTTTTAAAATTGAAAATTCAGCGGATTCAAGCCATTAAATTTATGATAGTACTTTACTTAATATGTGGAAGTGCTCAGGAAGCTATTTGGCTACAACTGCATTATTAACATGACACTAACTTGAGATAGTTGACTTACATAAGATTTGATTCTTACTGTTAGAGCATACACAATTCGTTGCATTTGCTTATATTTTATTTGCTTGGCGAGCAATTCGTTGGCTCCCATTGAGAAATTGCACCTGTTCCACGGATCGCAAGCTGCAAGCGCCGAAATCTATATGCAATTAAAAAAATATACACAAAATGCAGGAAAAAGAGAAAAATAATAATAATAAGAGCAAAAAGGAGAAAGCAATATCAAAACGAAAAGAGCGAAAGAGATGGACAATACGGCAACTTGAATGTTTAACAAGAGGGTTAAAACAAAATAAAAAGCCGCTGGGCCAGTTATGTGACTTTCGTTGATAGCTGCCGATTGCAGCCTGCACTTCCCAGCAGAATAGGACCCATAAGGGCATGGGGTGGGCAGGGGAGGGGGAGCCCTATAAGTTACAGCTGGCTGTAGTTATCTGACCACGGTAACGACCCCGCCCTTCACGACTTGTCAGAGTTGCAGTTGCAACTGCGGTAAATCTGCGAAAATAATTCGTGTAATATCGAGATATCTCGACTAGCGGATACACTGTAAAAAATTATTTACTTAGTTGTACCATATACACTGATACAAAAAAATGTTCTAAAATCAAGATTTTGGTCGAGAACAAAACATTCTTACAGTAAGAGAACACATCTTGATTTTAAGAACATTTGAAATAAGACCTAGTTCTTATTTTAAGACTAAGTGTTCTTAAAATTAAAATTAAAAAATAAAATAAATAAAAACTATTTTTTATATTAATAATTTTTTTATTTTTGAATTTTAATGTATTTATATTTTATTCTGTTTTAGTAATTTCATTCCTTTTGTTTTATATAAAATAGTACCTATTTATACTTTCCCATCAATTTATTTATTCATTTATTTATTTTATTTATTTATTTTTATTCTTATATTAAGATTTTAAAATTTTTTGGATTAAAAATCTTAGTATTAATAATATGGTCTTAAAATAATCTTATTTTAAGAACAAAATATTTAAGATGAATGCTCTTGATTTTAGAAGTTGGCCTTTTTTGAGTATACTTAGTTGTACTATAGAATCTGCTCAATCCGTTAGTTTTGCACAGATCCTCATAAGAGGAAACAACAACAACACAGCGATTCGTAGATTCATAAACTTCAGAAGTTGTGTTTGTTGAAGATGATGTTGTATAGTTGGAGCTTCCTGCGAAACACTTTCAATCAAAAGTATTGGGCTATGAAAGTGACAATACTTCTCTTGTTTACAGCAAATCAATAAGCTTTAGACTAGCAGATACCCTGTAATTTTCTAATTTAAACTTTTCTAAATATTATTTTTATGCATAGGCATGCCAACCATATCTCTCTGCTGCAAAAACAAAAGAGTTTTGAATGAGCACATACCCTGTACCCAGGTTCTAAGCTGTGTGGTTTATTACAGTTTAAAAAATTACAGAAACTAACAGAATTGTTAATATTAAAATACACATTCCTTGTTTGTTAATGCCTATCCTATCGCATTCCGATTACAGGGTACACTTCTCTTAAGAAAAATAAAACACAAGTTTTGTTCTTTTTTGTTGTGGTTTGGCTCAGGGCTTGTTTTTGTATTTTTTTTATTTATTAACTTTTTTCAGCTGCATTTTGGAAAAATTTTTTAAGCTCTCTATAGACACTATTACAATCCGTGTATGTGTGTGTATGTGTTTTTTTTTTTGAGTTCTCAGCAACAATTGTATATATATGTACTATAAATATATAATTAGATATTTGGCAGAAAAGACTGCCTACAATTTGTTAGATTCTATTACGTTTTATGGTATATTTAAAGTTGTATATAATTATAGGGTATAGCATAGTAGCGTATTCAAATTGATTCGGTATACTTTATAAAACATTTAGTTGTAAGTAATATTATTATAAATACATTTATATATATTTACAAAAAAAAAGCACACACTTTTTATTATATTGTAGCAAGTGCTATACTCTATAAATATTCTGTAATAAAGTGTATTTTTTTTCATTTTAAATTCCTGTGCCGCATACCCAAATTTCATTTTGAATATTCTAATCTAATATATGAATATAAATATATATATATATATATAATATATTTTTTTTATTATAATATATTTTTTTGTTAGTTAAACTATTTGAAGCCAAGCTAAAATGTATTTTATATTTCCATTATTTTAACTTTTAAAGCTATTTTGTATTTTTTTTTCTTGCTTAACTTAAAAAAGTGAACAAAATAATAAAAGCAAAATAAAAGGGTATAACAAAATAAGAAAAAAAATGTATTTCAATATTTTTATGACTATTTTGTACTTTTGATTTGCAATTTGTGTCTGTGTAGTGTAGTGTAGTGTGTAGTTAAGATTAGTGTTGTTTGGTTAATGGTCAGGGTCACCTGCATGTTAGTGGGATGGGGGGGGAGGGGGGTTGCATGCTTTTAGCATGCTAAAACAGAAATCAAATAAAATTTAATGACATAGAAGTCACAGCTGAAGATACTTTTAAGAATTGATTAAAAATAATTTAAAAATAAAAATAAAAATAACTTTCTTTTTAATCCAGGGTATTTTAATTTTATATACGGAATAAGAATTGCCAAACAATAATTTAAATAAAAAAAATATATTTTTAATCATATTCCAGGGTATTTAAAGAATTAGGTAAATTAGTTGTGAATGATAATGAGAAGCTTTATCCGTTACACAGAAGCTTTCTGCCTCAACTCATATCCCTGAACGATCAGCACAAAACGCAGTACAGAGCAAGAGAAGCAACAACAATAAGTACAGCAACAGCAACAGCAACAACAACAGCAGACCGGCAAACGAAATAAATACAAAAAAAAGATAAACAAAATACAAAAACGCAGCAAGCACGCCGGCGACAGCGACGCAGCAGCGCAGTAGCGCAAGCCGGCAATGACCTTCACCCAATAAAACGACCCACTGGTCGGTCAGAGTTTACAAAATTTGCAGTTAAACAACAATTGCGCACGTCAATTTTGATGCCGGCTTCATTTTAGTTTGCCCGTCTCTCTCTCTTTGTCTCATTCTCCCTCCCACTCATGCTTTGTTTGTGTTAGCTTTTTGTTTTTGCATTGAATTCGCCGGCATAACGTAAATATAATAAATACATATGTATGCGTGTATGTATGTGTGCGAAGGGTGCTATGCGCTTTGTTGCTTTGTCATGAGCAGCAAAGAGAAGTGCAGTTGCAGTCGACGCTAGCCGACGACAGACAAAGCTTGCCAGAGCCGAGAGCAAGAAGAGTGGGAGTGGGAGTGGGAGTGCGAGTGTGCATGGGAGTAAGAGAGGAAAAGTGACTTCGGGAGAGGAAAAGTGACTTGTTGTTGCTGCCGCCTTGAAGTAATTTTATCGTTCAAATCTCAACTGAACGAGGTGCATGTGAGCGAGAGAGAGAGAGCGCACATGTTTTGGATGAATACTTAACGAAGTTGTTGCTCCTTCCTTCTCTTACACTCCTTAAAAGACTGCATGCACGAACCTAGTCAAGTTCTTAACATAATATATTTAATAAATTAATCAAAATCTATAAAAAAAAAAATATATATAAATATGTATATACATATGTATCTATATTATCTATATACATTTTTTTCTGAGTGTTCCTAAGAGGCGTTTTTTATTGTGAGCCATATTTAATATAACAAATAAAATGGCAACTATTTATTAATTTAATTTCTCCTTATAAAATAAAAGCTTGTCTGCAGCAAAAGCACAAAAGAGTATACAAAGTGCGACTTGCGCACAGTCTGACAATTTAATTTAATCGCAAAACTCGAAAAAAACGAAATAAATATATGAAAAATAATACCACAAAAGTTGAACAAAAATAAATCCCAAGTCGCAACAACAACAAAATATGTTTAAACAAATGAATAATTGTTGTAAAAAAAAAAAAAAAACAACAATGACTTTTTGTGCTTTTTTGCAGTCTTTAGCTGCTGTTGTTGTTGCTGCTGCTGCCGGCTTTATTAAATTCGCCGGTTGTTGTTGTTGCATGTCGGCGACACATTAAATGTGAAAACAAAACCAAAAACAGCAACAAAACTGATTAAATTAACTAAATTTCTGCTGTCAAATATACATATATGTGGGCATACAGGTTAGGTATATATACACACACACATACTAAACAGTACATACAGTATGTCAAGTAGCTGTTTTAACAAAAAACAAAAAGATATTTTTTTTAATTTTTAATTTAATTGATATTTAAAAAATTAAAAAAAATTATATATTGATTATGTAATATAATTACGCGATACTGTTATATACATACATATATATTATATCGATATATATATATATAGATATATATATATATCGAGAGAGAGAGATATACAAGTGATAGCACAAAAGAGCGTCCGGAGGTGATGGTGAGGAGGGAAGCGCTGGCTGAAGGGGAAAGTTCCTTAGGGGTGTGTATTGTGCAAATAATCATTATGATTGTGATTCATTCAATGCAATGACGAAATTTCGCAAACATATGAAATTGATTTCAGTCTGATTAAAATGGTTTTGTTTTGTTGGGCATTTCCATGATATCTAATACCCTTTCCGAACTGAACCTGATAAGAATTCAGATAAAAATTTGCATTATTTATGCGTACTGTAAAAGCTCTATTGAGATGCTCCCACCCACTTCTTATTCGCTCTCTCTCTCTCTCTCTCTGTTTTATTTACTTTTACGAATTTCCATCTAAGGGTAAAAGTTTCAATTCTCCATTTCAATATCTGCTTTAAACCGTTGTAATACTTGGGATTTCCTTAAAAATGAATTCTGAGAAATATTACCTCAGCTTGTGGTATTTTTTTTCCAAATGTTTTTAAACATAAGGTTTTTAGTTAGAAAAATTGTAAAATATTTTAAATATAAAATATATTTTTTTATATTTTAAGCGAATAAACCGATAAGCTCTGCGACTTTCCCCAATATCTGAAAATATTCCTGAGATCCGCTGTAAAAAACCTAGAAAAGCAACAAAAAAAAAGAAGCTGTAGATAAAAATTAAATTCTAAAGAAATAAAAAACAAGTCGGTAAATGAATTTGATTTTCTTGGTATGTTCAAATATTTATTGTATAAATTGATAAGCATAAATTTTGAAAAAAAAAATAATAATAATAATTAAACATTTTCTTTTTGTTGGTTTTTCATTTTCTTTTTTTTTAAATTAATATATGGTATATCAATAGATACATATATAGACATACATGGATATACATAGTTATATATGTACATATTTGTGTGTGTATATGTATTTATTGAATATACATTTATTAGGGCGCAAAATGTTGTTTCAATTAATATAAGTAACTAAATAACGAGTTAAAATTATTAGATATAAGATATATATATTTAGATGTATGTATATATATTTGTATAATATAGTATTATTTAGTATTTTCTTTTTTTTTTCTTTTTTTTATAAATCAAGGAAAAATATAACATAGTTTTGCTTTATGCCAAATCGAAAAAATTAATCGAAAAAAATATAAACAAATATTTTAAACAGATTCCAAAAGAAAAATTTTGTTTTTTTTTTCTCAGGATTTTCTTTTGCGTTTTTTTTTGTGTATTTTTCTTTTTGGATTTCATTGGTTTTTTTTTTGCAGTTACTTCAACAACTTACAGGCACATATATGTATATCTTACACATGCCCGATTTTATATGTATGTATATATATATTTTATGTATATATAGTATGTGTATAAAAATTGTAAATTAAAAATATATAAACATAATTGTTTTTGTTTTGTTGTTTTGTTTTTTAATATATTTGCGAGGATTTAGAGGTTTTGGTTGTAGTTGTTGTTGTTGTTTTCCTTGTTGTTGTATTTTGTTGTGTTTTCACTTGGTTTCAAAAAACAATAAAAAATTTAATAAAATTATACAAAAAAAAGTAAACCAAATATTATTATTTAATTTTTTAAATTAAAATGCATAAGTTTACAATATTTTTTTTATTACTTTTTTTAGTTTTTGTATTTTTTTGTTTTGTTTTTTATTTTTTTTTTTTTGTTAACAAACAATAAATTAAATTGCTTTTTGTTGTTTTGTGGTTGTTTATTGTTGTTGCTGATAAATTTGTACGGTTTTCAAATTGTAGTTGTATTTCTTGTTGTTGTATTTGTTGTTGCTGTATTTTTGTATGTACTATAGGAAACTAGGTGCATTCGTTTGTGTATGTGTGTTGTGTGTATTTTGTATTCAATATGCAGGTGTATGGGTGTGTGTTGCGTGTGTTTTTATTTATCGAAAAAAAAAGTAAAAATTGTACAATATTCCTTTTTCTTTCGCTTAAGTCTATTGCTATATGTGGCGCATTCTTTCCGTTTTTATTGGATCTATTTTTCTAGTTTCTTAACTGACTTTTGTTTTTTTTTTTCTTTTGGTTTATTAAGAAAATATTGTTTGTTTGCGGTATTTTGTTTTTTTTTTTTTTTGCGTTTTTTCTCCTTTTTTTGTAACTAGTATTTAACGAGATTTCTATTTACAGTGTTTTTAAACAACAAAAAAATAATTAAATTTTTTTTAGTTATATAAATTGTTTTTGCGTGTAAAAATTGTTGTTTTTTTTCAGTAAATTGCTTAAACATCTGATTAGAATTTTACATATAACAATTTGTTTTGTAGTTTTTATTTTTGTTTTTTTTTTAATATTTTAATATCGCTTTAAATAATGTATGTGTATATATAGATAATTATATGAATATGTATACTTTTTTATACATATATTGTTATAAAATATAAAAAAAAAGTCGCATTTTATTTGTTAGAATTATACAACATGTATAATGCATATATATATAGATATAGAGGACACGGGGGCAGAGGAGGGGTTCAGAGTTGGTATTTCAGTATTATTTTTATCTGTTGTTTGTTTAAATATTCAAAATATTTTTCAAAATATTTGTAATTTCTATTTACATGCAAAATCAACGTCATTTGCAAGCTAGAAAAATTGACCCAGCAATTTTTCCTTTCCCTTTCTTTGTAATGGCCCAATTTTCCAGCCTAACCAGGTAAAAACATAATATCTATATATAAACTATATAGAAAGTAGTTGAATTTAGTTTTCCTATGAACGAAAAATGATCCAAAAAAAAATGAAGAAGAGGGGAAAAAAAACTAAGCCATTACATACTAATTTCGTTGAAACGTCGCTATAAATGGGGTATCATATCATATCATATATGTTTATGTATTTATATATATATTGTAGTAGTTTGTTAGTTAGTATTACTAGCTGGCTAATAGTTTCCTAGTTAGTGTCATCGATTATCATCAAAAAAAAGCGAACTAAACCTAAATAACAGATTTTTTTCTTTAATTTTCTTTTCTCTTCGTTATCAAGGACTTAATAAAGTTTATATTTGATTATATATATTTTTTTCACTTCATTGCAAAAACATTCTAATATGTAAGGTATATATATTTTAAGGGGTATTTTTATAGGGTATTGTATTGTGTATTTGTATATATAACAGTAACTCGCATTTATTTCTTTTTTATTGTTTTCTTTTATCTTCTTTTTCTTTCTGTTTTTCATTTCGTTCGTGGTGTTTCTAACTTCGTTCTCATATATAACTCTTATTAGCAAAAAATCGACAGTTGAACAGCTAGCAAAAACTTTTGCTTTTGCAGCCAAAAAAATTTTTGTTTTTGCTTTTTTCTTTCTCACTTCTTTTTTCAGTTTATCCTTTTATTTTATCTATTATCTAATCTATAGCTCCCGTTTTGTTATCGTTGTATCTATTTGTAATAGTTTTCCACTTATTTTTTTTTTTTTCTCACGTGCATTTCATATGCATTTGCAAAAGTTTTTTATACAAAAAAAAAAAAAAGTTTGAAAAAATTTGCAAAATTTATAATTATACATAGTTTAGATGTGTAAATAGATGTGTAAAAAAAGAAAAAAAAATTATGTATACATCTCATCTTCATATCAAAATATTGTAAATCTAAATAGGATATTTGTTTGGGGAGGAGAAAAAATCGAAGGAAAATCTAAAAAGCCGCTTTGTTTGTAACTCTAAAAAATATATGGGCAGTAAAATTGTTATAAGCGCTTCTTTCGTATGCCTAAGAAAGCTATACCGATTAATGTCTAACGATTAATCGATTAAATTTTTAACAGTATAATTTGTATATAAGTATGTAATTAAATTAATAGAAAACCTAAACACATTTGCGTATTCATTTTGCATGTGCTCTCTAGAAGTATATATCGACTATATATGTATACTCGAATATTTAATTAAATAGGAGGTCTCCTAATATATATATTGAAGACAAAAAGAAAAAAAAACTAGACAGCTAATTGTATAAAAAGGACTTGGTATTATATATAAATTTATTATATATATAGGATATAGGATAGTCGCTATATATTAATTGAAATTGATAAATTGTTTTGTTTTCTATCTTCCGGTTTCTTTGCATTTCATTTGTTGTTTCTCTCTTTCTTTTTTTGTTTGACGCGTCTCTTCAAATATTGCGCTTATGATTTATCTTCTGTTTTGTGTTTTCTTCTCTTGTTTCTCCTCTCTTTTTAAAGTGTTTGTGCTCATTTCATTCCTGCAAAATGGCGCACATCAACCTCATATTCAATTCTCTCTTTCTCTCTCTCTCTCTCTTTATTACAACACACCTGTTCTTATTAGTTGTTGCATTTCTTTTAGTGGCTCTTTCGTTGCAACTTTGTCTGTTTTCCGTTTCCGTTTTTGTGGTTTTTTTGTTGTTGTTTGGTTCTATAGTCCTTGCTATTTTTCACTTCATAGTTAAGTAGCTATCTAAGTAGTAACTAAACTTCTACACTATGTACAATAATTGTAATAAGAATAGTAGAAAAAAAAGTAAATAAGTAAAAACTAGAGGATAAGACTTGCAATTCCTGCCTTTTCATAGGATTGAAGACTGTTTCCGTTTCCGTTTTCATTTTCAATTCCGTGTCCCTCGTCTAATAACCTATTGCTAATCTGTTTATTCAAACATTTTTCGTTTATCGTTTATCGCTTGTTTTTTGTATTTTTTTTTTTGTTTTTTTTTGTTGTTGTTTAGTTATAGTTTTTCTTCCAACTTGCATTTTGCTTTCTTCAAAATCAAATCAAAAAATATCACATTAAAGAAATCCAATTTAAATCACTATTTTTTTTATCTATCATCTATAGAAGCAGTATATCGATGCATATCGATACAAGTATCGAATCGATGTGTAAGCCTAAGCCGAAAGCTAATAAGAAAAAAAATCAAATATATATATATATAGCGTTATTTATAGCATCCGATGCATAGACATCATCAAGCAGCATCTATGTTCATCATCATCAATGTTATTACAACTGTTATCGTTATCGTTATAGTTATATTATCATCATCATCGAGACATGGTTCGATTGATCGTTCGTACGCTCTAATGGCTAATACTAAAAACTGATATTGAAGTTCAAAAAATGCTTGTGAGCCTACGTCAAAATACAGCTAAAAAAAAAAAAAAAAACATAAAAAAAAATTAGGCATTTATATATATTTTTGAAAATATATAAAACAAACTATCGTGGAACTATCGTAGCATTCATATGGACATCGAAACAATATATATTTTTATCGAGGATCACTTGTCTCTCTCTCAATCTTTTTTTTTTTGTTTTGTCTTGCAAACGACGTGACAACTCTACAACTCTGAAATCGCATGCCCCTCCTCGCACAGTTGCCGTTCATCTTCATCTTCATCTTTTTCTTATCTTCTTCACCCACCCGTTTTGACCCACTTACGTCCTATGATCGCTATGATCGGTATCATCGATATCATCGCTGTTATCGCTGTTATCGCTATCATTCAGCGGCATTCTTACTCAGACGCAGACGTGCAATCAGCTCCTGTTGCTGCTTCTGTTTCGCCTTCAGCAATTGACGCTTCAGGCTCAGCTCACGCTCCTCGCTCGTCAGCTGTTCGCACAATTTGGCCGCCTCACGCAATATGTTGACCTTGGGCGCCCGCTCCTTGTCACGGATATTGGGTATTTGTTTCTTCAGCGCCTCAAACAGATTCTTGAGTCCAATGCGACGCTGACGCTCCATATCGTTATGCAAATTACGCTTCTCAATCGTATCTGCCTCATCCAGACTAAACTGACGCTTCAACATGCTGTTGCTGTTGTTGCTACTGTTGCTGTTGCTTCCATTGCAGCTGCTGCTGCTGCTGCTAATGCTGCTGTTACTGCTGCTGTTGCTGTTGTTGGCGCCCAACGTGGGTTGCTGCTGTGGTTTCAATTGCGACATTGGATACACCGGAAAAGCGCCGCTGGTCAAACCATTTGTATTCACTTTCTTCACACGACTCTTCTTATTGGCACCTGTCAGCGACGACTTTGTGTCCTTGATCGAGGTGTACACACGGTAGGGAGTATCGTTGTGATAACGCTTACTCCTCTTGGGCAAACTGTAAAGATCCCATTGCAGTGTTGTGCAATCGCTGCCAGCACTGCTGCTGCTGCTGTTGCTGCTGCTGCTGAGGCTGTTGCTGTTGTTGTTGCTGTTGCTGTTGCTGTTCCGTGACAAAAACGGCGAGTAGACGGTGGACACGGATCCGGTAGCAGCACCGCCCTGGTACGGCGTACTCGACGGCGATGGGAAACGGGAATTGGCCTCGGACTTGACGGGACTACTGCTTGCCGGTGTGTAGGGTAATTCAAAGCGACCGCGTCTTGGTGGCGGTAGGGTTGACATTTTATTGGCAACCTTTGTCTGCAGTGCACGGCGATCGCGATCCGATGGATTTGTGGGTAGCGTTTTGTCTGTTAACGTGACTACATCGATTTCCTCATCTGCAGCGATACAAAAATGAAAATAGTGTAAACCAGAAAATTAGTAAAACATTATGACGAGTAAGACCTAACGAGTAATAAATTAAATCTAAGTAGTAATGAGTAGCTAGTAAAAATGTAAAAGTAACGAGTCGCGAGTAACGAGTAGTGAGTATTTAACTAAATTCTATCAAAAGTAAATTATAAGAGTGTGGCATGGATAACGAGTTAGAAAAGACTGTGCAGCAACGAGTAGTAGGAACCAACGAGTAGCGAGTAACGAGTAGCTGCTAATAAGTAGAAACTGACGAGTAAAGGACTAACAAGTAGCAACAGTTAAATGACGACAGATTAACGAGCAGAATGCATCGATTCAACGTATAACGAGTAACGAGTTTTAAATTCGCATACACTTACATATTAAAATGAAAATGTTTTAAGGAAAGCCCTGCAAATGTCTAACGAATGTCAACGACAGTTCAATGACACAATATGATGATGTCATTGCGCCTCTATCTCTCTCTCTCTCTCTCCCGCTCCCGCTCTCTTCCGACCTCTCTCTGGTTTTGGGAAAGGAGCTTGTGCCCCACGCAAAGCGGATTAGTGTGTCAACGTTGTGGGGCACACACAAGTGACTTGACGCCACTTGCAACAGTATCAGAATTCAGGAAGCAATAGATTTGCACGCAGACAAAACGACTAGAGACGACGACACAACCCTCAAGAGCACAACCCCCACCCCTCTATGCCACTGACGTCATGTGCCACACATAGTTTCCGCATAGCAACAACAAATGAAACAAGCAGCACCAAAGAAAATAAATAATAAAAAAAAGCTCATAAACCGTCGCGACCGCTTGGCGTTTAAACAGTGGGGTGGGTGGGTGGGTGGATGGTTGGGGTGGGTAGGATTGCTGCGATTGTTAGTATATATGTATGTGTGTTTGTCTTTTGTGCGTGCCAAAAAAAAGAACGACAAGCGCAAACACGCACGCTCGCTGATAACGGTACTAGGCAGAGTGTACAGTTTTGGCGGGCAGACGCTTAACGCGACGCGTCGTCCACACACACACACATTTCCTCTTCTTCTGCCTACGCCCTTCCTCAACCCCCCCCCCCATCCCCTTCCACACTCTGCGCAGCTTCCGTTGCTAATTTGGCGCTTCCGTTGGCGCGTCCAATGAACTGACGTCGACGTAGACGTCGCTGTCGCAGTCACCGTCGCAGTTGCGTCGGCGGTTGCAATCAAATGCTGCCCAGCCCTGTTTTTAATGCCTTTAATCAAATTATCAAATTTGCCCAGAGCAAAAGAGAAAATGAGAACAAAAAAGAAAAAGAAAATAAAACTTATGTCACAGCTTTATCTGCACTGCCCACTCTCCTCTCCCTCTCTCGCTCTCTCTCCCTTGAGCTGCGAATATTTACACAAATGTTGATTATTCTATGTTTATTTGCCTTTCGCCTTTTGCAATTGTAGAAAGCCAGGAGGGAGAGAGAGAGAGAGAGAGAGAGTGTGAGCCAGAGCGAGATACCGGTGCTGTGCTGTGTTGAGTTAAAGGCGGGGGTGTGAGGAGAAGGAGAGAGAGTGCGAGATCGAGAGAGAATTGTTGCCAGGCAGGCAATAAAGCAAACGAAGATTGCGCACAACATTAAACTTAATGCAAGCGAACTTCAAAGTTCAAGCTTGAAAAGCTTCAAGTCCAAGTCCAAGTGCAGTCAGCAGAGCGCAGCAGCAGAGGCGCGACGCGACTGCGACGCGACCGCAAATGAACGAAATCGAAACCAGCTTCAAGTTAGACAGAGATAGAGTGCAATGCAAAATAAAAGTGGTGGGGGGGTGGAGGGAGGAGGGGAAACACAGTGATAGCCGGCCAAGCGTTGCCTTTGGTGGGCAACCACCTTTAGCAACATGTTGCATGAGTCAAGCAGCGCATTTTATCATCCATACACGTTTTTAGCAGGAAGAAACAGAAAATGCAGAAAAAAAAATTTATATAAAAACAAAACAAAAACCAAAAAAAAAAACCCACCGAACCACCAAACATCATTACGAAACATCATTAACGCTGTCGGCTAGACAAGCAACAGACCTTATACCCGACATCCCAGCAAGAATGTTGCCCAACGGCCATTTTTATTACTTTTTCCCGGTCTCTTTCCTTTTTTTGTTTTTGTTCTTAGACACAGACGCCGAGTCGTCGCGACTGCAGCTCAGCAGCATCATCATCTGTTGGAATGCGGCGGTCGCAGCAACAATGTCGCTCTTCATCATGTCGCTGACACAGCACTAAATGTTGCTATGCACTTATGTATGTATGTATATATCCTTTACTTTTTGTTGTTTCTTGAAAAATGCGCGCGATTCCAACACGACCACCGTCAAAGCTCAAGAGAGCGGGAGTAGGAGAATGCGAGACCGCACGCACACACAGACAGACAGATAGCCGGCGATGCATGATTTGCATTTTGAGCAGAGACGCAACGAAAAGATGAAAGAAGGAATGAAAAAAGACCAACTAAAGAAATGGCGCCGACTCATAAACATTCCAAATGTTGCGCAAATCGAAGCAAAAAGCGAATGCAACTAGTTTACAACTGTCAATTGTTGTTGCAGGGGGATTTCCTCAAATGGCGGCATGACGCAGCGGAGAAGGGGCAGAGGGAAGGAGGTGGCAACAACAGGGTGAAATATAATGATAAAGCTTGTGAATGTATCTGATGCTGCTGCTGCTGTTGTTGTTGTTACTGCTGCTGCTGCTGCTGCCGATGCCGGCGTCGCAGTTGCCAGCAAATAAAAAAAACCAGTGTTTAAAAAACTGCCAACAGTTTTTGCAGTTCTGTTATTGCTAGAACTGTTGCTGCGAGAATTTTCGACAGTCGCAGTCGCAGCGAAAGCAAAAACATTTTTTTATCAGCAGCGCAGCGCTTCGGGAATCGACAACTTCGGCAGTTTTACGAATGCTAGAGCTGTTGCTGCGAGCATTTTCGACAGTCGCAGTCGCAGCAAAAGCAAAAACTGTTCTTGATCATCAGCGCAGCGCTTCGAACTGCGTGAACTGGCGACAGTCGCAGTCGCAGCAAAAGCAAAAACTGTCGACTGCCGAACAGCACAGCACAGCACAGCACAGCAGACAGCTTCGACACTTTTTGCTTTGCTTTGTTTTGGTAACTTTTGTAACTGTAATTGGCGAAGTCACTTCGTCTACGATCTGTTTCATTGCTACAAAGTACGCCGAAAGTGACTTCGGCAATTACAGTTACAAAAGTTACCAAAACAAAGCAAAAAGTGTCGAAGCTGTCTGCTGTGCTGTTCGGCAGTCGACAGTTTTTGCTTTTGCTGCGACTGCGACTGTCTGGCGACACGCAGTTCGAAGCGCTGCGCTGCTGATCAAGAACAGTTTTTGCTTTTGCTGCGACTGCGACTGTCGAAAATGCTCGCAGCAACAGCTCTAGCATTCGTAAAACTGCCGAAGTTGTCGATTCCCGAAGCGCTGCGCTGCTGATAAAAAAATGTTTTTGCTTTCGCTGCGACTGCGACTGTCGAAAATGCTCGCAGCAACAGTTCTAGCAATAACAGAACTGCAAAAACTGTTGGCTGCAGAAGCCCAGCACAGACAAAATTTTACGACTGTTGCTGCTGTGACTGTCAGCTTTTCAAACACTGAAAAAAACCAGACAAACTTGTTTGCAACCAAACAGCTTGGCAACTTTTGTTGCTAAGCAGCGCAAGATCAAATCAAGGCAAGCACCGAGTGAAATAGTAATAATAATAAAATAAAACAAAACAAAAAACATTAAAATAAAGTAAAGCTTGACAAAGAGGAAACAGCTTGTTGTTCTTGTTCTTGTTGTTGTTGTAGTTAATTACAATTGCAAATAAAATGCAGACAGCGACGCAAGCAGCACGACTGAATAAGTTGCGCAACTTTTATGCAGCTCAACACACACACACAGACACACCAACAGAGAGACACAGCGAGAGAGACTGCCAACAACACTTTTGCCCTATAAAATTAACATATTCGAGTCTGATTGAAAAACAAAACAAAAGAAACACGACGAGACAGAAAACAACAACAACGCAGGACAAGGGACAGAGGACAGGCACAACAAAAGGCAAGTGACAAGTGCATTGTTTCCGCAGTGCAGTGAGCAGTGAGGAGAGAGAGCGCATCACACAAAGAGAGTGAATCAGAGTGAGGGATCATTGCAAATGGGAGAGTGGACCAGACGAGAGAGAAGCGCAGCAGGCGGCGACGCTAACGTCACTGTTGCTGTTGTTGTTGCTGCTGCGATTGATGCTGTGTTCGTTTTGCATTCCACTTGCGCTCGTTCTCTCTCGCTCACGCTCGCGCAATGTAAACACACACATACACACATAGACAAGACGAACGAACAAACGGAACACAAATGAAATTGAAATTGAAATAAAAATAAAAATGGCATATGATGTAATTCGCATCAAGAATTTTGAGCCTACAAAAGAGACGGACAAGGCAGCAGGAGGAGGAGAAAAATGAAGGCAAAGATACAGAATGACGGAAGATATTTGAACGTATATATAAATAAATAAATAAATAAGCAAAGCAAACAAGCGCACAGTGGTACAAATAATCAAAATAATTGTGCAAAGCAAAAGCAATACAAAAAATTAGTAGTAGTTGTAAATTGTTTAATAACACTTCTTATTATTTAATTGTTATGCTCTCTCTCTCTCCCTCTTTCGCTTTGTTTACGTTTTTTCCCGCTTCTTTTGCTGTTCACCAAAATAAAAACAGGAAGAATTTCGAGAGAGAAAAAACAAGTCTCACATTTTGTTGTTTTTTATTATTATTATTATTGTTGTTGTTGCTGTTGTCGCTGTTGTTGTTTGACTTATTCATATTCCAGTATTGAGAACTTGGCGACAGTTTAAAGTTTAAACAATGATTTCATTTCGTTTGGTGCAATTTCAAGTTCTGTATTTGTTGTTGTTGTTGTTTTGCATTTATTTATTCTGTTATTGCTGTTTATCGTTTATTGTATTTGTTTTTGTTGTTGTATTCCGTTGAATTTGAAATGATTTATAAATTTATTGCTTTTCTACGAAATTTGCATGATGAGAGCACATTTTACAGTGCGCGCCAAACTGTGTTTCCCACGCTTGCACAGTGCCTCTCAAAGTGTTGCACATGTGTGTTGCCAAAAACACATGTTGGCAGCATGTCGCTGGCAACAACAACAACAACAACAGCAGCAGAAACAACAATCAAACAATCGCATTGCAATGTTTTGCGGTTTTACCAGACAACAACAACAGAAACACAACAAAAACAACAACAACAATTTGCAATTGCAAAAAAAAGAGTTGAATGCGAAGCGTCGCTTCCGCTGCTGCGCAGCCGCAGTCGCCGCTAACAGAATTCCCACGCCAAGCAAAGATTTGTTTTTGATACCCTTGCTGAAGCGGGTATTATAATTTTGTCATGCAATTTGTAACATATTAAGGGAGGCGAGCCAGACAGTGTTGTACAGTATGTCAAATTACTATTTCGACATAATCAAAATCATAATCATACAATCAGTAAAAAACTAAATACAAGGGTATCAAATCTTCGATGTTTCAAAAGAAACCAATTTTGGTATGTATTTTTTATTTTTGCATTTGTGCGTGTAAAACTGCAGTCAGTGTGCTTGGCAACAAGTTGCAGCAACAAAGCGTAATTTGATGCTTTCCTGCCTCCCACTCGCCCTCTGTCTCTCTCTCTTTCACTGGATCTCCTGTCAACCATTTATGACTCATTCTTGCGCCCCACCCTTTCTTATGTGACAATAACAAATAACAAAAAAGAGCAACAAAAAGAAAAGTCGCAATAAAAAAGTCGTTAAGAGCGCTTGAAGACACCGCCCCACCCCCCAACCCACCAACCTTCCCATGCCACCACTTGAAATGGCGCAATGCGCAAAGCAACTTCTAACATCAATATATCAATAAACACACACACAAACAGAGTCCCAAGGGGACACACACACACACAGTAGAGCAGCATAAATTATGAGCAGAAATGACAACAATGAAATACGTCTGGCAACATTTTGGCAACATTGCAAAAGAGAACGAGCGCGTTAGCAACATTCAGTTTTATTATTGGGCGTGCCAAAGGCTAGCAACATTCTGTATATATGTACATATATTTACAAAGTCTCCGTTTAAGGAAATAACAACAACAACAACGAAAGCGACTTCCGAAAAGGAAGGCGCGTTGGCGTTGGCGTCGCCGTCAGCGTCAACGTCGTCGCTTATCATTGCCAAACTCACAAAAGAAACGAAACGAACAAAAATTAAGTGCGTAAGAAGAGCAGCGCAGTCGCTGCTAAGGCATTTTTATTTTATTGCCTTCGTCGTCGTCGTTGCGCTGCGACCTTGAGCATAACAATTTATTGCTTCACGTGTGCGAATAAGCAAGACAAGCACGAGCGAGACAGGGAGAGAGCGAGAGAGAGAGACACGCACACGCAGAGAGACAACACACACACACAGACACACACACGCAGCTTTTTTGGAACCGCAAAAAAAAGACGCGCCTAGCAACAGCGCGCAACGCAAGAAGAAAAATAAACGACGCAAAGCAAAGCAGAGCAGTCAACGTCGTCGCAGCAGCATTGTTAAAGCTCTCTCTCTCTTTGCTCTTGTGTCTTGATGTTGTTGTTGTATTTTTTGGGGTTGGGCAAAAATGTTGTAAGTTTTTGGCGTCAAGCGACGCCAGACGCATAAATTTCGTCTTTCAACGAAAGTAAAACACAAAACAAAAGCAAAACACAAATGGAAAAACACAGCAAATAAAAACAATAGTTAAACGGCATAGACGACAAGGCACATCTCTCTCTCTCTCTCACACTCCCTTCCATTTTTTTATAATAATAATAACAACAACTACTTTTACTGCTACTACTACAACTACAGTATTAATTATTATCATATAATCATAATAAACTAATATAAGCTCTAGTCATAAACTTTTGTGCGTTTCTGTTTTATTTCGATTCTACGCACTTTTTTGTGTTGCTGTTGTTGTTGTTTTATTATTCGCCGACCTTCATTCAGTTCATTAACATTTTGGTTTTTGTGAATTTGGATTGTATTTGGTATTTGGATTGTATTCGCTTGGCAACAACAACAACAACAACCAATACGCATAGCAAAAGGTGCGAAAATGCCAATAAAATGCGTAGAAAGAAGAAACAATGCCAACAACAACAAAACGAACGAGGCGCCAACAAATACTAAACATGGCTGACCAAGAAGAAGAAGAAGCAGAAACAGACACACAAACTATGTATGGTATGCGTGTGCGTGTGTGTGTGTGTATACAAATATCATACACTACTATAGTGCATTTATTAATAGAACTTGTTAGATAAATATTAGATAAATTTTGCAAATATCAACAACTAATTGAGATTATGTAAAGCTTTTCATTGTGTGTGTGTTACAATTCAACTGTTGCTTTAACCTCTCCACTCCACATTCCCCCACTTCACACTTTACACACTCAATCCTTTTTCGTTGCGTTATCATTCTCCCCTCCACACCGTCTCCTTTGCTTTGTTACATTCCACATGACTTCCACAACACAATCTCTGCTAATGAAGCGTCACGCGCAAATACGCACATACGCACACACACACACACACACACACCAACAGACAGACATACGCATAGCCAGCAGCTTTTAATCTGCAGCACACGCACCTGTTACAGTTGTTGTTGTTGTTGTTGGTTTGTATAGAAATAGTTTTGCTTTTTTAGTTGCCATGTGTCGTGTTGTTCCACAGTCTACAAATACAGTTAGTCAAAAACGTTTCTTGACATAATCAAAAATTCACATAGATATGTATTTGCTTTTATTTATTTTGCGTTGTTAAAAAATAGTTCGTTTTAATAAAAATTATATTTATATATATTTTTGATTTTGTTAAGAAACTTTCTTAACGTACTGTATGCGTGTGTGTGTGTGCACATACTTAAGTCATGTTACGTTTTTCAATTATCATCAAATGCCGCTGCTGGACGCCCTCGTGCTTTGCGTCGCTGCTATCAGCAGCCAGTTGAGATTGGCGTCGGCGTCGGCGTCAGCGTCGGCGTCGGCTAATTTCGCACGTTGCGCGCTTTTTTTTTTTAATCGTTTCACGCGCGCGACTTTTTGGCAATCTCTTGAGTTGAAACATATACAATTGTGTGTGTGTGTGTGTGTTAGGCATCAGTTTATTATGTGGGCGTTTTTCGCTAATAGTTTAACAGATACAGATACATATGTATATATATACACACACACACACACATAGATAGGCTGGGAATTGAGCGCGCCTAGTAACAGACAACACCCAAAAAGAGCAGCAACAACTGCAAAAATTAACAATCAACAACAACAACAACACTAAACAATAACAAAAGAAAAAAGCATTACAAAAAAGAATCTACCATAAGCTTTGTGAACGCCGCCGGCGACATTATTCTGTCTCAGTCGCTGTCGCCGTCGCTGCCACTGCGTCTCTCTGCTTGCAATACGAGTGTGAGTGCACTCGGCAGAGCGACGCCATCGAAAAAAAAATAGAAAAAAAAAGGCAAGAGCGAGCGCACGTTTTCGCTGAAAGATAGAGAGAGGGAGACAGACGAAAACAAAACAAAACGAAACTTGTGCAATTTGTTTTTGCACGACGCGCGGGCGTTGTATGTGTATATGTGTTTGTGTGTGTGAGTTGGTGTATGCGCCTGCAGTTTGTGAATGGGCAGCGAGAAAAGCTTTACGCGCCAAATTGCACTTGTGTTTGTGCATGAGTAAAAGGTAGTAGTAGAATAGTAAAAGAGTAGCAGTAGTAATATTTGAAAAATAGTAAGAGTGATGGTAGTAGCTAGTAGTTGTAAAAAGAGTAGTATGTAGTAGTATATTTGCGAGGGTTGCTCCATCTGTTGTTGACAAGTCGAGTCGCAAGCAAAAAGACATTGAACCCCAAAACTCAAGTCAAGGCAAATGACACGTGGCATGTGGCATGGGAGCAGACATCCTTGAAAATCGGGGTGTTGGCCACAAAGGGGGGATCAAGAGAGACAGAGAGAGAGAGTTACATATTTAGGGCGTAGCTCAAACTGCGCAAGACGACGCTAGGGGATGCTTTTAACCCCCAACAACGACAACAACAACAAGGGATGCGAGAGGATGACGCCATGAGGGCCAAAACAACATAATGAGCCATGAAAGCCACGTGCCGCAACTTCCTGGCCAGAAGAGCGAGGGGTGGGGGAATGGGGTGGGGGTTAAGGAAGGGTGGGTAGTGTCGCTATGCGTAGGCTACAAGGCGCCAATGAAATGTACAACTACAACAACAACAACAGCAGCAGCAGCAGCAGAAAAATCAATGAAAGCTCTTTAATCCACCCAAAAGTATAGCCGGTAAACTGCGCTGCCACTGTCAACGTCGCCGTCGACGTCAGCGCGTGGGCGGGCGTGTGTAACGTAAAGTTTACTACGTTTGCTGTTGACGTAGGCGATCGATTTTCTTAGGCGCGTCACATTACTTTTTGTTGTTTGCTTTGCGCCCACACGGCAACACTAGTTGAATGCTAGCGTAGCACAAGGATGAGCGTGTGCAGCGAGAGAGAAAGAGAGTGGGAGTGGAAGAGTGCAAGCATGCACAGTTATTTTCGATCAAGAGCTGATGTTGTTGCGAACAAGGGAGGGGAATCAAAGAGAGTGAGTTGAGTTGAGAGAGAGCATGTACAGTTATTTTTTGATCGACAGCTGTTGTGAATGAGAGGGGGGGATAGAGGTTGACCGAAGGAGTTGCTTTGTCTTACAGGGTGCAAAGAAAATAATAAATAAAATATAAGTATAAAAATAAAATGGATAAATAAGAAAATGTATTAAAAAATAATAATCATAAATATTAAATAAAAAATAATACCAATAAATATGATATGCAAATAATAATAATAACAAAATGATATGAAAATAATAACAAGTAACTACAACAGTCAATGATGTTATTAAGGGGAGGTAAATGAGTTTTGTAGACGGATAGAGTTGCTTTGTATAACAAAGTACAACAATTGTATGGGCAGGTAGAACAGTTAATAATCCAACATATTTATGCACTTATTGAATGTGTTATAACAAAGTGTACTACTCGTTAAATCGAATATCAGATCAGATGAGAGATTTGACTTACCGGAATCGGAGGGCGTCTCCAGATTGGTTTCCATCTCGCTGCGCGTATAACTGTGATCGCTGATGTGACGCATGTAGATGCTGTTGTTACCGTCGACGGATGCGGATGATCCGCAGCGGGAATCGGCCATTGAATAATCGCCGTCATCGGAATCACAATCGGAGTTCGATGCTGGCGGTGATAATGATGTGGCAACAACAATCGATGCATCGTCATCGCTTGTTGTTATTGTTGTTGTTGCTGTTGCTGTTGTTTGTTGACTAATGACATCGAGAACATCATTGATTTGGGGCTGATGATCGGTTGACACATATGGCAGCATATCGATACATTTCTTGCTCGTGTTCTGCAACTCGCGACTGATGTGATCGATATATGTGGCATCGGCACTGCTCGTCAGCGAAATGTTGTTGCTGCCCATGACACAGGCCCGAAGATCGACATTGTGACGGAATTCCGTTAGATTATTGGTATTGTTATCGTATGACGAGTTGGTCATATTCAGATTATTCAATTTCGATAACGATAGCGATAGCGATGATGTTGCAAGTGATTTGATAAGTGCATTCTTGTTGTTGCTGTTGGTTAGTGTTGTGTTGCTTTTGCGCAACAATGAGGCACCTGGCGGTATATGTTCCTCAGCACTGTTATTGTTGTTGCTGTTACTGTTGTTATTGTTGTTATTGTTTCTCTTGTTATTGTTATTGTTATTGCTATTGTTGTTGATTGTAAAGTGCATTGATTTGGGCTTTGTTATTGTGATTCTTGCCGATGTTGCATATCTTGCACGTTTGTTGTTGTTGCTGTTGTTGTTGCTGTTCTGCTCACTGCAGTTCTCTGCATCCTCATCCTCCTCCCCCACTTGCTCCTCCACATCATCATCATCATCCTCGATCTCGCTCTTGATCATCAACGTTGTACCGCTCACAATTGCTGGCGGTACAGCGGAACTTTCACTATAACTGGAAGCAGCGGAATTTATCGTGTTGCTGTTGTTGTTGTTGTTCTTATTACTGCTGTTGCTGCTGCTGTTGTTGTTGTTGTTGCAGCCGATGTGTGTGAACTTGACACCATTATCCATAATATCGAGAGAGGGCACTGCGGAAAAAGACGACCACATGCAATCGCCGAAACGCATCTCGTTCTTCACGTCAATATCATTGAATTCATCCAGAAATGAGCCGCTCACGGAGCGGGAACGATTCGCGGCGATTTTGGCAACATCCTCCTGGATGCTGGAGGCGCCCCTAATGTTCCACTGATCATCGAACTGATCGAACAACAAATTTGCCATCGTCTCATCGTAAATATCGCTGAAATAATCGCAGCTGGAAAGTGCTCCGTTGCAGGCAGTCGCCATCTTTAATCGATAACTCTATTTATCTCAATCTTGATAATAAATATATATATGTGAATATATATATATATATATATATATATATATATGTATCCTCTTGTTGCTATTACTATTAGTTTTGTCCTGAGTTGTTTATTGTTGTTGTTTTTATTGTTGTTGTAGCACACTGCAAGCAGGAGAGAAAAATAAGGAATAAATTAAGGGCGCAAGGATATACAATAACAATTTTAAAGGAAATCTATTTGTTTTTTTTTTAATTTTCAATTGAAGTTTCAAATTTTTATTTTATTTGATTTTCCATTTAATACCATTTTATTTTACATTTATATTTTCACATATATATTATTAAAATCAGACCTGTTCCGGTTTTTACATTCTATTTTATAGGATTTCATACAAATGTATATAGAAATTATTATATTTTTTTTTTTACTCAGACTTAAATTTACCAACTCAAAATATCTTCAAAATAAAATTAGAACAGGTTAAAGATTTTTACTTCCGATAATGAAAATCGAAACAAACCTAAATGTTAAAAAAAATTGAAAAAAAAAAAAAAAAAAAAAAATAAAATAAAAAAAAAACCGAAAACTATATTTATTTAGTGCTTTATATTTTATTGTAAATTTTACAATTAAATATTTATTATTTAATTTATTTTGTTTTAATTTTTATTATTTATTTATACAATTTATAACATTTCAAAATTTATATGTTGTACTGTTCTATAACTGTTCTACAAGTTTCTACACCTCTCTATTTGTCTCAACTTCTTACCACGTCGCCATCTTGCAGGAAGAGATGCACATAAAGAAATAACGGCACGCAAATAACACAAGAAAAAAAAGCTAATTGTCAAATTTTGGAATTTAATTTTCATTTGACGCAAAACGTCAGCGACTGAGATGCTGGCGCCACTGTCGCTGCCGCTGTCGCAGTCGCTGCTGCTGTTGCAGCGACAGTTCAGAAAAGTTATCAGAGCAGACGACAGAACGACAGACTAGGCTGTTAATTATAAATACATAAATTGTTTGATTCTATTTGATTTGCCATTTAAATTAGCTTGACAACAACAAGCGGACATTTTATTATATTTTACGAACACACATACTATGTAATTATAATAACTGTTATATTGCATCAAACATACACTGATAAAAGTTGATCTGTCTATCTTGCACTGTCCTCTCTCTCTCTCATTGCACGTATGCGGCAATATATTTGGCACGCGCGTTTTTCTTACTACTTCTACTATCTTTCTGTTCGTCTTTTCCTTCTCTTCACACACAAATTTTAAACGGTTAGAAAAATAATTGACTTGACGAAAGCGAAATCGAAACGAAAAAAAAATCAAAGAACGAATAAAAATAAAAATCAAATAAAAATTACCCACTATGCGTATATGTATGTGTGTGTGTATGTTTTAGTTACTTTTTTTGTTTTTTTTTAATTTGATTTGAATTCCTTACCTTTTGCTGTGCTCCTTCGTTGTATTATTATTTTTTAATTAATAATATGCTATTACTTTAATCCAATTGCTGTTGTTGATTTTTTTGTTGTACTTCTAGTACACACAAAAAAATTTATAATGTGTTAACAAATTTGTACACCCGAAAAAAATGCAGCTCAATTGCGAAAAAAAAAAGTGAATATATATATATATTTAATATATATGTATATTATTTAACACAAACACACACTGTGAAAACTTTGTTGTTGAATTAATTTAGGCAAATTAGTTGCTGTTGTTGTTGTCTCCGTTGTGTGTCGTCTGCTTCTTCAAGTACTTTTCGTACTTTTACGTCAACTTTAACTTCTTCGTTTTCTTTGGTGCTCGTCGCAGCAGCAAATTGAAGCAGCAACTGAAGCAGCGGCATCTATCGCTCTGCTTTGCTGTCTCCTCGTTCTCCTTCTCCTGCTTCAGCTTCTGCTTTTACACACACATTTGCACACTCACACACACACGCACGCACGTAAAGCCTACAACAAATTGTCTGCCTTGTAGCGGTTTTCTTTGCTATTTTTTCGATTTCGAATTACTTTTCTTTCGTAGCTGTTGTTGTTGTTGTCACATTCACTTATTTGAAGCAGAAGCTTTTATCTCATTTGTTTCTTTTTATTCAATTTAATTCTTTTTTGGCGGGCGCCTTTTTTGAATTGTCTCCTTTTTTTGTTGTGTCCGTTTTAATTAAATATGTATGTGATTTTTGTTACACTTTACGCTTTTTAGTTAGTCCGAACAGGAATTTGAATATTGTAGTTATTATAATATATATTTTTTTTGGTAACTTTAATTTGTTGTATATTTTGCTTTAATTACTTGTCGTCTATTGCTTTGCCTAGTTAAGCTTATATTTTTATTTAGTTATTTATATATACATATATTGAAATATATATATATTTATATATGTATTTATATATTTGTATAGTTAATTCTTTTTTTGTTGGGCGGGAAACAGCCAAAATCTACAAAGACGAAGAGCCAACCACGCGTCGGACGTTCAGCCGTGCCTGAGTCACAAGAAAGAGTGTTTGAACCAGCAGTCCGCATTGACGTGGCTACCTACGCTCAACGCTACTCGAGCACTCGCACACACACTCATACGCTGCCCAGACGCTGCCTCTCTCTCTAGCAGTCGCAGTCGCACTCTCTTTGAGCGTGGTGAGTGGTGAGAATGGCGTTGCTTTACTTTGAGTTGAGTTTTTGTTGTGAGAGCATGTACGTTTGTGTATTTGCTGATTGTTGTTATACGCTACGCTATTGTTTGGGCGGCTTGACTGCGCAATTTGACGCAATATGGACAAAAAAAAAGCTCTTACAATGACACACACAAACACACAACGTTTGTAACTCAATATGAATTTCATTAGACATCGCAACCATAAAAGCTAACAACAAAATAACTCACACGTGTCTCACTCGCGCTCTTGCTCTCTCTCTCACGCTCACACTCTCATGGCTTGCTGCTAACGCTCTCTGTTTATTTACCTTTGTTTTTGGACCCAACCGGCCGGCCGGCTGCCTAGCTTTTTGAGCGCATATTTCTGTATATGTATGCGTATGTGTTGTGTGTTTTTGTTTTGAGTGAAAACGACAAATCGAATGCGTTTTGTTTTGCTGCGTTTTTATTATAAGTTAAATAAGAAATTGTGCACAAATGCAAATAAATGCAATGTGCGGGCGATAAACACAGACACATATTTTCATGTTTACTTTTTTGAGTGTGTGTGTGTGTGTGTTTTTGTGTTTATGCATGTAATTTAAGCTTTTTTCTAGTACACCAACGTAGTTGGCAACTCGAATTTCCGTTTGTCAAGTTGATTGAACTGTTGAACTTTGTGGCGACTGCGACGCTGACGTCGACAGCAAGTGTAAGAAAAGCCGCAACTGAAACACAACAAATACAAACAGAAGCAGTGAAACAAGAAAGACTGAGAAAACAAAAACAAAAGAAAAGAAGCAACAACTTTATATGAAACCTACCTCAAGTCTAATTTAATTATGCGCCCAAATGAAAAAACAACAGCAGATAGATTAGTGGGGGAGGGAGAGGGATGGGGGAGGAAGTAAACAACTTGTCACACAGGGTGTCGAACTCATTAGCCATATTGACAGGACAGAGAGACAAAGAAAGAGAGAGAGAGAGAGAGAAGCAACAGGAGTCGCAACAGGATTATTTTTTATTCTCTTTCTTTCTCTCTTGTTGCTATCAAATTACAATAACAGTTTCGATTGCAGGTTACCAAGGGTTAAGTAGGCTTTGGGAGGTACGAGTGGGTTAAGCTAGAACAAATGAAAAGCATAATTAAGTTGATAAAACAAGCTGTGAAAAGGATATTGATACCAAAGGGAATGAAAATTAAATAATGGGACATGTGCAAATTCCACAGAGCCGAAGCACAAATACTCTTAAAACAAAAACTCGAATATAAATATATATGTACATAATAAATTATGATTTCTACATCACATGATAAAATATTAAGAAATATTTTTGATTTATTATTTTTTTCTTAATAAAATAAATGATTTTTCTTAATAAAATAAATATAATAGTTATCAAATATTATAATTTCTACATCAACTAATAAAATGTTACGAAATATTCAATATTGTTTAGCTTTAGCTTTATTTTTATTATTTAACTTAATTATTTTACTGTTTCTAAGCACATTTTTTGTCAATAAATATTTGAAAATGTTTGTATTTTATACATTTTTTCTGTATTCTTAGTTTGATTTCTCGTTATTTAACTGTTTCATTTGTTAGATCTATCTTTTTTTTTTCTTAATAAACCATATTTTGTCTAACCTATATTTTCGTAGTTAAAGTTTGATATAAAAATATTACTAATTTGTATAACTTGAATTTACTATTAAATATTCTCTTATAAGCATAAGTTTTTGTACTATGCTAGCCAGTTTGATACCCTGTAATATATTTGAAACAAATTAATTTTCAAAAATGAGAGCCGTAATGGAGTTAAATGATAAATAGGATAGATATATCATTTTTGAATAATAATACTTTAATAAGAACACAAATATCAAATATACATACAGTGGCTCACAGCTTAATTGACCCTCTACGACAATATATTAAACATTTTAAATGAATTGATATTTTAATGAAAAGCACATTTAAATATAATTTTAATAAAATTTATTCATATATACAAACAAATGTATATTATGCTTAATTAAGCAATAAAAAAAGAATGCAGTAAAATAGAATGTAGTCGGTCAAATAACCTATGACCCACTGTATATGTAGCATAAGAGTGTTCGCAATTTTCGAGCAGTGTGTGTCAAAGTTAATGTACTCTAATAGCAGGGTATTCATTCTGGTTAAAACCAATAAAGTTGCTACCGCAAGGAAACACATCCATTCACATAGAAGCAGGCTGTGACTGTGGGCGTGGCAGTTAGAGGCTTAATTGCATAATGCGCTGTTGCTAATTTCACAAAGAGCAGCAAACATTAATTGGCACCCGAGGGTTAAAGTCCAACTCGATGCGCAATGCGACAAAGAAAAAAACGAAGAGACAATCCCCCACCCCCCAACTCCTCCCTTACTTTAAATCCCTGCTGTACATGAATATTAAATTGTTACCGTTGTGTCTCCTTTTACTCTTTTCCTTTGTATGTACAAATGTATTTACATACATATGCGTATGTGAGAACACTTTAGCAAAAGGACAACTTTGCATTCTGCTTCAACTTCCACTTCCTCAACTTTATTTTCTGTCTTGATTGCCTCTAAAATTTGTGCATTGTTTTTGGTACTGGCAATAGCAAATGAGAGGAAGAGCGAAAGAGCAGAAGTTGCTTTTGCCTTTGATTTGTCGTTTTGCCGATTTGTCGAAATCGAATTTCGTTCAATTTGTTGAGTTTGCATTTGCACTTTTGGCGCGTGCAGTTTTGTTGTTGTGGCCCTTGGCTCGACACTCACACACATGCATACAACTGACTATTTCTGCTTTCGTTTGCGTTACGTAGTTTGTTTTGTTTTGACTTTGCAACGAATGCGCTGCCAACGTCGACGGCGACGCCGGAGACAACTGAAATGTTTAGTAGTGCAGCAGCAACAACAATAATTATTATAATAGTAATAATAACAACAACAACGAGCACGAGACGAATTTCGTCAGGTTGGCGCGCATTTTTCGCTCTTGTCAATTTGTATTTATTTTCTTTTGTGCTTTTACTGTGTTTAGATTTTTCACGTTGTTGTTGCTGCTGCGCTGCTTCTATTTTCGTTGTTGTTCTTGTAGTTGTTTTTGCTATTTTGCGCAATTATTTTCGCGCGTGTAAAATTTTTTGCTCGTTCTGCTTGTTGTTGTTCTTTCTCTTGTATTTTTTTTTTTTTTTTTAATTTTTTGCGCGTTTCTCATAGTAAATGCGTCGTCAATATTGTGGTAGAAACCAACTGCGTAAATAATGTCAACAAGTGTGGACAGCAGTCGGCAGCGCAGTCGGCGTTGTTTTAACTCTTGCCGTTGTTGTTGTTATTGTTATGGTTTAGTTTAGCTTTTAAATGCAAAAATTATCTAATTCTTATGCAAATGTCGAGTGTAAAAAAAAAGCTATTAAAACGGTATATTAATTTGATCGAGTAATTGGAAAGCTCCCGGAAGAGCTTTTACCCACATGATTGCGTAATTTGTAACGGTGCATCGTAAATATTTCGTTTAAGTGTGCAATAAACGTAGAAGGAGCTTTTTACACCCTGTATCCAAACAGGGTGACTAGGGTGGCATATATCTGTGACAATTTATGTACATAGAGGATGACAACTCTAAACCTTTATATTGCTAGTCAAGTAATTCCTTTGACCGAATAACCTAAATATTAATCAAAATCATCAAAGTTTAAATAAAATTGGCTAATTTATTACTTGCATACATATTTATTTCTATATTCTTCTCATTAATTGTGTATTGATTAATCCTAAACATATTTTATAATCGATATATGTACATACAGTCAGTCAAGTTATTATTTTGTCAAATTAAAAATTCGCAATTTTTATTTTGCACCAATTTAAAAATGTCTGCTTGGTTTATTTTACTTTTTCTTATTTCATTATAGTTAGTAAGATAATCATAAGTGTTTGTACATATTAAATTAAATAAACAAATTTCATTCAGATTCATGTTTATTATTTAATATCTTACAAATTTCATTCAGATTCAGATTTATTATTTAATATCTTACCATGCTTTTAATAATGTAAGCAAAAAAAAAAGGGGTATTTTTTTAATATGCGACTTTTTTTTATATTTTATAATTTTTTTTTAAAGTTGAAAATTGTAAATTATGAATATTTTATTTGTGAATTTAAATGATGAATTTTGTTTTAGTTTTAAGATAAAATTACAACAAAAAATGCACAAAAAACCATTTAATAATGCTGTTGATTTGTAGATTGACGACTTCTACTTATTAAAGGGTAAATATAAGTTACTTAAAATTAGAAATGTAACTAAGAAGCTTTTCGAAAAATTCTCTTCGGTAGTGATGCTAAGGACTCGCAGGGTATTTTGAAATCGAGCACACTCGCTTGTAACGTTTGGCAGGCGCCACACAACTTTGCCAATCCCCGCTCTCTTTCAGACGCTGTCTATCTCTCACCCACTCTTAAGCTCTCGCTGCATATTTAACTGCTTACACGTGCGGACAACATTGTAATCAGGATTGCGGGGCTTTCGGGGGTGTTACGACATGCCGTTACACTTATTGTTGATAAGACGCCGGCGCAGTTGTTGTTGTTGTTTTGGCAGGTGTTTGCTGTAATTGCAATTTAAATACGACGCAACGACTGAGAGAGAGAGAGAGAGAGACTGAGAGAGACAACTGTTGAGCGACTTTTGAGAGATGTCAACACACACACACAAACACATACACCTTTACATAAATGTGCATATGTAGGGTATACTTTGGCCTACTGTCTGTTGATAAGCGTGGTTAACACGCAACTTTTGTTTTTATTTATTTTTATTTTAGATGCCATCCACTTTGTGCAACATTGTTGTTAACTGCGTCGTTTTGGCCAATGCAATGAGCACAGTGCACACTCGCTGGGACAAACCTCAAAGATAATAACAGTTAATGGAAATAATAATAATGGAAAACCAGTTTATAGTTGATCATACAACATTTATTAATATTTTTATTATTATTATAATTATATTTTTTATGCAGATATAGATTACGAATTTACTGTCAATAATTTCCGATCCAAAAAAAAAAAAAACTAAGAAATAAAACTCGTTCTGCAATTACGTTTTAATTTAATTAAAGTGATAACTTCTTGATATTAAAAAAGAAGTTCCCTTGAAAATGGAACCCAGCGCCAAGTGGTAGGCTATATTTTATTGGAACAATTTAATAAAAATTAAAATCTAGGACCAAAGAACTATTCACTAATAATATAACATTTGCTTTGACAAGCTCTTGCTGTCTTGAACGAAATTTTTTTTTGAACGAATTTAAAAATATTGTAATAATTGAATGCAGAATGTATTTAGAGGCCAAATCATGATCAAATTGACATTTCGCTTGAAAATCGGTTCAGTTTTAATCAAGTTATGACAGTTTAAAGTTGATCAGACTTCGGATTTAACCACTTTACAAGTCAAAATTTTTATCCAATTCTACATGATTTTTTACAAAAATATGAAAGGTCTCAGAATCAAGTATAAAGTGTTGTTTTATACTAATTACGATATAAGAAGTTGATTAAAAGTGAAAACTTGAGATTAAAAATTTTGAATTTTCGAAAATTCAAAGGGGGGACCCTTAGCATCGAAATCAAAAACTAGTAGAATCTAGAGGAAAATAATTTTTTTTACGAATTTAATAAAATTTAAATGCAGAATGAATTAAAATGCCAAATAATGATTAAAATGACATTCCACTTAAAAATCGGTCCAGTTTTGATCAAGTTATGACTGTTTGAAGTTGGTCAGACTTCGGATTTACCCACTTTACAAGTCAAAATTTTTATCCAATTCTACATGATTTTTTACAAAAATATGAAAGGTCTCAGAATCAAGTATAAAGTGTTGTTTTATACTAATAACGATATAAGAAGTTGATTAAAAGTGAAAACTTGAGATTAAAAATTTTGAATTTTCAAAATTTCAAAGGGGGGACCCTTAGCATCAAAATCAAAAACTAGTAGAATCTATAGGAAAATAATTTTTTTTAAGAATTTGATAAAATTTAAATGCAGAATGAATTAAAATGCCAAATAATGATTAAAATGACATTCCACTAAAAAATCGGTTCAGTTTTGATCAAGTTATGACAGTTTGAAGTTGGTCAGACTTCGGATTTAACCACTTTACAAGTCAAAATTTTTATCCAATTCTACATGATTTTTTACAAAAATATGAAAGGTCTCAGAATCAAGTATAAAGTGTTGTTTTATACTAATAACGATATAAGAAGTTGATTAAAAGTGAAAACTTGTGATTAAAAATTTTGAATTTTCGAAAATTCAAAGGGGGGACCCTTAGCATCAAAATCAAAAACTAGTAGAGTCTAGAGGAAAATAATTTTTTTTAAGAATTTAATAAAATTTAAATGCAGAATGAATTAAAATGCCAAATAATGATTAAAATGACATTCCACTTAAAAATCGGTTCAGTTTTGATCAAGTTATGACAGTTTGAAGTTGGTCAGACTTCGGATTTAACCACTTTACAAGTCAAAATTTTTATCCAATTCTACATGATTTTTTACAAAAATATGAAAGGTCTCAGAATCAAGTATAAAGTGTTGTTTTATACTAATTACGATATAAGAAGTTGATTAAAAGTGAAAACTTGAGATTTAAAATTTTGAATTTTCAAAATTTCAAAGGGGGGACCCTTAACATCGAAATCGAATCTTGGTCGAAAATAATTAAATTTTCTAAATGAAATATGAAATAAAATTGAATACAGAATAAATTTAGAGGCGAAATCATGGTCAAAATGACATTCCGTTTGAAAATTGGTTCAGTTTTGATCAAGTTATGACAGTTGGAATTTGAACAACTTTTTGACCTAGCAACTTTACCACAACCGTACCGGTACAAACGTTTCGGTATTCGGTTCTTGACAGAGAATTTTCAATCGGTTACGGTTTCAGTTCCAGTACTAAAAATTAAACGGTTAGTTTCGGTTAACGGTTTCGGTACCGGCTCCGGTGTTATTCCTTGTTTTTGATATTAAAAGCGAAGTTCCATTAAAAATGGAAGCTAGCGCCAAGTGGTAGGCTATATTTTATTAGAACAATCTATTAAAAATTAAAATTAAAGAACCGATGGAAAAAAGCAAATGTAAATTAAAATCTAGGACCAAGGACCTATCCACTAATAATATAACATTTGCTTTGACAGCAAGAGCTTTTCTTCTAGATCTTAAGAATGAAAGAAGATAAAATTTTTGTCATAATACAATAATGAGAATAAAATTTAAAATACCTAAGAAAAAAAGAAATATTTAAAAGTTTTATTTGATTTTAATTTGTAGACTTTATTTTTAGTATAAAATCATATGAAAGTTTTTTCCATAATGAATACTTAGATACCTAATTCATTGGAATGAAAGATCACAAAATTGTTGTTATAATAAAGAAAAGTAAAACTTATCTAAATAACATTTCATTAGTTCTTTGCGAAATTTTAGATGCGGTATTCAACTTTATAATATAAAAAGTTTTATATTCTGTAGTCAATGTTGAATGAAAACTAATAGAGAAAAGCTTTGTAGACAGATTTTTCTCATGAAAATTAATTCAGTTTTGACAATAGTTATGGATAATGCAAGTTTAAATAGAAAATATTGTAGGGTATGAAGAGTGCGTTGTGAGTGTAATTGCAGTAGGCAGTGTATTTAATTGTTAGCCTTGGCGCCAGCTGCTATCGTTGTTGGCATTCCATAAAAAGTGCAATATACAATATATGTGTGTATGTATGTATGTATGTGCACGGTAAATAACGTGAGGAGAGAGCTTTCAAAGTTACATATGTACATATGTATGTATGTATGTATTTCGCATGGTGATGATGCATAGCTGTAAATCACAAACAGTGGGCGTTTTAAAGCTTTTTGTATTTCATAATCTAACGATGCAATTGATCAGAAAGAGCTTTTGGTCGAAATTGCAGATGCAAAAAGGATTACGCACAAGTGCAGAAAATGAACAAAACACAAAAGAATACACGACACGACACGACAAGACAAGCAACAAGACAAAGACAAAGATGAAGAAGAAGAGGAGTAAGAAGGCAAGTAAACAGACACAAACAGCAGCAGCTGCAAAAATAACAATACGCAAAGAAGAACAGCGACAAAGACAATGGCCAAAGACGCTGACAGCGCTTGGTACAGTCGCGACACACACACACACAGAAGCAGGCAGACAGATAAAAATTGAAAAATGTAAAGGAGACAACAAATGCAGCGTCGAGCTTTATAACGGAATGAACCTGCACTCACACTTACAAACGCACGCATTTCGTTTTTCGGCTTTCCGTTTTCGGGGTTTCGGTTTCGGTCAGCGTTGAGCGTTGAGCGCCACAGTCAAGAAAGTGTACTCAAAACAAAAACCGAGAACGACGCTGCTCATTGAGCTCAGTCGCTCTCGCTCTCTCACTCAGCAAATGCCGCTAAAGCTTTGCGACGTTGCGTCGCAGTCGCAGTCGTTGCCGGTCAATTTATTGCACACACAGTCTGGTTCTTGATTATTCCTTTGCCGGTATTTCACAATGCATGCAAATGTCTATGCAAATGCCTCTCTCTGCATACATACATACATACATACATATGTGTGTGTGTGTATTTACATATGTATGTGTATATCTGAATTTCACCAACTATTGAAACTGTATATGCAATTAACTAATTATAGACCTCATAGGCCAAAGTTGAAGCATTGCGAAAAATAATTGACACTCAAACGAGTTGAAAGAGCGCAACAGCGCGAGCGAGCGAGCGAGCGAACGAGAGTGTAAACAACACACCACACTCCGTGGTGAGCAAGCAAATTGAGCAATTAAATGAGCGACTGCTGGCGTGAGAGTGAGTGAGTGATAGCCAGCATTTCGAGTGTAAATGTAAAATGCCTTGGCAACATTGTTGACGCAACATTGTTGCTGTGTTGTTGAGCAAAATGTTAAGAGTGAAAATGTTGAGATTGCGAGTGGGGTGGGTGGGGGTGGTATGTTGGATGTTATTGACCATTTAGGAGCGAGCTTTAATCAAGGTCGTTTGCCAATTTGCAGCTGCTTTGCTTTTTATGTTTTTTATATACCCTGTGTTCTTTCTTAGGTGCGCGCCAAAATTACATTAAATATTTAAAGGTGTCTGAAGCAGCTGCCACGCCCCTTAGGGATGTTGGCACATTAGGCAAGAAGAGTGGGGAAGGGGTATGGTGAATGGGGTGGAGTGTGTTAAGGGAGCGCATCTTTTGTTTTACACTAGGCCATACAAATAGCGCAAATTAACATAAATATCCTTTTAAAATAAAATATGTGGTAATTAATAAAAATAATTGATATTAAAACAAATAATATAAATTGTGCACATTTATAAATATAAAACAAGGGAATGTTTTGTTTTTTCTATTTTGGTTGTGCTATTTGTGTGGCCACAAGTGTATATATATATATGAAAAGTTGATCCTTTGATTTTGTTTTGCGGCGTTGTCTGCAAATGTGGCACAAATATACATAGGGGTGGTGGCAGGTGGCAGGGGGTGGGTGGAGTGGCTGGAATGGGGTGTCGTAGGTGGCAAAAAGGAAAATAACGATGTGTGTCTCGTGTTGCGTGTCTGTCTGCGACCTTCGAAAACAACAACAACGACAAACTTGCCAGACAACAAAAAGATAAAGGACATTCAACTTGCAATGGAGCGAGAGAGACAGAGAGACAGCGAGAAAAGAAAGAAAGAGTGAGGGATGGAGGGATGACGGAGAAGAGGGGCTGCTGAAATGGTGGTGGGGGAGGGCGGTGGTATGCTACTGCGCAATCAAGAAAATGCCTCAAAGATTTCATGCTTCGTCCTTGTTTTGCCGCCTCTTCTGAAGGTCACAAGATACAAACACAACAACAACAACAGCAACAACATAGACTCGCATCCTTTGCTCTCGACTCCTTCTTCCTGCATCCTGTTTATGGAAGCCACATAACCAGGTCTGGCAACAAAATGTGGCCAAAAACAGGGAAAAAGGGGAAAAGTGAACAGGAAAAAGGAGACAACTGAAAAGGGATACGTTTTTTTGGGCACTGAGTGTAGGCAGCCAGACAGCTTCATCTCCAGCTCCCGGCTCTGATTCCTATACCCAACCAGAAGAAGAAGAAGAAGAAGAACTGAAGAAAATGCGGCATCATTAACCTGTCAACCTCAAGGACACTATTGTGTCCTTAATGCCGCAAGGCAACTTGCGGAAAATATTTATAATAACACTCAAGATTGTAACTTAAAGTGGAAAAGCAATTATCTACATATTTATCTTGCTGTAACTGTTTATCCATGAATTTGTCTACATTTTTATCGACCAGAAAATCGGTTTTATTTAAATATATACTTCCGATAATTATATTAAAATTTAGATTAGTTGCTTCTTTTAATTTTTAAGCAACACGTATCTAAACACACATATATAAGATATTTATCTATCTATCAGTTGTAGAAACTGAATTAATATATTCATATATATATATCTTAAATATCTTATTTATGTATATATGTACTTGTCTTTTATTTTATATTTTATCATTTATCTATAGAATGGTCTGCCTTTAATCCATCTATATATCAATGACTGTATTAAGATACATTTTTGTTCAACTATCTTGTAACTAATCTGTCTAGCTATCTATAGATCTATCATTTTTTTTAAATACATCTATCTATATAGCTGTTTATTTAAGTGTTTTGATTCTTTTATTTTTCAGGCTATCTATCTATATATTTATCTTGAAGCAATTGATATTTCTTCATATATTCTATTGTCCAGTTGTCTGACTTCTTCGATAAATTTACCCATTTATCTATCAGTCAATATTTTTCTTTGTATTACTTACAATCTTTCAATCTGTATACATGTTTACTTTTATCTATCTATCCCTCTATTTTGCAATGTATCTGTATTTGTCATTAGTTCATTTGCTTTGCTTTAACTTTACTTCTATTTGTCTATGCATATTTCTTTGTACACCTTTGTATCTATCCGACTATGTACACATATATCTATCCATTTTTTTTTTTTTTTTTATCAAAAATAATGGTTTTGGTGTAAGTTTTATTAAATTACTCAAAACTAATGATTATCCTTCATAAAAAACATAAAAAAATTTAAATATAATCATTACCAAGTAATTATAATATTATAACTTATATTGATTACGGTCCCTGGCTTAGAATATATTTTTCTTTAGCAAGAAAAGCAGAATAAAATTACTAACTGTTATTTCTTGTAGTTTCTATCAAGGCTGCAAACCTCCAAAATTTTGTTAAAGGTTCGGTTCGGCGGTTCGAGCCAAAGAGCAAGGCATCGGTTCAGTTCGCGAATTGGTTTATATACTCCCTGAACCCAAGGTTTGGGTTCGAACCTTGATTCAATTTTATAAAAATTTTTTTTAATTGTTATACCTTTTTCTCTACATTTTGAATTAGTTACATTTTTTTATTTTTTAAATCAAATTTTTATTATAATTTAAATTTATTTGAAGATTTAATCCGAAGTCTCAAATAATTGCGTAATATTAGAAAACCATAAAATTTATGTAATAATTTTTTTTTTCAAACCGAACCTATTATTTTAGAAAGCGGTTCGGCTTAGGTTCGGGTTCGCAAAGTAAATAACTCCACAGCGTTTGTTTTAATTCAAGCGATTAACGTGCCACATCCACACACACACATACACACACACACACACACAATTGCATTACTTTGCACTTGAGTCTTAGAAGTTGAAAATCAAACAATAATAATAAGAACAACAACAACAAGAACAACAACAACGAAGAGTGCTCAAAGAGTGGCGCACAAGTGGCAAGGCAAAGGATCCACTCGACACGCTAAGAGGGCAACCAAACACCACCACGAACAACAACAACAACAACAACAACAACAACAACAACTTCAGCACCACCAGCAGCAGCAGCAGCAAGATTTTTACCTGCGAACGACCATTAAAATACCCTGTATATGTACAAACAATTGCAGAGAAATTTTGTGATTTATCGACAGCATTTAAAATTTATATTTTGTTCAAAAAGTGAAATCAGTTGTAGTTTCGAATTAAGTTGTGAACTAGCTTCAATTAAATTGTTTAATTTCTGTGATATAATTGTGAATCTGAAATATGTATGCTGTGAGCTACTAGGGAACTACATAGTTGTGAATTAATTGTAATTTAGCTTAAAATCAGTTGTGATCTAGTTGGGAATCACAATTGAATTAATATAAATAAAATAAAAATGGAATAAACGTATTTATTTTTTAAAATATCAATTACAGTAAATTTGGATTATTTTGTTTTTGTCAATTGAAAAAATCATTCTCTTCTAGTAACTGTAAAAAAACGTGAAATATACCAACATTTTTGTTTATGGGTTATCTATGCAATTTTACCATGATCTTAAGTCTTATGATTTTTATTAATTTACTCATAAAATAATAATTATAGTATTTTTGAGCAAAAAAATAAAACTTAAGAAATAATCACTATTTAAAAAAAAAAAAATACTTTTAGAATATTTTATTGCTTTTAATCAAAAATAAAACTCAAGGTGTTATTTTGAATTTTTATAAGGAATATATGCACAAAATTTATATACATTCCTAGTCAGTAAACCATTTTTTAATTAAAAGAAAATTAAAAAAACATTTTTAAAATTATATTTCGAAAAATATAATTATTTCATTTTAATATTTTTTTTTTTTATAAAGTCATAATAACACCTTAAGTTTTATTTTTCATTCAAAAATTTTTTTTATTTAATTAAAAAAAAAATAAAACTCAAGAAATAATCATTATTCTATGAGTTTTATAAAACTTATAATGATTACAGTCCCTGTACAATATATACCTAAAATGTATTATTTTTTTTGAAATTGAAGAAACTCAAAAGTTTATTAAACTTTCAACACTTTAATCACAGCTAATTCGATTTGATGTTTAAATAATTTATCTTGAATTTATTTAACTCAAACCTGGAAATACATGTATTTCCATACTTTCGAATATTATTTATTCAAATAATATGTTCAAGTGTCATATGTACCATATAGTGTTCATCACAGGGTATGAGCGACAAGTGCAATCGACGACAGCCTACAAAAACAACAACAACAACAACAAATCGACCCCACGCCCTGCAGCGACGCGTCGCTTCGGTTCCGTAAGCTGCATTAGATCTGTTTCGGGTATACCTTATATCGTACATTGTATGTGCATATGTACAATGTACATATACCTTGGGGTCTCTGGTAGCGGGCACTTGATTCCCTCGTCGGTCGTCGGTTGTCCTCGTCAAAGTTGCACTCGAGGTTATCTGTGGAAAATCATTAAACACACACACACACACACAGAACCCGCTGATAAGCATGAAAATTCCTATGCCTATCTTCCTCTTCTTCAACTCTCTCCCTCTCTCCCACTTGTGGTCCACTAGATTTGTCGATATTTCCCCAAAATTCGTTTTCTTATTTATATTTTTACAATTTTTTCTTTGCCAACGCCGCTTTAATAATTTCATATTAATTTAAATACCCTTTAGTTGTCAAATGTTTATGGGCATGCTTAATTTGGTTTAAAATATTGATAAGAACAATACCAAGCAAGTAATGGGTAGTTTTTAGTCTACTATGTATATCATGCGCTCCAGCAAAATTAGTATTACAGGGTATCAATAAGACAAGAAATAATAATGATATATATTTTTTTTATTTTATTTATTTATGCACGACTAAAAGCAGTCGGCAAAGAAAAAATTAACAAGCATAAAAATTAAGTTAAAGATTACAATAAAATTAAATATATATTATGAACTGTAAAGAAAATAATCAAAGTTAGATCTGGGGTAGGCAATAATTATAATTATAATTATATAGAAGCAACAGGTTATAGGTAGGCATGTTATTAGTAATTTTAGAGTATATACTAGTCTCAACTACTTGTTATACCCTGTTGTATTAAAAAAAGTCTAATAAAAGTTATGAAAAAGTTGCACAATAAAATATTATTGAAAACAGCCGTCCTTTGCGACTCTACAGGGTATTTGCTCGCATTGTGCTTAGCTGTTTGTATTGTAATATAGGGTATTTAGAAGTCAATGACTCAATAAATTTAATCTAATGCTGTTATTTATTAAAATCTTTGACTCTTGCTTTTAATAAATCGCATATATTGTCTAAAGCTGAACTTAGTATACCCTGTAATCATTAATATTTGCAAGTGAGTGTTATAAAGAGCAGTTTGAGAAAGGACCATTAAAAATGAATGAATTAAATAAAGAATATAGCTGCATGTAGAACTCGGCATTACGCTACAGGGGATCTGAGAGTCGATCACTCTCGAAACAGCGCCAATTGTGTTATTAGGTGAAGCTTTTCACGCATTCGCTTACAATTTCCGGCGCTTTATCTCCGACAACGTAAGAGCCGTGACCTTTTCTCCGTCCAAAAAAACATATATAAATGTATATAAATATAGTATATCAGGAATCCAATCTTATATATCTGTATCTGTATCTGTATCTGTATCTGTATCTGTATCTGTATCTGTACACACTCCCGATATTTTTGGCCACCCTTAGAAGATTTTTACAACAAATTTAGAATGCAGTTTGTTGGCACGACGACATCTCGACTGGGTTTTAAATTTAGCCCACCTGGGGATTGCTTATTTCGGATGCCACTATCACAGAAACAGACGCTACGAGAGTGTATGTGCGTAAGCTAAAGAGAGAGTGTATGTGCGTAAGCTAAAGAGAGAGAGAGAGAGACACAGAGTGAGAGAGAGTGAGTGGAGACATTTGAAAGTATTCTCGTACGCATTTTAAATGCTTCTCGTTCTGACAGTTTCGACGCGTACGATTCAGATTCACTAAATACATATCTATCACAATGCCCAAAAATAAATTGATACGCTTTTATTTCTTTTCACAATATTGCCGTTATGCTTTGGGGGCATTTTCCATTTGTGTTTTCTTTTTATGACATCTCTTAAGTAAATGGCAAAGTCATTTTTTTTCGATTTTTTTTTTTATAAATAACGCAATTAACTTTTATCAAAAGTGAATCATAAAATTTAATAATAAACATTTGTTTATGTCCTGTAGAAAAGAGCCGCTAAAAGAGGTGTGTATTTAAATCAATCAATGAAATATATTTGATCTTTATAAATATTAAGCTCTTTTTCAATTCATAGTTAAATAAATACGAGACACATTTTCTAAAATTTATAGAGAGCATAACGAAAGTATTTTAAAAAATATTAACTTAATCAAGGCTGCAAACCGGTTGTAAACCTAACCTCGTTGAACCGGTTCGGTTCGGGTTTTTAAGCAGCCTGAACCGGCTCATGAACCTTGAAAATAATTACTTTGAGAGCCCGAACCTTAGCTGACCCGCTTTTTAAAATAAAAGGTTCGGTTCGAAAAAAAATAATTACATAAATTTTATGGTTTTCTGATATTACGAAATTATTTGAGACTTCGGAATATAGTAAGTCATATTTAAATCTTCAAATTAATCTAAATTATCATCAAAATTTGAAAATGAATAACAATAAAATTATATTTTTGTATGAAAATAAACCAAGGTTCGAACCCAAAACTTGGGTTCAGGGGGTATATAAACCAATTAGCGAACCGAAAAAAAAAAATTAAATTAGTTTATAATGTAGAGAAAAATGTATAACAATAAATATTTTTTTTTTGTATAAAATTGATCCAACGTTCGAAAAAAACCGATGTCTTGCTTTATGGTTCGAACCACCGAGCCGAACTTTAAACAACATTTTGTAGGCTTGCAGCATTGAACTTAATTCTTGGTATATGCATGTCTTTTTAGTGTAACTTTATGTTCTGAAAATTTTATCTGAAATCGATAGAAAATTTTGACGTTATTTGCTATACAAGATGATAATATATATTTGAATGCCGACGAAAGCTACAACTTGTAATTGTATTATGTAAAGTAAATTATACACGGTATCTAAAGGTCGAGCAGTTGTTATTTGCAGACTCTTCTTATCTATAGTGTACTGCTAGTTACTTTTATTACATATCTTGAACACTTGTAGGTTTGTCAATTCATTTCTTTCATAATATTGGCCCACTCACTCGTCGAATATAATTTGCCTTATATAGAATTTACTATGATTACATTATTTTAAAATACTATCAATTTGATGGAATGAATGAAGTTTGAGAAGCATTTGATAAAATTCATGAATGGTTTGCATAAAACTCTATAGAAATGTAAAGTTTTCAACCACAAAACTGACTATCATACGTGTATCTAAACTTTAGAAAAGAATAGAAAATGTGAAAACTATGCAAAGAACTTGTATTAGTATATTTCGCAGCGTCTCTCTCGCTCGCACTTTCTCGTTGTGTCTATCTTGCTCTGACACTGAGTATATCTTTAGCATAGGAGGCAATATCTGGGCGTGAAATCTTATCAAATGTCAGAGACTTAAGTGTTGTATTATAATTCATTTAAAATACAAACTAACTCAACTAATTTACTATCACTTTTTTTTTTTTAGTGCTTGCGTTGACTATTTCGAAGGTCGCTCCACGCTCTGCGTATCGCCCCGAAAGTCGGCTCTATATAAATATATACATATAGAGTTGCTATATGCGCAATTTCTGTGTATATACATATAAAATATATATATTTATATATATTTCTGTATAGTTCTTGGCTATATGTACATACATACATACATACTTATCAATCAAGGTCTGCATCGCGCGATTCTGCAAATATGCGTTGTTAATCTCTTATACTAAATCACGCATATGTGTGTATGTATGTATGTACATATATTCTAACACACGCATACGTTAGTTGCCCAACAACAATGTGAAAGAACTATTAGAAATCCTATGCGCATTTTTATTTAATTTGCTTGCTATTTTTTTTATACTTTTTTTTATTTATAATTATACCCTAACATTGAGTATTTCAATTTGATCAGGCAAACTGTCGATAACTTATTTTTGAGCTAAGCTAATGAAACTTGGAATATATTTATTCTACATCTGAATATGTTATAGAAGATTGAAATCCAAAAGATCGGGAACGTTTTTTATAGGTAGCTAGAACCTAACTTAACCAGGTTAACCATAGTATAAGGTTCAAATATCTAGTTAAGCTTTGCCGAATTGGGATATTGATTTAAAATGAAATAGATCTGTAGTATTTATACATTATACAGAAACAGTGGATAAAATATTTTGTTTTTTTTTTAGTTTCATCAAGTCTTTGTTTAAGATAAAAAAACTTTACATTTGTTTTGGCAGGGTATCAAAACGTTGCCTATGCTTAGTTCGTACTTTCAGTTTTTAGTCAAGTTTGATTTTATATATTTTCATTTTCATTTTTTTTTTTTTGTGAAATTTTTTGATACGCATTTCGCACTATTTCTGCGTCGGCCTTTAATTATATTAATAATGTTAGCGTTGATAATAAAAACAACAATAAATTGCTAGGCACGCTGAAACGAAGGCCAATACCATATAGACCATATCTATACGGTTGGCAGTGCCAACGAAACTTGACTCAAATCTATATAGTTTTTTTTTTTTTTGTGCGTGTGGAAATAGATTAATATACACAAATCTATTAGAACTTTATATGTAGGAACATTAAACTTTTGAAAAAAAAAATCTCCGCAAAATATAAAAAGTTTCATAAGCAGAATGTTTGCAGTTGAAACAACGTTGATAAAGTTACAACATATAATACATATATTATATATATTTTTAAAAATATCCATACAATGTTTCAATTTCATTGTTTCACGGTTTAAAATAAAAGGTTTATGAAATGCGTAACTCGTATTAAACATAATATTTATTAACAAATTCAGAATTCCATAACTACAAAATGTTCCATGCCAACAGATACAAAATAATAAAAAATGAAGAAGAAGTAGTAAAGGAAACTAAAACGAAACTGCTAATTAGTGAGCCAAAGAATTTCGCATGGAGAGAAAACAAAAAAAAAATTAAGGGAAAAGAAAAAAAAAATAAATAGGCGAGTATAGAAAAATATGGCAATATGCTAAAGGCGACGTTTAGAAGTTAATTAAGTAAATTGGAAGAACAAAAGCCGCAACAAGCGATGGGCGTAGAGGGGAAAAGGGGAAGAGGGGGCGGGGGAACGGGAGATGCTACCCAATGGGGGGCGTGAGCAGCAAAGCAGGAGTAGGGGAAAAAATGTGGCAACAAAAGCATGCTTGATGGCCACATAAATGCCAAGTCGATATGCCAATAAGTTCGCACAACATTTTAATATACCCAATATTCCCCAATGGATGGCAAAAGATTAATGAACGTGTCGAGACCTGAACCAACGTTGATTTGCTAGCCAAAGAATCTGGTCATGAGAAATGAGATACAACACACACACACACACAAAAGATACAGATACAGATACAAATACATTAACAGAGACACGGCAATAAAGATACTCAGCACTCGATGATGATGCTGCGAGTATGCATAATTGACATACACATTGTGGTATCTCTACTCGACAGACAGTAATGTTAGATAGATCGAGATCATCTGCTTCATCATCTTTAGCTTGTTGTCGACTCGCCGCCTGACAACAAAGTGGGTCGCATTCACTGGGCAAACCTTACTGGGAAGCTTACGAATCGCATAGCAAAACATAGAGACCAACAACGCAACAATGCGGAGCCAGCTTAGAAAGGTAGAACCAAAATATAAAACTATGATAATCAAGCTTGTCCATATGCACGAGGGCAGCTACCAAAGTATGCCACTTAATGCCTACTTCCGCATATGTTATATTTACAACAGTTTTGTTTATTTTTAATTTTAAGAAAAATGTTAAATAATACAAATTTATTAGGCATTTAATTTTATTGTTTACTCGAAAAACGTCTCATTTAAATTCAAAAACTATTTACATTAAGAAAATTTTTTTAAAATATTGAAGAATGTAAACAGATTGCCGCTTTAATTCTTCAGCTGAAAAATATTAAATCCATGAGTCCTTTTAAATGTTTTTGTAGAAACAATTGCATATGAAAAACTAACCTCCATCGATAACAATTTTGCAAATTCGAATATTTTAAATAAAATATTCCATAAAAATGTTAACTTTTAATTCTAAAGCATAACTCATAATTTTTGTCAATTACAATTTGAATTTAATTTTATTCAAAACATTGATATGAATAAAATTAATATTTAAGCACTTTACAATTCCAACTAAAACTTAAAACTAAACTCTGCCAAATTCGTGAGTTTAAGTACTTTTGAAACTTACCTCGTAACTTTGTTACGGACTGGCGAAATAAAGAACGCCATACAAATTAAAATATTACATGGTTGACCCTGAAACTTGGGCATACGCCGTCGAATGTTGCAAGCGAGCTGACACAGTGGGCGCCAAAGCCTTTTCTAATGCCAAATTTTTATTTAGCCAGAAATTTGTCCAAAAGTCTCCACAATAATATTAACGACTTTCTCGTATTCCCTTCAAAGTAATAATCGAAATTTCGATAGATACATAGATGCGATAAGTTCGATATGAAAACTCACAAAATCATTGCCAATAATCGACTCAATTTACCGATAAGAATGAAATTTGATCAAAATTAAAAGTGTGTCTTGTTCTGACTGTGCCCAGATATTAAAACTAATTGACTTTACAACCAAGGCTGCAAACCACAAAAATTTTGTTAAAGGTTCGGTTCGGCGGTTTGAACCATAGAGCAAGACATCGGTTCGGTTCTCGAATTGGTTTATATACCCCCTGAACCCAAGGTTTGGGTTCGAGCCTTGGTTCAATTTCATGCAAAAAAATATTTAAAAAAAATATTGTTATAAATTTTTCTCTACATTTTATACTTACTAAATTATTTTATTTAAGAAATCAAATTTTGATGATAATTTAAATTTATTTGAAGATTTAAATATGACCGATTTTTAATCCGAAGTCTCAAATAATTGAGTAATATTAGAAAACCATTAAATTTATGTAATTGTTTTTTTTTCGAACCGAACCTTTTATTTTAGAAAGCGGTTCGGCTTAGGTTCGGTTTCGCAAAGTAAATAATTTTAAGAGTTCGGTTCATGATCCAGTTCAAGCTGTTTAAAAACCCGTACCGAACCGGTGCTTTGAGGTTAGGTTCAGAACCGGTTTGCAGTCTTGTTTACAACACTGTTTTAATTGAAAGTAACTCTCGCTTTCAAGCTGTTTCCATTGGACTGTGTGGAATGTGGGCGCATTTCAATAGGTTTTCAGACCACTGTACAGCAATTCACACATTTTAACCCAACGATCGGGAGTCGCGTCGATCAATTGCCATGGCCATTGTTCGGTTTGTTTTTTTATTTTTTATTTTATTTTTTTGCTTTTGTTGCCGTGTTGGATTTGCCGGTGGTCCCTCTGGTTGGCAGCCCTTCTCAAAGTGGCAAATAAAGAAAGAAAAAGAAACTATTGATGATTTTTTTTTAGTGTTTTATTTTATTTTATTGTTTTGTTTTTTTTTGTGCGTGCCCATGACAAGTGTATGGAAATAGCCAGCAACAAAAGCCAAAGCTCGAGCTGATCGGGTTTGTCGCGTGTATCAATGGCGCGTGTAATATTGGTAGATAGATGGCTTGTAGAAAGGTGCTAGCTTGATGAGGTGAACGGTGTGGAGAACGCTTGATAGTTGGACAGAACAGTTGGTAAATTGGTCTGAAGATCAGCTGACAAACGGTTGGTAGAACAATTGGTTGATTGGTTGGCAGATCAAAAGAATGTGAAGGAGAATGGTTAAAAAGATCAGCTGATAGATCGTTTGGTTAATCAATTGTACGATCAGTTGGCAGAACGGTTGACAAAATTCTAAATAGAGACTGCCAAGTAGATCGTATAAGGATTCATAAATCGAAGATCAGTTGTTTTAATATTTATCGGAGCAGTTAGTAGATCGATTGGCAGATAGAGTGATTGGCTGGTAGAACGTAGAAGCGATCGTTGATAGTATAGTAAATGTGTAGATCAGTTGCTATTTAATTTTGTCAATCAATTGGTAGATCGGTTGACAGATGGAATGAAAAATTGTTGTGCAGATCGCTTGGTGATATATAATAAATGTAATAGTAGAACTTTAATAAATGTAATAGTAGAACTTTAATAAATTGATCGTTGACAAATCATTTGGCTGATCACAGATAAATCATTTGGTTGATCACTTAACAAACAATAATAACTGATCTATGCGTGAAACTTCTTCTAAATTAATAAAGAAAAAAAAAAACAACTCATATATGGTATATACAGGCCTATTTACTTATATAGTCTTATGCTCGAGTGTGGAAGAGTGTTGTCCAAATAAAATGCGATAAAAGTTTGCAAAACGCTTTGCCACACAGTCTACTCGTTGTACGTCTTTTGTTTCTGCCTCCGGTTCAGCTTTGGCTTCTGACGCTGCTTCTGCTTCTGCCTCTGCCTCTGTTTCTGTTTCTGCCTCTGTCTCAATCCTCTGGCCCTGGAGCTCAGTGGCCCAAGGGAGGGGGGAGCTCCTCCGCTTTCAAGCGTTGCGACGGCGCGTGGGAAAAAATCAACCACAAAGCTGTTGGCGTTGAATGAGCTAGATAAAAGTAAGAGAAAAGGGCAGATACCGAATATGTTATACACTGCTAGTAAAATAAAGCAACAAAAGCGAATGAAGAATGTAGAATGCAAACAATTAAAGAGTGACTTAATCGCTTGTGGAGCTCTATAAAAGTTGTAGTATCCAAAGCAATGCCTAAACTTTTTTTAAACTCAACATAACTCCCTTTAGAAAATAGCAAGAATGTCCAGATAACTATTAATAAAGTATATTTTGGCTACAATATGATAATAAAGCGAACAGAGTCGTGTGAAATCGGCGTGAAATTTTGTAATGAGCGTACGATAAGGCTGTGAAATAAAGTACAGAAATTGATGGATAAATAAAAAAAAACATATGTGTATATTCAAAAAGTATTTCTTAATTTTGTATACCATTTTCTATGTTTTACAAACTATATAATATCAATATAATATATCATATTTTGTTTTTAATTAAATGTTTTTTATGTTTTACATTAAATATATTAAATTTTCTTTATTATTTTTATTCTACGAATTCTGGGACAAATTACTTCATTTTAATTTTTCTACATAAAATATTTCTAAAGCAAAGATCTGCAGCTTTGGTCAACTTGGCATCTCTTTGGGAAATTCAATCACTCAACATTATCTATATTTATTATATATGTCTGGAAGTGGAAGTTTAAGCATTATGACTTTCAGTTGAGCTTTGATCTCAGTTTTTGCAGTTTTGTCCAGTAAACACAAATATTGGCGTGTGGAAATTGAAAAGCTTTGACTTTTTTCACTTTTCGTTTGTTTCACAAAATTCCTCGATTCTCAAATTCAATTCTTAGGAATTTTTTGTTGTCTTTAAAAAAAAAAAAAAAGAACTCTGAAATTTTTTTGTGTAATCCAAAACGTAAAGCTTTTCAAGTGCAGAAATCATGAAATATGTAAGGCATATTTTGCTGAGAACGAACAAATTTGGATAGGCACAAGGAATACGGGGATGGGTTAATAAGGTCATTAGCACAGCAATTACAGATAAGTTAACTTTACTTGTTGTTCAATTCAATAATTAATTTATTGGCATTAATTAAATATATATATATTCTTTTTGTAGTTCCCCAATTTTGCTGTGATCAGTTGAATATAATACCAAATTGCGATATGCCATAACAAAGTCAAATCAAAGACTTCGGCGCAATTTGTAAGCTTGAAACTTTCCTTAGGGTCGCATAGACTGTCTTGATGCGCTACAATTGAGCTTCCAGTTACATTTTTCCAACACTGAAAAAGCTCAACTTGAAGTTTAGCTTAATTATCTGTGATTCGTTACGGCAATGTGTTTGATTCTTTTGAGTTCACTGAACTCAGTTTATGATTTCTTCTTTTGTATTTATTTAATTTATTTATTAGCAATATTGTACGTACTTATTGGCAGTGTGTGTTGTGCCTTCGATTTGACATTAAATTAATATTTTTTTTTTTTTAATTTACACTGCTTAAATTTTACAATAAACTTTTTGAAATAACTAATAATGTTCAGGTAATCTTGAAGTTAAATTTAAATACAGCTGTTCTTTTTTTAATCTATTCAAGTCTTCAATTGCCCGCTTCCATCTCCCTTGAGCGCGCCTTTTAATTTGCTGTTCTGCTTTGTGTGACATTCTTAAACGTTTTACTGTCTCTTGATTGAATTGTATTGTCATAAATATGCCACAGTTGATTAATTGTACAAAGCTCATAAATTGTTGATCGAATTGCATTTAGCGAGCTAGCAACTTAATGTTAAAAGACAACCACACGCAAATACCCTTACATGATAATATTTATTTAATTTTTTCTTTTGATTTTGCTGTTGATATTTTTTTATATGGTTAGTAGAGCTAAAATTACGTTTCCATAATTAATTTCCCACTTTTTGTTGAGCTTGCAGTAAATGCATTTAGTGTTCAATAATATATAATAGTATTACTGTTTACGTAAAACAATAAAGAAGGAGCGGAGGGAAAATAAGGGAAAAAAAGTGTCCATATTAATACTGCGTGGATTGGCTATTTTATTATATTTATATTCATATTTTTTTAAAATTATTTGTTGTTATTGGCTCGAGCAGCAAATGTCAGCGATTCACAGAAATTTGTTTTATTTAATTTTTTTTTTTTTTTTGTCAGACAGAAATTGTTTGGTAAAAGCCATTGGCATTGGCAATGGAAACTCGATGAAACCTAATGGAATCAACTGCTAATTGCGACGCGAATTAACAGCGGGGTCTTTTCTTTCTCCATCGTCGTCAGTCGTCAGTCTTCAGTCAATGGCTGGCCAAAAGTGCTACGAAGGCCATTTCGATGGGGCCGCAGGAAATGTCACCTTATACCCTATAGACAACACAGTCCAAACTGTTGACGCTGCACGCCTCACAAAAAATGAAAATAAAATAAATACAAAAAGACAAAATATAAAAAAAAATTCAAAAAAAAAAAATGAACTTGGTAGCATTTTTCGTTTTGTCGATTTCCATTTTCTTACTCGATTTCTTCTACGCAGTTGGTAATATGTATTGGGCCATCACTTGATTCTTTGATTTTTATGGCCGGGCATAAAAACATAATTACAGCCACTCAGACACTATTCTCGCTCTATCTTTCTATTTCTATCTCTAGAGACTTGAAACGTTTGGTTATAAATTATTATTTAAAGATCAGTTCATTTTGATATGAACTTGTTTTGACAGTTGATAGAAAGTTTTCCAATTTACCTGACACTGTAGTGTAGTGTTGGCTAATGCTTCATCAAATGTTGTCCACACATTTAGCATTTCCTTAACTCAGTTATAGATTTCATTTAAAAATATATATCTATTCCTAGAAATTCGCAAATTTATTAGTTTCTTTTTTTTTCAAAATCCAAAAGATTACGATTAAAAGACTTCGGGGAAATTTGCTATATACTATATATAGATTCTGTGTAACATGCAAAATGTAAATTAAATAAAACGCGGCACGTGTAGCATTATAGACACATTCAAATGCCAAATTCTATTTATATAGACAACAATTAGAATTATGGTTGCGGGGGTGTATGGTCTAACAAACGACTGAAATAAACGCAGAAAAAATGTCAAAAAAAAAATTAGAAAAAAAGAAACTTAAAATTAGCAAGAAATCATAAATTAAAGTCAGCCAAAAAATAATACTTTCAGCCTGACATGTTTCAAATTTGTGTTTCGGCGCAGAAATTATTTCATCTACAACATGATTGAGATTGTGCTTACACTAGTTGCGAATTACAAGCTGAAATACTGAGAAATTTCTTCTTTTACATTGCGTTACAAATTTCTTTAGTTTAAAATGACTTTATAATATTTAGAATCATCTAACTTACATATTTCCTAATACTAGTAAATATGACTTTCCCCCTACTCTGGTCCAGATCTTGGGCTGGAGTTCATCTCAACTTTGATTTCGTTTTTGGAAAGCCGCTGTCAACTGTTTTTTATTTTTAAATAAATTTTTTCTTTACCAGAGTGCAGTCTTTTTGAACTCCGTTTGTGGCATTTTTAAAGTTGCCCTCTAGCTAAGGTTTTACAACCTGACTTTGCTATTTGAACCGGTCTTTGGATATCTCTGCTTACATTTTCATCTCTAACGAAAGGCCGGGTCAACCTTGAGGCTTGATTATTCATGAACAGATAAATAGAAAGATAAAGAAAACTAGTCGATTATAATAGACCTAGAAAGATATACAATTTGTAGACACTTAAATCTTTAAATCAATTGTTTTGAATTGTATCTGTATCTGAGTATTACTTAGTATCTATATATATTTATTTTTATATTTTATTTTTTTTTTTTTTACAAATTTCTATAAAATCTGCTGTATCTATAACTTAAAATATGGCAACAATTTTATTTGCTTTGTTTAATTGTCTCCTTGTATTTATTTTTGTCTGTACTCAAATCAGAATTCTTTCTTTTCCGTAACTCTAAATATAAATGTTTTCTTTGTTTTTATTTCTATAGCTGTATGGTTTGCACTAAACGCATTTTTCTATTTAGTTTGCGTATCTATAACTTCAAATACATCTAAAATTTCCCTATTTTGTTTTTGTTTGACTCTGTTTTTGTATTTTTAACAATATCTTTAAATATTTGTGTTTATCTCTTTATCAATATGTGAGCCTGAATACATATCCATATCCGTTTTGTATCTATAACTTTATGGGTAGTTGTGTATATTTTGTAAATGCTTCGTTGAATGTATCTTTTTATGTATATACAGTGTATATATGTACTATATATGTGTATATTATACACATGAATGTATTTATGTTTGTATATTTAACTATATCTTTTTATTACTCTGTGGCCACAATCACATCCTTATCTGCATCTGTATGAATTACCTAATGGAAACGTGACCATGGCTGAAAATGACTTTAATTTGTAAGCATTCTTTGTCTTCTTGGATGATAGAGATACATCCATCCGTGTTGTGGCATTCAGCATTTCCATAGCTGCCACTCGAGCCGCAGCCGTACTCGTATTCTTGCCGCTCAAAACTTATTTATTTTGCGACATTTTGGCATCAAATCAAAAATTTGTACATAAACTATTTTTGAAGAGGAGCCGGGCCATGTCAGGCCATGCCATATTCATAGTAGAGCAGAGCAGGGGGTAGAGGGGTGGATGGAGGGTGGAGAGCAAAGGAATGGATTAGTTAAAGTCAATGGCTGGCGACTAAAACGTTTTGTTTTGGATTTATGTGATTTTGATGGAATCAGTCGGCGGCAAACGGCGCCGCCATCCAAAAATAAGTTAAACCGACAACCAGCAACTAAAGCGACCAGGAAGCAAATGTTGCCCACTAAAAAAAAAATACATTTGAAATAAAAAGCATTTCCAAACGAATATTTTATACCCTTCAACATACGCTTAAAACTATAAACTGTACAACAGACATGGCTATATAAAAGAATATATATTTATAAATATACTTTATTGCTTCTGTAATGGTTTACTTTAATGTGTTACACATTTCGTGATCAAATTATAATACCCTCTGCAAGGGTATAACATAGTAAAGAAAATATTGAGAAAAAGCTTACACTAAACAGAAGGATGAGATATTTATGCTAAATGATTCTTTAGCTACATTTTAAATACGCACTCGTATGTATTTAAACAATAAGTAGATAAATGCCCCATGCAGCTGTTGAACTCAAGACTAACAAAAGAAAAAAAAAAAAAATTATAAATGACATGTGTCCTAAATTTGTCAATTCTAAATTTACCTAGTTCGGCTGTCCAAAATGATTTAGGCAGATCGCCTAATTTGGTCCGAGTGCCCAATCACAATCACTTGGCAAATATTTGAGCGTTAGTTTGGAATGCAAACATCAGTCTCAAACTTCAAGATAGATACGCATCCTATACACACACACACACACATATATATATGTATAATCACTCAAAGATATCGTTGGTCTCGTGCTGTTGCTGTCAACATTTGCATATCACTTTCGTTGAGGTAAATGAATCGGACAAGCCATTGCTCAACGATCATTCACTTTGCTTGGACATGAGCATAGAATCTCGTACTTTCAACTTAATTCGAATTCCAATCAATTAAACTAGGGAATTGTTAAAAAATGTATTTCATATTTATAAAAGCATCTGGCGGTAGAATTAACATGACAATGTCATAACAAATTTCTAATGTTTTCGTTTATCTGTAACTTTAACTCAGACGCATTTTTTCAACAATAAGCTATGCAGATTTTATAAAAATTTGAAAGATATTTTTGCGACAAATTCATTAAAAGAAATGCCAACGCTTAAAATATATCTTTGATAAACTTAGACTGTAAATTGAAAATTATTTCTTTAGCTAGATATTTATTTTTTATTTATGAGTTTTTAAATTAAGTTGTAATAATTCATCATCTTTTATTAAAAGTTCTCTGATTTCTGCTGTACGTGTATATCGATATTATATTTTATTTTGACAGAACATTTAATTATATACTTTTATTATTTACTATTTATTTATTTTATTTCCTAATAATGTTAGAGCAAATAAGTTCAATAAATTTAATAAATTAAACTTTGTTCAATACCAAAAAAAAAGTGATCTTTATATTTTTATTTATTATATTTTTTGTAGCTTGTTAAATAAATACAAAAATATATATTTCACATTAAAAGCAATTGATCAATATTTAAAATGCAAAATCCAAGTTTTGCTCAATTATTTGTTTTTTTAATAATTACAAATTTTTATGTGTGATCAGTTATTCCTTAGAATGAATTTCCAAAGAACTTCAGTTGGTTTTAATATAATCTTTCTGTTTATCAAACACAAATAATTTGTTTCAGAGATGGAGAGATCAATTGATCGCTGAGTTGCAACATCTGTGATCACTTAAAAGAAAATCTTTAATTGTTACTTATTTCAACATTCAGCTCATGGAATGTAAATGATAAGATTTAGGGTTGCCGCAGCATTGCGATCTTTTCGATTGCACAGTGTACACTGTACAGTGTACACCGTAATCTATGGCAACTCGCAAGTGAGTTTTAGATGATAATTTCTTTTGCTGCTTCTTTACACGTCTAGTGCCGAGTTTTTTATTTGACAGACGTGAGAATTTTGTTAGCAAACAAAACAGACGCACACTTACATGCACTTGATAAGAGAGCATATCTATACAAACACACACACACACACACACACGCACGCACACACATACCATTAAAAAGTGGAAAAATGTTTCGGTTTTTATTTTTTTAACAGCTGATATCACATATACTCGAGTTTTTTTTTTTTTTTTTCTATTTTGTGGGAATTTTTATTTGATTTGTTTTATTTACCCGAAGAAGAAAAAATAAAATAGAAGTCGTAGAAGAAGTTGGCCAAGAAATAAAACAAATGTCTGGCCTTATCGCTCATAGAGACAGAGACAGAGAGAGATATACATATATACATAGAGAGGAAAACACTTGACGATCGTCTCTGTATGCAACATAACTTTTGTTGTTGTGTGTATGCGTTGGGCGCTCTAATTTCTTGATTACACTGAGCGCTCTGGTTGCTGTCATAACTTTGAAAGCCAGCTATACATCAACTAAATGTGAGAAAAAGATAGAGATAAAGAGAGAAAGAGAGAGAGAGAGAGAAGTGGAACTCGAGCTCATCATTTGTCCAAGAGATTAGCATTCGCTTTTTATTGGATTAGCTGACAAATGCAGCCAAATGCATTTTCAGAGCGGCGACTTGAGATCATCCAAAAAAGAGAAACGAAAATTATATAAAAAAAATCAGCTATCCCATCTGCCCCGCACTTTGCCAATTGTTCACTTAAAAATACAGCTACAGCTTGAGATACTTTGAAATATGTACATAATATGCTTAAATGATGATTACACAAGTGTCGTCCGATGGCAGCATATCAAAAAAAAATTTGAAGAAAATGCAAACAACGCAACGTGTGTAAACAGAAAGGAAAACAAAAATTGATAAAACATGTTAGAAAAGGCTCCAGGTGAGAGTGATCGACGTGAACATACGCTCTAAAGCATCCCAAAGTAAAGTAGGTCTTAAGTTTCTTGAATAACATCTAGAATTAATTATATATTATATATTTATCATTTTCCTAGCGTCAAACTACAATAGATCGAAATAAAGTTTAAAATTAAATAGATAAAAAATGGATTTATAATTATAATAACTCATAATATACATTTTCAGAAATCGAACAAGAAAAAGATTGAATGTACAGAGACAATTTTTGGTTATGAAATATTCAATATACTGAGATAATAATTTAAAAAACCGTTTCCCATAAATCGAAAATTATCTTTTAAACATTCAGAATGCAGAGATATTATAATTAATACATAAGATAGATAAGATAATACACATTTACAGAAATCGAACATTATCTTAAAACGATTTAATATACAGAGAAGATTTTTGGTTTTGAAATATTCAAAATACTGAGATGATAATATAAAAAACCGTTTCCCATAAATTGAAAATTATCTATTAAACATTCAGAATGCAGAGATATTATAATTAATATATAAGATAGATAAGAAAATATACATTTTCAGAAATCGAATATTATCCTAAAAAGATTTAATATACAGAGAAGATTTTTGGTTATGAAATATTCAAAACATTCAGAATGCAGAGATAACACTGTAAAAAGCAGTTACCATTGAAGAACATTTATTATTTGTGTCCTGTCGACAATAATGAATATCTTTAAAATTTAATTATATATATTTTAAAATTTGTTCATTTAAAATGGGATTATACGATATATCTTTTACTGCGATTCTCCGAAATAGACTAAATATTTAGTTGATGCTGTTCAAGAAAGATTTAAACTTAAGTCTGTTCTCCCTTTTTTTTCAACTATTTGCAGGGTATTCAAAATTAGAAGAGATAGAATAAAGAGAGCAAAGCAAAATGTTGAAGCGCTGTGTTGAGTGGAAATGCACACAAATTGGGAATGGGTAAGAAAACAGAACTAAATTGTAGTTAAATACTATAAATATTAGCTCTATATAAATCGTGTACAGTGCAACAAACCAGAAGCCCCAACGATGTTAGACTCAAGCTGACGAAATTAGAAAGGTACACAAGAATAACATATAAGAAAGCTGAGGTTAAACTGTAAACCCGGGTGATTAGAATTACAAATAAATGGTATAGCTCTGTAGGGTATGAGAGCGTATTGTAAACTATATATGTGTAGGATAGTTTGGGTAGGTAAACCTCGATTAAGTGTCTCCATATCGTGTTGAAATTGAGATCATAGTGAGAGTGGGGCATTAGTTCGATACATAACTGGAGGTTGAGTCGAGAGTGTTACCACGCAACTGATACAAGGTATCGCTCATAGGCCTAAGGCCTAAGGTTCGAAAATACGGTTTACTATTTTATGATTGATTTGTGCGCGCTATTAAGATTGCATATCGGCCTGGCAACGACGACGCGACAGGGTCTTAAAGACCAAAGCCCTGTCATAAACTATCTAAAGAGAGCGGTACCGGGCAGTACCGTCTGTACTCGCACACATGAGCATAGACGGTTGCGTAGTGTGTTAGTGTGTAGTGTAGTGTTTGCCGTGTGCAAGGTGTCGTTAGGCCTACCAAATACCAAATACCAAGTACTCGTAGTTCACCTCACTCTACATATGTACATATCTATAAATATTATACATATGTATACATTTGAGTTTCTTTACTCTTGATAAATTCGTTTCTAATCAATGTAACGACGCATCGGTTTTATTTTTATTTGAGGTGAATATTGGAATGGGGTTTACCACCCCAAGCAGTTGATGTTTGAAGTTGCAATATGACTTAGTTAAGATCAGTTCCATTTCTGATGTTGGCACAAATTGTTGCATACGTGTGTGTGCGTTTGTGTGTGTGTGTGTGTGCGTCTGTGTTTCTTGGGCTTCGATCTAATCTAATCTTGCTGCTCGAACTACTTGTACTTTCATTTCAATGGCCGCGCTTGACCTCGCACCCAGTTAAAACTATGACTGCTCCCTCCATCACTATCTCCCTCCCTCTCTCACAGCTCATAATGTAATGAAAATCATAAAAAATTAGACGCAATCACACACGCATACACATACACACACACACACACACACACACACACAGGCAGAGCAGCTACATTTACTTATCAATATTTATTAACATGTATACACTGTGCGAAAATAATGTTACCGCAGCAACCATTCTAATTAATTTTGAAGATTTCAACTCAATTTTAGCATATGTTGCTTCAGTTCAATTTTATCTCTTGAAGCTATCTAATACATTCATCGAGTTTAAATATTCTTAATTTTCTTTTACTTGACTTAATTCATGCTTTAATTTAATTTTAGTGTAGAGTTTAGGCAACTTTTGGCATTTATATTTTTTGACTCATTTGCTATGCTTTTTATGGACACGATCTTTGTCTTTCTTAAAAACGTATCTTTATTTATTTAAAAAGTTCTTCTTTCCATTTCTTTAATTTTTTTAAATTTTTGAAAAAATTGCATGGGTATTTCATAGATTATTTATATACATTTTTTTAAGTCAAATAACGATCTCATTTTTTAATAGATAGATTATTGATAAGCTTTAAACTTGAAATATTTTATTATGATCAATTGGAAACACAATTAAGAACCAACATTTTAGTCGATAACTAATGATGCTGATTAATTCAACGTAATACGAACTATTCGTAAATATGAATTATATTAAATAATAATCAAATGATACAATAACCTCTGCCATTGATGGAGCATATGTTATGTACATGGAGGGACTGTACTATTTAGTTTTCGTAGCAGCTAAAAAAAAAAAAATCATTTGCTGATTATTTTATGATTCAACATCGCGTCAAGCGTCAAAAGGAAAAAGAACGAATAAAATTTAAATTTAAATGGTAATAAAAAATAATTAATAAATAAATAGAGTTTCTGGCTGCATTATCAGTAATTTGTGAATTACGTCAAAGGGCATAAAGTGCGATTGAAAGAACTGTTCGAGCTATATAAAAAAGAAAAAATCAATTGGCATTTGGCGATAAAATTCAAATTCGTTTCATAGCAAATGATTCATTGAATTCATAAACAAAACAATGTATGGTGTATGTAATAATTTTATGTTGATTGGGTTCTGGTTTCTGGTTAAAAACTCCACAGCACGCGCTTCGCTTTGAAGGTCTTAATCAATACGATCTTAAGGCAGAGTATAAAATTGAAGCACATACCAGAAATGCCAGTCCAAAAAGAAAGAAAGAGACAGGGAAAAAAGAAGAGAGTGAGAAAGAGAGAGAGAGAGAGAGAGAGAGAATACCAAATTGCTAAACGACACTAATCTACGATTTATTTAAATAAAGCCCAACAACAATAGCAATAGGGCTGAAATGTACCTGTTAGCCAGGTTTAAAACAAGACAGAAAACCCGTACAATCTCCAGGCCTCGCACAATATGTATCTGTATCTGTAACTGTGTATCTTTTAGAATTGCTTCCTCTAGCTTCCTTCTCTCTCTCTCTCTGTGTGTGTGTGCATGTGTGTGTGTGAGTTTTATTGGTCAGCCTCGGCTTGATTGCCGCTTTCTTGGTACCTGTTCAAGCCAACAAGATGTCTGTCCGTTTATCCGACCAGGCTTCGAAGTGTTCAAACAGAATTTAGCCGACACTTAATACGGCGCTGAGCTGACGTGAATTTTTGGTTTTTCTCCGTTTTTCAGTTTTCAGTTTTCAGTTTTCGGACCTGAGTTTCGTTATGGGCGTTATGCTTTTGAGCACACAGTTTGCGCATACTTAAAGATACAAAGATACAATAGCGACAGCCTCGCTCGCGTGACTATCTACGAGTCTCTCTTTCTCTCTCTCTCTCTCTCTCTCTCTCTCTCTCTCTCTCTGTCCCTCTTCTTCACCTCCTATCTCTTTGTCTCTACCTTTAGCTTTGCTAAAAACGAGGCATATATTAATTTAATGAATGAGTTGATTCTACATTCGCAGAAATCCCAATAATAATACATACTGCTAACACAACGCAGCGGCAAATACATTAGCATATATACAGCTTCAGATATAGATACATTTGGTTAGATCATTGAACTGTTAAGCTAAATAGAAAGCATATACGTTGACATGTGATTAATATCCGATAAGCGAAATCAATTTACATATATCATAAGGATAGTTTCTTTCCTTTTTTTTAGTTGCATATTTAAAGAACATAGTAGCTGATTTTGTAGACAGATCTCCCTTCTTACAACTTAATATCATATTTTATTTTAATCGTAATCAAATTGTATACAAAATATTTATATATTTCTATAGTTCAGTATTAAACTCGTAGCTGATATTAAAGAAGATTGCAATTGATATTCACTAATTAAAACGTGAAGAAAGATCAAACTAATTATCGATTTGATAACAGAAAATAAATAAATTTAATGAGATACGTAAAGGAGGATCATTGATCATAGTTTTTGTGAGTCTGTGACAAGATGAGTTGGAAATATACTAATCTGTTGGATCATACGAAGGAAGATCATTGAAACTAGAAGCAGCTAAGAAAAACCATTTAATGTGATCATATTGGATCATAACTTAGGAGTCAATAATATTAAATTAAATTGATTTGATTTAATTATACTCTCAGGGATCTCTAACAGGATCACTACGAAAATAAACTAAACTGATGGAATACGCTTAATAAGATCATTAAAATTGATCAATTTAGATCACAACTTTGAAGTCATAGAAATAAACCAAGCTGATATAAAATACTAGACAAAACAAAATCACGATCACTTAGAAGACAAACTGATCTAAATGGAATATCATTAAATATGTAACACGCTTAAAAAAGATCATTGAAACTGATCGTACTAGATCATAATATTCAACTCAATCATCATTCCGTCAAACTATGAGAGGGAAGAAGAAACTTATCTTCAACTCATTTATCTAATTCTCAGCTAGCAAAAATAAACAGCAAATGGATGATGTCTAATGATTGTAGAAATGATTACTGATTTTTCCAACGATTAACGAAAATGTTAATTTCAAATAAGATTAGTCGATGTGATCATTGATCATTTCAACGATATCTCAACAGATTTGCTTAACAGTTGATATGATTTTTTAAGCTGATCATTTGATTGATTTGTAAAACAAATCTAAAGTGATCAACAAACTAGTTAGAGTAATGATTAACTGCAAAGATTTATATTTGAAGCTACTACAACAATAAACTAAATACTTCTTCAATCTTGTGTTGAAATTAGAAATCTTACTTTAGCTATCTATTATATCTAATTGAAAAAATTGAGAATTGATATAATGTATATAAATACATTATTTTAATCAATCTGGCACACGATGTCCCTAGTTTGAACAGTGATCTCTGAACCACAACACACATTGTCCACAATTCTCATTATCTTTATAGCGAGGTCTGGCAGTCTAAATTTCAGATTAACCCCCAACTATCTCCAGATATCGAATGTTGTTGGGCCGTTCAAGTCCAAAAGCGCTTCAGTTCGGTTCAAATTCGAAATTCGAATTGGTTTACTTTCAGTTTATGCTGATGATATCGTACATACGCATTTCCACACGCATGTATGTAAGTATATTTATTTATTTAGTTGATTCGGAATTTACTTACTCTTTCAGTTAGCCGGAGCAGTTAATATAGTTAGTGTCCGAGTGTGTTGCCAAGTGTCGCTCTGTTATCAACAAAAAAAAAAAGAAAAGAAATGCTCGAAATGTTCAAACGTTATGTCATTGCTCCCAAAAAAAAAACAAAAAGAAACGATTGCTCGATAGTTGGATCGATCGATCTAATGTTGATCTTAGCTAGGACCACAATGTCATTCAATATTTGGCCATTTATCGGCGATCCAAACACGACCCGCAATTGCCCAAGCTCCATTCAACACCAACTAATTATAAACCATTTCAAGTTTATTGAACAAATGTTTGCCCTCAAACAAAATGTATGCAAAATGCTTTGAGAAAAAAAAAACTATGCATACATTTTGTGTTGTGGTTTTATTCTCAAGGCTATTGAATAGTTTTTTCTATTTTTTTTTCGTATACCCTGTACTCATAAAATGCTTAAAGGGATGCATTACTAAATGGAAACTGTTGGAGCTACAGATATTACAAGCTAGTTTGTATGTGTATTAATATTAACACTTTACATCTTCTCAGCTTGAAGATACCACAACTTGATTATTATTTCTAATTTAAAAAAAAAAAAAAAAAAGAAGATGGCTTATGCTGATCCTTATCCTTACGATCACATTATAAGCATGAGAGAGAAAAGAAACTCTCAGCTAAAAGATATAATAATATGATTATTAAAAAAAAAGCGAAATTTTTAAAAATATTTTCTAAAGTACTTGCAATAAACAATTCGTATCTATTAGTCGAGACGTCTCGGATTGTTAGTTATTAACGTTTTCAATCTTATTTTATGGGCTTAAAAACCTTAAAGGTAAAAAAAAAAATGATCTTCAGTTGCTTACGAAGTGGCAATTTTTAGGTTTCAGATCTAATAAAATAGTCGTACTTAGATGAGTTATGCTTTGTAAGATTTCAACATTTTTGGTCATTGCAATATTATTGCTTAAGGCTTAACATATTATAATATTGAATTTTAGTATATGGCGACAATTGTTTAGATTTGAGACGATAACTAGGTAATTGCTCAACCCTATTTACATCCTGACTCACACATTATTCTTACGTGTCGCATTCGACAGTTTGATTATTTTGTTTTTACTTTGTTTGGGTTTCTTTTTTGCGCATAATTGGGCATTAGAAATGCTATTAAATGTTGCCCAGGCCCAGAGCCAGAGCCAGGCAAAAGCTGATTATGCATACGATACCGGACCATGCGGGTCGTCGACAATCGTTCTGGGTATGGCCTTTGATATGCCAATTGCCCCGGGGAGGATTGACTTCGAATTTCGAACAGTGGAGCACGCTTGTTCCCCAATTCTGCAGAAATAAGTGTATATTTACTTATGTTTATAGAGTTCCTAAAGCACACATATAGGACAGCGTTCATATTAGTTTTGTCGGACAGTTTGTACTAGATATTTTACTGCAAGTAAGACTCTATTGTTTTTTATTTGATTAAACAATAAAATATATTTTTAATAACTGTGTACTTTGTTTTTGAATGCAATTTATTTGTTTCAGTTTCAAGCATTTTATAAATTATATAAATATTAACAGCATTTTTGGAAGAAAATATATTAACTTTGGTTTTTTTATATGACAGTTTTCTATGTTTAAAAACATTTGATGGCATAATGTTGTGGCTCTTTACTCTCACCTGCTTATATTAATTAGGATAATATTATAGAAAAGTTCAACTAAAAGCTGTTTTATTGTACATAAAAAACAATCTATTTATTATTTTAATTATTATTATATTTTTAATTTTCCAATGTTTTTCTACTTTTTTTTCTTCTAATTTTCTAGAATTATTTTGCACCTTTTTTTTATCAATTCAATTCCTATCAAGTCTTTGTGAATCTCTTTACAGATGCAGCTTCAGAACAACTCATAATATGTATAGAGGCTCTACATAGTAAAGGGTATTTCTAGTTCGGCGTTATGATATTAACTTTTTTTTTTGTTATTTCACTTAGCGTATTCTTAATAAATTTATTGCCAATAGTTTCCACATACCAAATGACCTATTCTCTGCGGCGCGATAAAACAAAAGAAGAGGGGAAAGTGAAGGGGAAGAAGGGTAATGTGGCAAGTGCAAAATGTTATCGGGCAAATGCTGATTTCTTCAAGCGCATATCCAAAATAATTCGTTGCGTATTTCAAAGTACGCAATTATTAAAAACAACATGAAACAGACGCATATTTCTCTCAGCGATATGAAAGTGTGAGTTGGTGTGTGTATGTACATATGTGGTTGTGTGGGGTCTGCGGTTACAACTTGGATACTGACTTCCCATCCCCCCACCACCCCCCCTCCTTCCCATGACTCGTAGTCCGATCTTGAGCTGGCCTGCCCTTATGAGTAACCCCGATTTCCTACAATGCGATCGTCGCTATCCATTCAAAATCGTTCGCTTCCGCCCATATTTGCAATTACAATTAAAAGGCAAAGCCTTTTGAAGTTAAATATCGAAACGGGAATACCCTTTTAAACATTTTTAGATTCAAAATTGAATTCAGGTACATTTACATAAATAAAGTTTCTGTATTTCTCTTAAAACTAAGTTTTTTTTTTAAGTCGTAGAGATCCAAAAATCATGAAAAATACAGAAAACGTCTAAATCGTAAAACTTTTGTATATTTCTCTTAAAGTTTTCTTCTTATTTTAAAAATAGAATATGAATTTAAGAGTAATATTTTTGACATTAAAAACATTTTTTTTTAATTTTGATTAGTATTGAAATTCAAACTTATCTTATCTTATCTTTCAAGAGAACATTGAATAGTTTCCTCTGTGATCTTCTTTTCGTATTAGATTTTGTCTAAGGCCTGGACTGATCATCCAAGAGTATAAATACATGACTATTCTAAAATATTAGCTTCAAGAGTTTCCTTTACAATTACATACTGATCCTTAAAGGTTGATCAAGGTTAAGCTTTCTCGTTTTTGACTGTCGGTTCTTACAATTAGTTATCTTTTAAGATCACACAAATATATTCGTAATACTAGATTGCATAGGAGCCTCATATTTTTGAGAGGTTATTTCTAAGAACCGAAAAGTTTCAAGAAAATTCTCGGATATTATTAAAATCTCTAGTTTAATCTTAAAAGATTATTCATACAAGTGTTTTTTCCTGTATTATCGCAGTTCATCAATGTTTTATTTCTTCTCTAATGGTTTTATAGGAAGTTGTTGCAAGTTTAATCAACACATCGGTGGGATACTTTAAACTGTAAGGGCAACAGATAGTATAGTCATACCAACATTGTATACTCGAGCATATAACAACAACATTTGACTGTGTCTTGAATTGTAGTTTGTTGTTGTTGTTGCTGTTGTGGCTGTCAATGGCAAAAGTCAAAGTCTGGATTAATCATCAATCAAAAAAGCAGCATAAATTAATCGCGAGCACAAAGGGAACTCTGCCAGCGTTTTTGAGCGCACACATGATGAATACAGTAGATCTTTGTGATCAGTATCACCCCCATTAACCCCTCAGTCATCAAGCACTCTTAAGCGAAATTTCTTCTTGGGAAAGTTGTGACACTGACGTAGTTTTCTATATACATATACTACAACAAACATATATAAATAATGATAGACAGATAAGTAAAATTAGATTAATTTCACATGGCGTGGGTTGCATTTGATTTTTAATTGGGATTGTTTTTTTATTGGGTGTGTCTATCTCACTCCGGCATAATTAACCGATTGAGAGCCTAAGTGAATACAAGTTATTCGCACTCATCTAATCTTTCACTTCCTCTTAGCTGCAGTCGGATGTGAATAAATTGCAAATACACTCAATTGACTAACAGATATGTTACTCTAATCATTTGTATAAAGACAGAGCGAGAGAGAGAGAGTGAGAGAGGGAAAAGTCTAGCCTTTACTCTCTCTTGATTGTCAATTTCCTCTTTGCGTGACATCCTTAAATGGTTTTGTTTTGTGATTATGCACTGAAAACTTCTAAAATCAAGAACATTCATTTTAAAAATTTTGTTGTTAAAATAAGAACATTTTAAGACCATATTTCTAATGCTAAGAATATTACTCTAAAAAATCAAAATTCCTAATACAAGAATAAAAATCTTAAATTGTTAGGAAAGTATAAATATGCACTGTATATAAAATATATATAAAATTACCAAGCCAGAATTAAATGTATAAAAGCCAAAACTAAAAAAAAAGAATTTTTTGATTTTAATTTTAAGAACATTAATTCTTAAACTAAGTACTTGGACCATTTTTTGGACCTAAATTCTTAGTTTTGAGACCAAAATCTTGATTTTAGAAAATTTCTTTTATCAGTGTACTGAATATCAGAAGAGATCAACGCTTTTCCAAGGCAAACTAATTGTGGAAAAGTTTTTAGAGATTTGATCTGATCTGCGCTGATCAACTGATTAACTCATTCACTCTTTTTCTCTCTCCCTCCTTTTACTTTCCTTCTCAAGTAAATGTTTGCCGAGGAAGCAATTAAGTAATCAAAGTTTGCCCAGATAACAATCATTGTGGAAGGATTCCTAACACTTGCTCGTTGACTTTATCTGTAATGTTGTGTGTTAATACTTGTTGCGTATCTGGTGAATTCCATGGGAATCCAGTGGAAGATCATCGTCATGCTCGGCTACGCTCTTCCGCTATCCATTATCATCATCTGGCATTATCACTGATGCATTTAACAGCGTTTTCGTTCTTTTTATTTTTTTATTTTTTATCTCGCATTGCGTTAAGTAATGGAAGTGTTTCTTGTTTGGTTTGCTTTATCTGTTGGCCCTTGCACAAGGTCACTCGACCTACTCTACAGCTTCCTGTATAACAGAGGAGTTCGAACAGAGAAAGAGGTGTCTGAGGGAGTGGAGAAGAGGGGGGGAAGAGGACACAGATCAAGAAGACAGACGACGTCTTATTTGACTGAGTGTTGATGTGAGCTCGAATTTGAATTGCAATTCGGAATCCGATATGAATTTAGGATCCCACGAGTGGAAAAGGCAAGTGACACTCACGATCCTACCGATCGTGTCATAAGCATTTTCTGAAGCTGTTGCATTTGTAATACCCTGTAGTCTCAAAATAAATAGCAAAAGGTATGCTAAAGTCAAATACAAAATGGTACACATACAACTCTTAATACTCTGAGTAACTGTTTTTTTTTTAAATTGTTGTAAAATTTGCCAAGCAAGTAAAGTTGCTTTACTTAGTATATATTTATATACAGGGTAACTATTTATGTCTTACATATTTAATCTGTAATTTTTAATTCTCTAAAAAATCGCATAATTAAGCTATGCAAGTAAAATTTGTTTGTCACAGGGTAGCAAGCTACAGGGTGTCTGCTAGTCGCTTAATATACTCTCTGACATAGCACGTATTTCTTAAAAAAAGCTGCTAAGTGTTCCATAATAAAGCGTTTTGCGAAGAAATTGAATTAATTTACAGGGTATCTGTTAGTCTTTTTATCTATGATCTTACTTATTAAATATGGTCATTAAAAGTGGCTTAAAAATACAATAAAAATAACTATTATAGTGGATGTAGCTTAATGAAATGTTAAGGATATTAATAGAATACCTACTTGTCGCGCAATCTGTGAACTTACATAAAACAGTAGTCTTTAAAATTTCTTTAAAACTTTCTAAAAATTTTAAAATTTTTTTAAGTAGAGGTGTAACTCTTGAAATGTGTTGCAGGGTATTTGCTATTCAGCTTTGCAACTATGGCATTGTTTTACAGGGTAGCTGTTAGTCGCTCATACTCGATATATTCATTCATGATTTTTTATTTTTCAGCGTCTGCACAAATTTGCAGTTGTAATTAAAAACAAGCGCAAAAGTCGCAGCTGGAAGGAGAAGAAGGAGTCGACAGTTGGGAGTCTTATTTAGTTCCCTGGGCTGTTGACAGACTCTCTCTATGTGTGTGCGTATGTGTGTGTGTGTGTGTGTGTGCATTGCTTGTGATAGTGTATTGGCATTTCTGCGTTCGCACATAATTGAAAGGAGTGAAGTGGTTTGTACGTGCGCCACATGCATGCCATATGTCTGGCCTCGTCTGGCAATGTTTCAGGCTCTGAGACTGAGGCTGAGCCTTAGCCTGACTCTGACTCTGGCTCTGGAGACGGAGACCAATTTATTTTAAACAAAATGCAGGTCACGAAATGTTTAACCCGAAAGCAAAGGCAAAAGGCAAAAAGGCAATAGCAACAACAAGAAGAGCTGCAAAACATGCAGGCAATGAGACAACTTAAAAAGAAAGTCAGGCAAATCGCAAAAGTGTTCAGTAACTGGCATAAATGTGCATATGGCAGACATTAACACACACACACACGCACACATACTTGCATATGCACATTTATACATGCCATACATATGTACATTCGCATAGAGAAAGAAAGGGCAACCATCATATGGAGCATGCAGGATTTGCCCCTATATCAAATAAAATAACATAGCATTACACGCTTGTAAACCAACCCACCTCTCTCTATCTAACTCTCTGTCTCTTTCGCGCTCACTCCATTACTCCATCACACTTTCCCACTTTCCCACTCTCTCTCTCTCTTTCCCTTTGTCATTCTCATTAACCCCTGTCCCTTCGAATCCCGCATATTGCAACGTGTGTTGCATTTTCAGATTGTTGCCTCTGTAAATTGCAACCTGGACCATCAACGATCACTGAATGGACCAACATCATCATTATTACAGGACAAACCACACAAGCTACCCACAAAATACCCTGCTGATCACTTTCCCATAGCTACCATACAAAGGATCTGTTTTTCTTTTCTAAGTACTTTTACCCAGAAATTGCGCAGATTTAAAGATTCAATCAGGAAACAGTTTTTCGCAAATACGTAAATCTCATTTTCTCATTTTTAACACAAACACAAAAACATTTCGAAAATTCGCTCAAATAAATATTAATTTGAATTTCAGTAAGCATAGAACACCATTTGCATTTTTTTTATCAATTCACTATCTTAAGGAATTGCCTTTATTATACTTAAATAATTGTTTAAGAAAATTTCTGTCTTATGTAAGAAAAATAAAAAGCCTTATACAATATGTTATCTGCATACAATTTTAGACTTTTTCAAATAATTAACTTAAAAAAAAAACTAATATAATTAAAACAAACAAAACTATTTAGTTAGTGATAAAATTTCTTCGATATGTTTATAATTTGTAAATAAATGAACCTATACAGATGTCAGCAGCTTTAAAGCTCCCTTGACAGTAATTATAGTACAATGCGGGGCTCGTTAATGGCATTATATAATTTTGTTTTCCAAATTAATGATTAGTACTGATGGCTGCTAATGGAATTTTGCAAAATTCGTCATGCAGCTGGAGGGTTGAGAAATAAATAAATACCACCCGGCACCAGCAAATGCACAAATGTCATTTGAAAAAAATAAAAAGACTTTCTTGTGACACGTTGAGGATTAATAATTATTTTAGCACACTTTTGGGCTGTTTGTTGATGAATTCTACCTAAGTGCAGGGTAGTTTATAGTCCATGAGAGATTGCATATGGAAGTAGGGAATAGTTAGTTGGTATTGTGTGTGTGTGTGTGTGTGTGTGTGTGTGAGAGCTGCCTTACTTTTTATGAGCCATTAAATGCTTGTTATGCTGCAATTTACGTTTGTTGCTATTTTACGAGTTTTTAATTTTAACACGCTCACACGAAATATAAATACTTCAATGATGAGGCCCTAAAAACCCATATTCATATATTTGTACATTCAACATTTACCCCGAATTCCCGTCGCATCCCTCTTTCCATACGAGCATGTTGATTGCCGCTTAATTGGCGAAAATGTAACATTGCCCACAGTCCAGACACATTTTTGGCTAATTATGCGGACCCGTTGATTGTTTTTAGTGGTTTCTACTCATAGTATTATAAATGCTCTTGATATGATATTATATGTATGTGGATAGTAGACTCTAATAGTCATGCGGTCGTCAAGAGGTCTTCGACCTCCCAGCGCTGAAAATTAGTCAAATTTTCCATTGGAAAATGCCTGTCTGACACCCCAAAGAGATTGACAAGTCCAAACTAACAGAAAAGTGTATAAAAAAAAAAATAAAATGGAAAAAACATTTGTCGCGACAAGCGAGACAACTAACAGAAATAGTCGAGTCAAGTTGACTGACGCCCACCAGTCCAAAAGATATATACTATATACATATGTATATCTCGATGTTTGCCCTGAGCACATACATACATAACGTACGTGTACATACCGTTACATACTTTGCACCCCTGCAAAGCTCTGCTCATTAAGTAATTTATCATGGGAAAAGTGCCTCAAGTGCACGACTATCGTTTCTATATATTGGCAAAACTGAATCGAAATCAGGTAGAAATATATTTAAAATTCAAATTAACGTCTAGCAGTTACCCTACAGCAACAAATGCTACTCTTGTCTCTATATAAAGTTGAAAACTTAATAAAAAACAGTTAGGAATTTCCTTGAAAATCCTTGAATCCGTATCCGGACGCCTTTCATCAAATAATAATGCTTCAGATAATGTCATACATTCTAATTTCTAATATTTAAAATTCCTTTTTTTTTTTTTCAAAGTTTGAAGTTTGTTTTTTATTTTGTATAATTTCTAGAAACAAGAACCTTTTAGTAGTTTAGTAGTAAATATCTTAAGCTAAATAAAACGCACAGCAGGTGTCAAGCACTCTAAAGAAGCTTTTAGCATACAAAATGTTGATTTTTTAAATAATCAAGCAACTATACCATACCATACTGTATCTTTTTTTTGATCTTCAATCCTGCTGAAATTTTTAGAATGCAGAAAACTAATTGTGTGGTCCCGTAGCTTAGTTGTTAGAGACGCCGACCTATCACATAACCAGAACTGCTGGGTTCGAACCCTGGCATGTTAAAAAAAATCTGTAACTTACCTGTTCTGTTTATTCTTGAAATGACACTGAAAATGCTTTAAGTAACTTGTGGCGTGCTCATAATAATAAAAATAAACGTATAAAAAAAAAATTTAATCAAAAAAAAAATTAAAATATAAAAGAAAACTGATTAAAATTGTTTTGATTTTAATTTAAAAAAGGGCTTTAACAGAAACTACTTATCTATAGTATAAAAACTATCTTTAGTTGTTATAGTAGCTACCCTATTAATTTGGCGCAGGGTATACATGGGTGAAAAATGAAAAGGAGCCGACATACTTCGAGTCTAGTTTACGATAGCGCAACTATTGACTACCTAATTACTTATGAGCAGTACAGAGCACTACCAACACAACTATGTAGGTGGGAATTGTACTCGTATTTACTACGTTGAGGGGCAGAGCCCAGTGAACCATTTTGGAAGGTTTCTTTTTGTGGTCTGGCTATGTTTTGTTTTTATTTTGGAGGTGGTACGCGATATGTTATGTTAACAAAGGCGCGCTTAATTGATTTTTAACGAAAGTGAAATGCCAAATGATGTTAGAGGCATAGAGATATAAATACTATATGTGATATGTATTCTATATGCTCGTATGTGTGTATTTCTTTGAAAGGGAAGAGAAGAGAGAGAGGTGGAAGTAAGGAATTGCATTTGGATTGAAATTTAAATAACTACAGATTACTTTTATCGAGGTTTATTTAATAAGGTCATTCTAGACTTTGATCTACTATATATTCATTAACACTATTTACATGCTGCATAATTTATTGACTAAGATTCGAACACTTACTAAATTTTAATGCAATTTATTTTCTTATAACAATTGAAAATTATTTTAATGGGAGTAATTAATTTCATTTCAAAAATAGGTAGGGTTAGGATTAGTTTTCTCTAGTTTTATACTAAAAGGCAATCCAAGACATTGAACTACCATTTCTTTATCAAGACTGAACCTATTTTCAAGTGACATCTCTTATTAATTTAGATTTAATCAAAATGGGTATTTTTCTAGTCTCTTGGTATAAGATTTTATCTCTAAAGTGAAGCATCCCATTTTAATTAAATTCCTTGCAGCAATTGAAAATTAATGATAGTTTTTAAATGTAAATAATGATATATTGTTATAATCTTTCTATTTATATTTGAGATAATCTGTGGAAACTGTTGTCTGTCTGTAGCTAATAGTATTTAATTTTGTTGCTTTTATTTCCAATATTCTGTTGGCATTTGCCATCATTTGTTGCTACACAAAAATTTAGTTTTTTTTGTTGATGCTGTTGTTGTTTTTGTTTTTGACTCAAAAAAAAAAAATGAACCTCAGCTGGCAATCAGTTCATTTGTGTCAAGAAAAACGAAAGAGTAAGTGCGACACTTAGTGTGAAAGAGCAAGAAGATAGCGCAAGTGAAAGAGATGGATGTAAAGGAAGCATTAAACGTCGCGCGTCTTGTGATAAAAGACATTTACGAATAGTGCTCTTCTTCTGCTTGTCTTTCAATATTTCAATAATTTCAGTTAGTATTTTTTTTTCTTTTTATTTGAAAAGTGTTTTTTGGGGGGTTCAATGACACTTTTGGTGGGCGACACACACGAATCGTTGCCAACGCCGTTGCGGTAAATTTAATCATCATTATCACTTGCCACGTACAACAACAACAGCAACAACAACAATTAGTACGTCTGCTCTAGTTGCGTTTGAATGGACTGTGAGATACTCTGTACTTTGGTTTTGAAGTACAAATTAACTTCTTACTTTTTCAACAGATTACAATTTATTACAAATTTGATGAGGTTGCTGAGGGTTATATTAAAAAATAAAGAATAATTGTAAAACTTTAAAGAAAATCAATTTTTTTTTTTTGAAACTGAACCTTCTTCAACATTTTGGCTATTATAGATTTGTAGTTACAGGTTGATCATACCCATATATTTTTCTTCAATTTACAGGATATATAAACTATCATAAGACACCTATGTAGGATAGCAACGACATGGCGTTTGTACTCGTTTGTTATAGAAGTAGTTTGTCATTGCTATAGTTGTTGTTGCTGTTCATGTTTTTGGCCCATTGTCATTGTCAGTCAGTCAGCTGTTTGTCGCACACTTTGCAGATACATAGATAGAGACATGGGACGGTGAAAAAAAATTGAGATACAGAAACAGATACAGATAGAGATACAATGATATGTTCTAAGTATAAAGTGCCACCAAATGTTGGCCCAACGCAGCCAAAAGGCAATAAAGTGAAAAGCAATTTACCAACGCGAAGCGACGACGCACTGGCCCCAAAAAGAAAGTCTGAACCGATGTTGAACTTTGCCCAACAACAGCAGCAACAGATACAGATACAAATATATAGAGATATAGATACATATTGTAGCTGTAGCTTTTATGAGTGGTCAAGCAGAGGGAGAGGGGGTCGTTAGATCATCATCAACATCATCTGTGTTAATGAGCAGCAACTACTTGCTATTGCAACATGCTGCCGTTGTTGATGTTGTTGTCGTTATTGCAGCTGCCACCGCTAAGACCAACATGTAAATTTCTGTAACAACATCTTGGTGTCCAGGTAAGCAGAAGTAATGCAAACCCAACCCGCTGCCCCGCCTCTTACCATATGCAACATGGGCTAATTACAAACGTGCCTCAATTGGCCGAGGCAGAGGCAGAAGCAGAGACTGACCGCAGTTCTTTGTCAACAATTTGGGTAACACCTTTTAGCGCTCGTTGACAACTTAAGTATTAAGTCTGGCACACAGCTAAGAGCCGAGAACCGAGGGCCGAGAATCCACAAAATCCAGAGCCGGTAATGCCAGGTACAGGCTCTGCATTTTCATTGCATACAGTGAGCGAAATTTGTTGCTCAAAATCAAACTAAAAGCTAATGAATAAAAGCACAAAATTATGTAAGTATACGTTTTTATTGAAATTGAAAGAATTTTTAGTTTAAACATCTAATACTCTTGGTAATCGTCTAGATAATGCATACTATAGATAATACAAAAAAAATAAAAATTATTTAGAAAGTAAAATTATTGGAATTAAAGTTTTTATAAGAACAAAAAGAAAATCTGAAAAATTATATAAAAGCAAATTTTAAAATATTTTAGATGTAAGCATTCTAATAAAGCAAACTAAAAACTGTTGCTAAAATTAAATAATTCAATTTAAAAAGCTTTACACGACATTAATTGATGTTTTTTTTAAATTTTATACAAATAGATTGATATCTCTGAAAATGCAAATTATATATTTATTTAAGTAACTAAAAAGCTACTTAGTTTTAAAAAATCCACTTAAAATTTATATTTTTAATTTTTTGAAGAACAAACAGAAGTTAAAAAAATTAAATTTTTTGTAAAAATATGCCAATATTTTAATAAAACTATTTTTTTAACAAAATAGTACGATATATATTGTATAAAAAAATATTGCAAAATATTTATTAGTTCCTTTTTCTCAGTGTAGTTTCGGGGTTGTCCACACACACACACTCGCTAAGACGCAGCAAGACTTACACACCTTGTTAAAAGTCTTTGTGCAAACATTCAAGTGGTGTTCGCTGATCCATTGATCGTATGTAAAAATGGTTTACTCATTATATAGTATGTATATACATAAATAAAAAAAAAGATATGCATATGTATATATGTTGCATGATTGATCAGTTTGCCTGGCTTGCGGCTTTGTAGCTTGATTGATGCCTCTTTGCTTTGCTTTGAAGTGTTTATCTTTGTCTTGTTCATGTTTTCGTTGCTGTTTGTCCTTTCATTTTCTTGTATTTCTGTTGTATCTTTTGTAAATACGAATAAGATCGGCTTTTGGTCACGGCAGGATATCTCTGTATTTTAGCACCCTTGACTCGTGTCCTTGTTCCTTAGCCTGGTCAAATAGTTATTTAGGCTTGAATTCCCCTTTGGCAACAGCTGCCAAAGTCATTTGTATCAGCAACAACAACAATTGAGTGTTGGCACTCGTCCATGATGGATTATCGGATTATCAGATGGGTATCTATAAGTACATATGTTCGATTACGTCAACCAAGCTGAGGATCTTCATTTGAAACTAGCCAAATTAAGCATTAAAGGTCTTGACAAGAGATTACCATTGGTTATGTGTGACGATTATGTGAATTTCTGCATTAAAAAGTCTATAAAAACAGGGATTCTTGTGATAATCATCTAAAAGCTTAGTTGCTAGATTAAAAAAAAAAACTGAAGATACTATATCTATAAGAATCAAGGCTGCAAACCACCAAAATATTGGTAAGGGTTCGGTTCAATGGCTCGAACCATATATACAATTTACTTGATTTTTGCAACGAAGTTAATTTAAAATAAATCTTATTTTATAAAAGTATAAATTAGTTCTAAAATGACTTATTAGCAGGGAATCAAACCGAAACAAATATAGGTTACGGTTTCGGTTTCAGTTTTTTTCCTTCGGTTCAGGTATCAGTACCAGTACGTAACGGTACAACAAATCAATTTTGAAACAGTTTAAGATGTCATTTTATAATAGCCTGGGCAAAAAAAAATTTTTTAACTAATTTAAAAATATTTAAATATATAATGTATTTAGCGCCAAATCATGATCAAAATGACATTCCGCTTGAAAATTGGTTCAGTTTTGATCAAGTTATGACAATTTGAAGTTGATCAGACTGCGGACTTAGCCACTTTACAAGTCCAAATTTTTGTTAAATTTCACATGATTTTTTACAAAAAATCGGAAGGTCTCAGAATCAAAATTAAAGTGTTGTTTTATACTAATTACGATATAAGGAGTTGATTAAAAGTGAAAACTTGAGATTTAAAATTTTGAATTTTCGAGATTTCAAAGGGGGGACCCTTGACATTTACCACCCTTAATAATAATGTCAACAGCTACGAAATGATACCAATTAAAATTAAAGAAAATTCGACAACAGACAATAGTTACAAGCCAAAATAACCAAAGACCTCGACTAGAGATACCCTTTACAAGCTGATTTTGCCCTCTATTATAAGGAACTAAAATATTCTAGAATCTAGATCAATTTTGAAAGAAATTGACTACTAAAGAGTTATTAGACGGCAATCAAGAATACATACCCCAAGTGGGGTCTTTGAAATCCCACTCAGAGGGGGTTAATTGCTCTCTTATCAGCGGCTGGATCAATTGTAGTCGATAATCTACTTAATCTACTTCTCATCGCGTGCTATCGCTTGAACTTCCCCAATCATCAGCCACAGTACTTACAATATTTTCCCTCTCCCTTAACCCGTTCCCTCTCAAAGGGGGGGCACAATTTTATGAACGGTTTTCAACTAATTATAATTGGGGATTGGGAGTCTGGCAGTCGCTTTTGAAGTAGGGCGCGCTACTTGACTGAATGACAGACAGATCGACAGGGCGCGAGGGACAGAAAGAGACAGATTGTGGCAAAAAGATCGCTGCCACATTAAGGGGCAAACTGCAATTGGCAGCCATATGGAGCATGGCCGGAGGACACGCAAAGCACATTGTCCAACTTAAACCAATTTGCCAACCATCATAATTTTGTTGGAAGCTAATAAACGACAATCGTTCCCGACAAGAGAGCCTGGACATTATGGACACGGTCGGGACAAAAGGATCGAGATGAACGTGAAACTTGTTTTTTTTTTTTCTTTCCTTTTTTTTGTGGTCATCAGCTTTCCATATGTGACAGCTGTTGAGCCACTTTAATCAATGTGTCGTATCAGTTGTAAGCTGTAAGCTTTTGAGCTTTCAACTCCACAGAGTCCATAAATAGAGCAAAAGCGTAAGCAAATAGAGTGAGAATAAAATTAAAAACCGCTTTTGAAGTTTGCAACGCAGACGCGGCGTCTTTTTAATACCCTATAATTAGCTTTTAGTTAAAGTGTGGTATACTAAGTTTTTGCCTGAGCAGGATCTCAAATACTTTAAAAGTTATTATGATGTTGAAACAATACCTTTAAATATCTTGTTATATTGAGATCAAGTCTATTTTTCCACTATTTTTCTTTTATTTATTTTATAACACTTCTTTTGCGATACAATATTTTATCTTAATTTTCTAAATATGTCATCAAAATTTTTTTTTTTTAATTTAAAAATGGTTGACGGACTAGGAATGTATATAAATTTTGTACATATATTCATTTAAAAAAAGTCAAAATAACACCTTGAGTTTTATTTTTGATTCAAAAAAATAAAACTTAAGAAATAAGAAAAGATAATGATTATTTCCTAAGTTTTATTTTTTTGCTCAAAAATACTATAATGATTATTTTATGAGTAAAATAATACAAATTACAAATCTAACGATCATGGTGAAATTGCATAGATGCATAGATTACCCTTAAAGAAACATTTTGGTATATTTCACGTTTCTTACAGTTACTAGAAGTGAATGATTTTTTCAATTTAAAAAAAAAAACAATATAATCATTATTTACTGTCCCTGGTTTTTAATGCAAATCATGCCGAATTGGACAATCGTATTGACTTGTAATGTTTCAAGACTCAAATTCTGACCAACTTCAAACTGTCATAGCATTAATAAAAACCTAACCGATTTTCAAGCGCTATGTCATTTTGATCATGGTGTGGCCTCTAAATATATTCTGCATTCAAATTGAATTAATGTTGAATTGTGAAAAAATGTTTTTTCTCTGGATCTTGGTTTCGATTTGAATGCAAAGACTCCCCCCTGCGTTAATTGAAAAAAAAAGAATAAAGCAGCATTTTTAATAGCAACTTTTAGATATTTACAGGGTGTCTTCGAGTCTACCAGTCTCATCTTAGATATGCTAGCTTGTTTATTGTCTGGGGCAAGTACATAACTGGCAACAGACGACACAACACAACAGGGAAAAGGAATAAGGGATAGGGGGCAATGCCATTGAGGAGAATGAGTATTTTTGTGCTTTTGTTTTGGTTCTCATTTCTATACGAGAGCGGTGTTGTGGTTGTTGTTGCTGTGGTTGTTGCTGTTGCAGCTTTTCTTTATTGCCAAACTCGCCTGAGTCATCCGAAGAACAAGCGACAGGGACAGACGAATAACCGAAGACAAAAAAATAAACGAAGATGAAGACGATGACGATGAAACAGACGCCTGTTGCCTGTTGCCTGCTGCCTGTTGCATGCCTCATGCTGCCTGTTGCTTGCTACAACTCAACCTCAACTGTACTTGCCGCTGCCGCTATAAATTAAAATTATGTTGTAAGCACACACACAGACACACACAGACAGACACACACAGACAGACACACACACACACACACACACACTTGGCACAACAGACGCCGACATTATGGTCCGGTTCACTGCGAAAACCAAAACAAGCACAATTCCCCCCTCTCTCTTCACATATCACCCCCTTCTCACCCGCTTAAGCAACTGCAGCTTGTATAGTATGCACTACATATTTCATAAAGTACTATGCTTATGCCATGAAATTTGCAAGGTTCCTCAGTGCTCATCATTAAGTTGGCTGCGGTTGAGTTTTGAATTATTATAATCTATGTTTTTATCAAGCATAAATCATGACTACTACATCTCCCAAAACTCCATACATTTTTGGGAGATTTTCGGTTGGTTTCGGTTTCTGCTGCACCTCTAATAAATTAAGTGTTAAATTCAAGCAAACTCTTTCAAATAGAATCCAAGCCATATTTTAATTATAATAAGTAACTAGCAAAATAATATATAGGACTTTATCAATGTCAATGCAACTTTAAGAAAAAAAAAATATAAAAATAAAAGTAAAAGTAAAAGCTAAATACTTATTAAAATAAGAGATATTTTATTTTAAATGTAAAGAGTGAGAAGCAAAATACAGTTGGACTTTATTAGAATCAAAAGTTTATTGATCAAATAATGTTGAAAAATATTCAAAAATTTTATGCATTCATGTAAAAATAGAAAACTCAGAAAATATTCATTGTTGTGGCTATTATATATTATATATTTATTAAAATATAATATAATAAACACAATAAAAAATTATGTTTAAAAGGATTTTCTACAAACATTTTTTGCAGAGAAGTTCCTTGAAAAAATAGTTTGAAATTAGCAAAATGTTCTAATAAGGGCAGTTTCTCATAAAGAACTTTCAAGGGTTAACTCAAAGGCATAAAAAAGTACTTGAATCTAAGAAATATTGTAAATATCGTAATTGTATTGTAAATATCTAAGAAATATTGTAAATATTGTAAATATCTACTAAATTTAATCCATATTAAAAATTTTTTGGTTCTCTAGAGTTTTATAGATCTCAGAATGCTTTCTTATAAAGCATACACAAAATATTGAGCATTTCTAAAATATTTTCAATATCAATTTTTTAATTTACTGAATGCTATTGAACAAACTGATTTGTAGGTCAAATGTCTGATAATATTCTAAGTAAAGTACGGATCAAAGTTCATGCGAGAGAATTGATAATTACCAAATTTGAAATAAATCCAGAAAATTTAAATCGATGAGCTTAGAACTCTTAAGTTTGAGTGTAAACTGAGTGGGGAATTTATTGAGCTTTATTTTGAGTAAGAGTATTTAAAAAAAGACGACAATTCGGAGGACGACGCGACGCAAAGAAATAAAAAAAAAATTGCAGCTTGCAACATTAACATGCTTTATGTGTGAGAGAAAGAAACAGAGACGGAGTGAAAGAGAGCGCAGTGCAGGCTAAGGATCAGAATGATAGTAATATTGATAATGATAATGATATTGACAATGATGATGATGTTAATGGTAATGCTGATGATGCAGCTTCCTTCAGACGACGATCCTCGACTGCATTTAAAAGCTGTTTGCGAGCCTGTTACCGAGTTATTGTTTGTTTTTGTTATTGTTTAAATAAGGAAGTTCTTGCGGAAGGAAGTTATGACTGTGTGTGTGTGTGTGTGTGTCTACAATTTCAGTGCAACAAAAGGCGTTGCCTGCCCCTCCCCTGCAACCTTCTAAGTATAGAGCAACCAAATGCACGCAAATTATTAAGCAAATGTTGTTGAACTTTAACAGAAAGAGATAGACATAGAGTGAGAGAGTGAGATAGGCATAGGAAGCGCGACATGTCAGACACCCAGTGGAGGCATTTCTGCTTTGTTGCACATACTCATATTCCACAGATTCCTCTGCCTCTGCCTCATGCCACACGATGCAAATGCCAACGCGGCGACAACTTCCATGTGTTGACAATCAATTCTTTTTTTTTTTTTTTAAATTGTTAATTTTTTTTTTGGACACAGGCACGCCTACACGATCTACTTACACACTTATAACCCATACTATATGCTATGTGCATGTGCATAAGCATATATTTACAGTTTAATTGCTTCATTTGGGCAGTGGCCACATATGTATGTGAACACATGTAATGCGGAACGATCCTTTCTTTCAGTTTAACTTCTCCTTTTTTTTTTTTTGATATTTATTACGAACAAATGACAGTCCAAAGTGGCTCTTCAAGTATCCACTTACAGTTGATATTGCTCTTGCTGTACATCTCATTGTTGTTGTTCTTGCCTGTGACAAAAAAAAAAAAACGAAACACTTGAAAGTCACCCAGTCACAGATCATTTGATCTTTGTTCTTCAGGTTCCCTTTGTGAGGGTGTTTGTGTGAGTGTGTGGTGTGTGGGTGTAGCTGTGTATGTAGGGGTGTTTGTATGTGTGTGTGTGTGTGGGTGTTGGTGTGCCTAGGTAGCAGGAGCGAGTCATATCACGGCGAATACTAGAATCGAAGCTATAGCTAACTTTGCACTTTAGCGGATTTCATACGGCAGTTTAAACAGTATAACAGTTATCACAGTATAACAGTTATTACAGTATAACAGTTATTACAGTGTACCAGTTGTATACCAGTTATAACAGTATAATAGTTAGCACAATTTTATCACATTTTTTAGATAATTGATCAGAAAAACTGAGCTTGTCAAATTGAAATTAATTAAGACTCTGTGATTAAGTGAGAAATTTGTAAATTGAGAATTACATAATTGTTACTCACCTATGTATTGGCACATATGTATGAAAATGAAAATCATTTAATTGGTTTCAAAAATAAGTGCACAATTTAATTTGAAACTATAATTCTACACACAGAATATGGAAAAAGTGAATAGCAAATCTGTAAATGAATTCAATTTAAAGATCATATTATAATTAAAGATCATATTTAAAAAATGAATCGGACAATTTTATAGGGCGAATTAAGACTATAAGTAAGAAAGTAGCGTTGATTTCTAAATTGATTTATAAATATAGTTATACTTTAGTATATATTACTACATTATGAATATCCCTTTTCTACTTCTTTCGGTGTAAGTTCTATGGAAGAAACATATGTTCCGATTCGGTCTCGACAAGATCGTCAACATTTATGTAACCTTAACAATAATGGGTTTTCTTTGCCTTCTTTCCCCACTACACCTTTATGTTATTTTACGCTCTAAACACCAACTTCTCGCTTGAGTAAAAGAAGTTTAGCTAAATAATGCACAAATTTATATGTAAATGATTGAAAACTGATCAACACACACACATACATATGCATATGTATACCTATGTATGTAATTATGTGACACAAAAATTTTCCATGGGGAACGTGTGAACGGGAAAACCCACAAAGGTGAATTCCAAAAACAAAACTAAATATCAACAACACAAAGAGCATATGGAGCAGAAGGAGGAACAGGAGGAGGAGAGAGGGCAGTCGGTGGAAAGAGTGGAGTAGAGGGACATGGGTAAAATTGTCAACACACATAAAATGCAACAACATAAAGATTATGAAGCAGATTTTCAGTTCGTTTTTTTTTTTGGTTCGATTTTAGTTTCAGTTTCGGTTTCTGTTTGGAGTTAAGAAAGAACAAACAGAAACTTGATGAAAGAAAGAAAGACTAAAACAACAAGGCGTAGGGAAGGGTGAGGAGAGGAAAGGAGAGGAGACGAGACGAGACGAGCCTAGTGATAAGGTGGAAATCAATAGGGAACAACGACGATGCGGCGGCATTTTCATATTAACATAATCAATGAACTATTGAGAACTGTGTGTGTGTATGTTAGAGTTTTTTAAGGGGCTGCAACTACTATCTAAGACAGGGCAGGGGAGAGGAACACACACACACACACACACACATTCACATATATAGTTAATACTTGAATGCACTTACGGAAAATTTTCAATAAGCAGCTAAAGCAACAGTTAGGCAATTGTCTCTGACCCCCTACTGATGAGAGAGTTTTAGTTATTTTTTGTCTTTCTTTCACAGAGACACACACAGCATGTAAGAGCGAGAGAGATGGAGAGAAAAAGAGCGAGAAGATAAGTAACGATATTTGAGTCAAATTGGTCGATGTTGCAACCCGAGGGAAGTGACAAATTGGACGGACATCAAGAAGACGTGAAACGTTTTACAATTGTCTTTAGCAAAGGATAAGAACAACAACAACAACAACAACAGGCGCAACAACAACAGTAGCTTCTAATGCCGCATAAAATTGCCTGAGAGAAAAGGAAACGTTTAGCACTAAACACTTAAAACCCAAAAAAAGAACTACAACCACAAAAATCTCAAAAGTAAATAAAAAACAAAAAAAACACAAAGTCAGGCATATTAAGTACTTCTTATCTACTGGCACATAAAGTGCCAAAAATAATGGCAAAAGGAAATTGGAAGCCGACAAAGCGACACAACGTCCACGTCCATTGAACAGTGGATCGTTTTGCTAAAAACATAATATACTTTATTATAATTTTAAGAATAAAATTCAAATAAAAACTGTAAGAAAAAACATGAATGCATTTATATATAAAGGTAAAAGACTAAGGTAGTTTGTATAATACACAATTTTAATATTCAAAAGAGATTAAACAAAAAAAAAAACATTACTACATTTATGACCATTTGGAGATTTTTACTTTTAACAAATATCAGAATTTGAATAGCATTTGCATTTAATAAATTTGATATGTTAGGGCTTAACTAATTTTTTAATTCTTAGAAGTTAACAATTTTGGCCACCAATATCAGTCAAACGAGCCCACTGTGCAGCAACTGTCAGCGTCAATCTCAATGTGCGAGACGGGGCAAGAGAGGGACAGAGAAGAAACGCGGGGCGATGCGGGGGAGTGCTACGAAATCAACATGCAACAATTATATACATACGTGTATGTATGCCACATACATGCGTATCATGAAATTGCTTGAAAATGTAGTTCGTTGATTGCATTTATCGGCCGTATAATTATCAGCCAAACAGTTATATCCTTATGCCATAATTATTTTGAGCTCACGTTCAAATAGCTGTAATATTATTTTAGATTTATATTGCATATAATCTGAGACTGTAGGTTTATTACTTGTTCATAAAGTAAAGTACTTTTGCTAGGCGAATCGTATCAAGGCCTAAAAGTATGCTTCGTGTTTTAAACTTACTAAAAACTGCTACAACAGGTGTAACGGTATCACTGCCAAGACGCACCTGAATAAGTTGCATGTACTACAAGCAAAGACACTGATGATGATCTCTGGGTCTTCTTGGTATATAAGAACACGCAATATCGAGCGCGACCTTAAGGTGCCCAAAACTGGAGACAGAATCCAAGCGATTGCCCAAAAGTACACGGAGGGGCTAGGAGCTCATCCCAAAAATCTAGCCAGACGCCTTAATACTGCTCGCCAATGTAGAAGACTAGGGAGGAGACTCAAACGCCACCACCCTCAAGACCTCCTGAACCGGGTCTTGACATGAAGATCTCCGACCAAAATTTTGACGATCTCCCCAGCTTCACCTCTTAAACCTCCCCCTTATAAGTAATCTTTAATTCATCGTTATGTTCTGTCCTAAAAAATTTGTTTATTTTTTTTTTAGTTTAATTTCTGATTAGCTTGCCTATACACAAAACATCTGTAAAAAAATTTCATTATATTCTGAAAATAAACTGATGCGCACAAAAGTATACAATACCTTTTGTCAAGACTGCCAAAAAAAATCAACGGCGCGCAATTTAAACTTTTTTAAATTTTTTTGACAATTATTAAGCAACAAAATAACAATTTATTGAAACATTTTTAAATCGAAATAAAATAAAATAGCTAAATTGCCGCAAAAATTTTTAATGCTCTGGCCTTAAAATTATAGCAAGTGCATATTTTGATACACTGTTGAAATTGATAATAGAAAAAAAAAATGGGATCGAATCCGCCAGCCCAGCCTGATTTTTGTCGCGACACGACTATTAAAACAAGTTGGCAGCACTGTTAAAATCAGCTGTGCAGCCTCGGTCTCGACCGCTGTTTGCGTGTATACGCGATTTTAGCCTGGAAGATGAAATTTTAAGCTAGAATCGACATCGAAAAATTTACTTCTATACTTGTGTTTCTGATCTCCATCGTAGCAAGATCAGAGCTGGGATATGTTTAAAATATTAAGTGATACAAATTACAAGCAAAACAAGCAACTTCATGGAGCCCATGCAGTGCGAGGAAAGCACGCGCATTGTCATCTTGGAGCAGCTGAAAAGAGTAAATAAATTGAGTTATTGCTGTGCCGCTTAAAAATCTTGCTTTTGGCATTTCCAGCGCGAATTGTATGTGCCAAATGCACAGAACCTGCCACTGGAAGAGTTGCAGCAAATCTTCGACGGCTTCATCGTGCCACATCCACGTCGGGAAAGACGTGAACGACAGCGTCATGTGGATGATGCCACAACGAAGTCAGTTGATCAAATGCCCATGGAAATGGAAAACTTAATGAAACGCATTAAAGTCGTTTATGTGGTCGGCGAGAAACGTCCTGGCAATGTCGAGCCACAGTTCTTCAGCTGTGCTGCAAAGCGTTTAAGGAGCCAGGAGTAACGCTGAGAAGCTCTTTGGGATCATGGAGGTTAATTGCTGCCAACTGCCGATTGAGCGTACACTTTCAAAGCAAGCAGCTAAAATCGCTTAGCCGGAATCAAGAGCAGTCGAAGACTTTATCCCAAAGTCACTGCCTTTTGGCCAGTGCGCTTTTTTTTTTGATTAGAATTTATCCAATTTTTTCCTTATTATTCTTTTAAAACCAAATATTTTGAAAACTATTCAACACTTCATTTAGAGCGGAATATTTATTACATTGAAAATAGTATCCTCTTATTTATTTTTTTTTTACATTTTTAAAAATAATTTACGATAGTTTAAAAATCTTTGGTTTCAATGAAATATACATAAACAAAATAAATAATTTTTGCAGTTTAATCAGCTTATAAGCCAAATAAATTATAAGTATGTTATATTGTTTACTTTTATGACTTATAATTTTGATACCCTCATTTTGTATTTTAAAAATTTACATTTTTTGCCTGCACAATTTTTCTAATTTTTTTTTATTAATAAAATTTTGGTTTTCTTATTTTTTTATTTTCCCCAAATTAAATTCCTTCCTACTCTTCTTTAAAAATCGCGGTATTCTTGGTATTTTTCGAAATTCTAATGGGGAATCAATTGAAAATATATAAATATCAAGCTATACAAATATACATATTTTTGATTTATGAAATAAAAGAAAGGGTTATACTTTTATGAAATAAGTGTATTATATATTCCCATGATAAACTAATGCCAATTCACCGCCTAGAGTAAAAGGAAAAGAGATAGCATTAGCCACAGACACACCACAAAGAGCGAGACGGCTTAAAAAATCGGTACAGTTGCATTTTTTCACAACTTGGAATGTTTTATGTTTATTACTAAATTTGGTTGAAGCTCGCATAATAAATACTTAAAACATCGACTGGGGATGAAAATGTACAAAGAATTAAAAAGAAATCATGAGTCTTATCTATAATTTCGAGCTGCGAGGACAAAGATCAACTCGAAGCTCTCTTATCAGCTCAATAATAGAGAAATCAAAATTTGTGTCCACTTGTGTGTTATATAAATATAGGTAAAAGGATCAGTGTAAATTATATGAATTACTTACATTTATTTGTATTTATTTATAATAATAATTTTATATTGAAATGGTCGAAAGGGCGAAAAAGTTTTTTACAAATGAACAGAAACTTGGTCAAAAGTGAAGTATTTTTTTCTGCTGACAAGGAGCAGCTTTGCCAGAGGCCTCTGATGTAATCCTGCTCCATGTGGAACGTCCAGTAAAAAGAACTGTCTGAATATTATAAACTAGAATGTCTTAAGAATTTATGACTCGGACAGGAAATCATATTTGGCTTCGACTAGGAAATAAACTTGGCTGAATCTTATATACTATTGAGTCTTATGTATGTATTTGTGTTTATAGTTTAATCCTCCTGCTCCATGTATTCATCGTCGTCGTCATCATCGTCATCATCTTCGTCGTCGTCACGGTTGTTGTTGATTTGCTGTCGTGCCAGTGGCAAGTGTCGGGCTGGGTATGTGGGTGGAACAGGAGCAGTCTGACGTTGATTGCTACGTCTGGCCGTGGGACGGTAGTACATGTTGCACTGAAGATAGTCCTCAGCCTCGTCCTCGTCGGCGCCTTCCATGGAATCCTCAATGGTGCGTGAATAATCCTCGATCTCTTCGTCATACAAATGCGGTGCTCCGTTGGCAAATGATGCAAAACGCATCGGATCCCGTAGACAACTCATAGTCTTCCATTGGCGGCAACTTGGACTGGTCACAAACTCACGCAGCTCGGCAAGAGAACGTGCCGTCTCATTGACAGCCTGTTGATAGTATTCCTCCTGGGTGAGCAGACGACGCTTTGGTGGAAAGCGACGTCTGTAGAATTTCTGTGCATAGTTCAATACGGAGTTGGGACAGTAATATGCAATAAATATGATCGCCATAAGGATGGCACATGCGCTAGTGTGCCAACTGCTAAAGTAGACCATTGCACAGCCAATTGCCTGGAGCACCCATTGGATAATGCGCTGAGATCGTGGATTCTTTGGTGGTCCAATGCGATAGCAGATCAAAAACGATACTAGTCCAGTAATGGCCAAGTACCAGACCACATACTCCCGATAGGTAAGCAGTATCACACGCATATTGTCCGCCAGCTGCTTAAGTATAAAGAGTCCAATTGTCCAGCCACCGATGAGCACGCCATACATCATGGGTCGCCTTGGAAATAGCTTCGATACGATCGCAATGATTACCAACAGCGATGCACAAATGCCCAGCACAATTCCAGCGAGATAATAGAAGACGCTATTCTTAGCCAGCTGACCGGCACTCCAGAAGATCAACATTCCCAGACCAAGTTGAACAAAGCGCCAAAAATCGAACTTTGAATACTTGAGGCTGACATTGTAGGGCTGATTGGAGGCGACGCCAATGCATTGCTGCTCAAATGGTGACATCTGGACGCGTTGACGCTTCTGTGAGAAGAGCGTAAAGCTGAACATCGAACGCTGCTCCTTGTAATGCTCGAGAACCTCCTCGGGAGTGCGTCCTCCATATTCCGTGTAGTCATCATTGCCAATTGAGAGTAGAAATTCGACCGATTCAAACAGACTGATCAGTGAATGCCGCTTGCCCGGATAGCAATAGGTGCGCAGCACATTGTATCCGTATCTATTCGCGGTTATATCGATGGATGTACCCTCGGCCAAGTAGACGGTGTCGGTCAGCGGTTTAGCGCCAATTGCCGGCGTCACTGACACCGCAATTACGCCCAATACTATGGATAATGTAATAACATTTAACTCAAATTCACTGCGTCGCTTCAGTCTCATTTTCCCTATTATACATAAATTGTTTTTCGCACAATAAAAAAACAAACAAATAAGCAGGACGATTCACAAATAAAGCCTGTAAAACAGAGTTGCACGACGTTGCCAATTGGCAGAAACAAGGCTGCCTACCTGACATCAAAAATGCTACCATTTATTTTAGCGCTGCCAGACCTTGAAATCTGATCTAAACGTTTTGTATATTTCGCCCTGTTTTTCAGAATGATTTTCTTGATTAATTTGGTTGGTTGGTTAATTCGAACTTTAAAAGTTGTTGCAAATTTTTGTTTATATATTGTCGAACTTTTAGATATATTTTCCTTAAAATAAATTTGTAACTTCTTCCCCGAATGTGTAACGAACTTGAAACCTTCATAGAATCATTCACCTTAATTTTATCTAATTTCGAGTTTCATTGCAATTGTTATAATTGCTTTTTATGTTATATATTTAAAACGCGCGCGCTTTTCCGTTTTCGGCTGCCAGACGTTCGGTATTTATTTTCAGTAATTCAAGGCTGCCACACCGTTCATGGGTTCAGGGCTGCAAGTATTCCTCTAAAAAGTTGGCAGCACTGTTCAGAAACGGAGCGACAACTTAACAGCGGCGCTGGTTACGAGCTGAACGACAGAAATTCCATATTCTTTATTTTCGCCACACTCCAAATCAATTAAAGGTAACCGATTTGCAAAGTCAACGGTGTTTGCAAGTGAAATAACAGGTCCCAGGACAACATAATTGTGTGTGTATCACAGCTACGACTCGTTTGTTGTTTGTCACTTGTCGCATTTGCCTAACCTACAAAGTTACATAATTTGTGTATTTTTTTTTTTAAGTAACTGCTATTTTATTAAACGTTTCATCTGTTTGCAGAACATAATGTCGTTCGTGAAGAATGCTCGCCTGTTGGCCGCGCGTGGCGCTCGTTTGGCCCAGAACCGTTGCTACTCGGACGAGATGAAGCTGACGTTCGCCGCCGCCAACAAGACCTTCTACGATGCCGCTGTGGTGCGTCAGATTGATGTGCCCTCGTTCAGCGGTGCCTTCGGTATTCTGGCCAAGCATGTGCCCACACTGGGTGAGTAAAGTTCTCATACATATGTTGCTAGTTATATAAACATTAAACAATCTCTACTCGTTGTCACAGCTGTGTTGAAACCAGGCGTTGTTCAGGTCACCGAGAATGACGGCAAACTGACCAAGTACTTTGTCTCCAGCGGATCCGTAACCGTCAACGAGGATTCCTCCGTGCAAGTGCTCGCCGAGGAGGCTCACAATGTGGAGGACATCGATATGAACGAGGCCAGACAACTGCTTTCCAAATATCAGTCGGAGCTCAGCTCAGCTAGCAGCGACAAGGTAAGAGACACGCAGAAAGAGAGAGAGGGCGAGTTTCTTGCCAATTGAACAATTAATGCAATTAACTGACATTTATTTACATTTGCTCATCTGCAATTGTCTTTTAGGCCAAGGCGGAAGCTGCCATTGCCGTCGAAGTTGCTGAGGCGCTTGTCAAAGCTGCCGAATAAATAAAACAAGTCAACAACAACTATAATTAACATAACAACAACCTTTACAACAACATCCGCTGCTTGCAATTGTGTTTAAATTAATGAAATCATAACTAATTTGAAGCCCAAAATTGTTATGAAACAAATAAAAACAAAAGCGAATATATATAATATATCGTAATAATAACAAAGTCGACTCTCAGCAACAACAACAACAGCAACAACAACAACCACACAGTATATCATTTATAAATGATCCATCTGTTTTTTATTTATTTTTTTTTTTTTTGGTTTTGTTAAATCGCGTGTATAAACAATTTGTAATGCCCCTTTGAAGTAACAAAATGAAACATCAAAGAAATGTTAAATTTAACGCATTATTCATGCAAATGCTTTTTGCGCGCTTCGTTTGCGCAGGCGCAACAGCTGCATGACGTCGGCGTCGACAGCGCAGCGGCATCGACGCCAACGCCACCGCGAAGGTCAAGTTTACAAGAAGAGACAGTGATTAAACCTTTTTGTTTCTGCTATATATTTTTCCCATACAGTGCAGTGTGCAGTGATATTTTCCATATTTTTTTTTAAACTGAAGTGGATTTTTCCTACGAAAATTCCAGTTTAAAACACAAAAACTACTTTCGAAATCTTGACTGAATACGATTCTATATAATCACTTCTTATATCAGGATCACAACGATCTTTTTGTTGATTCATATCCACAGTTTTCTACAGATATTTCTTTTTCTTTAGTAGAAAAATCAGTCACAAACTTGGTAGATTTATAATATAATAAATATTGCATACCATAGCAAAAGAGTTTAGTTTCTGAAAAAAATTTTTTTAAATACTTAAAAATATTAGTAGTATTGGAAACAAAGTACAATTAACATCAAGTTACTACTTTATTTAAATATCAATTCAATATATTTTTATATGGAAAATTTGTTGAAATATTGTCTCTGGAATATAATAATTCTCTAAATTACACATATGCAATATAATTTTCCTAATTTTGGAAATGTATTTCTATTTCTATCATATGATGATAATTTCCCCAATTTATATGTACATATGTCAAAGTATGATGTGCCGTTAATATATATAGATAGCATTGTTTATTTTAAGCATTTTTCCACAAAAAAATTAAAAAAAGCTGATGGTTTTTCAATGCTTCTTATAATTTTTTGTGTAGCCAAAACCTTTTTTTAAAATTTTTGAGCACACTTAAAAAAAATTTACGCTTTTCAAAAAAGGCGGTTTTGACGAAACAAACGTTGTTTCTGATAACAGAAAATGCGGTTTAATTCATTTAACAGTCGGTTTTAATTTTCCATTTTTTTTTTTTGTTAACAAAACCAAAAAAAATATAACTATAAAAAAAAATTCAAATAACTTATGGCGTTGGATGGATCGATATGTCGAAGGGTCGATAGGTCGATAGAGGTAGAAGGTCGTAGTAGTAGTATAGAAGGACTTCGATGAGTGGCAAGAACGCCTTCAGTGCTCTGGTGCTGGTGGTGCAATTGTGGTGGTTGTTGCTGTTGTTATTCCTAATTAAAAGTGAGGTGGTCCATAGGTCTGGGCAGGTGTATGACCAATGGGCAGAGCCTGATCCTCAGCGGGAGCAGGTAAGCTCAACACTGGACCCTGGCTGAAAGTGGGAGCAGGTGCGGATTCGGGAACGCTGAGCACCGGCGATGGAGCCGAGGCGGGAGCGCTGTACTGCAGGGGAGCGTTGTACTGAACATGAGCAGGAGCAGGAGCTGAAACTGGAGCGCTGTACTGGATGGGGGCAGGAGCGGGGGCAGTGTAGACGGGAGCTGCTGGTGCCGTGTAAATGGGCTGTGGTGCAGCAACCGAAACTGGTGCACTGTATACAGGAGCACTGGCAATCGGAGCACTATAGATCGGAGCAGGAGCCGGAGCTGGAACGGAGATGGGAGCACCGTAAACAGCAGCTGGAGGGGGAGCACTGTAGATGGGAGCGGGGGCGGGAGCACTGTAGATGGGAGCGGGAGCGGGTGCACTGTAGATGGGGGCGGGAGCGGGTGCACTGTAGATGGGAGCGGGAGCGGGTGCACTATAGATGGGGGCGGGGGCAGCAACGGAGGAATGCTCATGGATGACACGCACCACCTTGGTGGGTGCATGGACAACGGCGCCACCACCAATCGAATGGATGCCAGAGCCATGGCTCTCGTGCACCACCTTGATCACCTGTGGGGCAGCACTCTCAACGATGGAGCCACCGACGTGGTGTGCTGCAGATTCCTGGTGCAGTACCTTGATGACCTTGACGTCGGAGGAGGAGTGGCCATGTCCATGATAGCTGGGTGCTGGTGCAGCAACACCGCCAGAGATGACCTTAACCTTGTAGACCTGTGGTGCGGGGCCATAGCTATAACCACCGGCATAGCCGCCAGTGGAGTAACCACCATGGGAGTAACCACCATGGGAGTAACCACCATGGGAGTAGCCACTGCCGCCCTGCTGATGAATCACCTTGACCACCTGGACGGGTCCATGTCCATGTCCATGTGAGCCACCATAATGACCACCATGTGAGCCACCGTAGGAACCGCCATAGGAGCCGCCATGTGAGCCACCGTAGGAGCCACCACCGCCGCCCAGACTGATGCTAGCCTTCAATCCGCCATTGGAGCTGCCACCACCACCGCCACCGCCACCACCGAGCAGGCCCAGAAATCCGGCATTGGCCACAGCGAAGAGCGCGCACAGACATACAAAGACCTGTTGTTGTTGCAAGTGGTGTAAGGAACAATGTTGAGCAAAGTGGTTGCAATGTGGTGCAGTTGGATTTGATTCGAATGCTTACCTTCATATTGACTACTATTCCTGCTTTGGGGAAGGGGATAAGACGACGGATACGACTCTAAAGTCAAATTCTCTGCAGACACAACTGATGACAAACCACCAGCAACCTCATGCTTTTATATCACAGAAATGAGCGCGTTGTAACTGCCAAAAATCAAAACGCACTGCAGCAGAGCAGAGCAGCGGCAGCGCAGCGGCAGAGAAGGCGGCAGCAGCAGCGACAGCTGCTGTAAATGCTCATTATGAAGTTCCAATTTGAATTTAGCAACACAATCGCATCCCAATAAGACACAAAAGCATTTCATTAACATTTGCAAGGGCCATTTAATGATCACCAGCGCCTGAACATCATTATGATAATGATGAAGATGATGCAAAGTTGTTTTTTTTTTTTCGCTTTTTGTATAGAAGTTGCCGCCGCTTTCATTTTCATTGCGGCCGCGCCCACTTTACATATTGTTATCGATATCACCAACAACAACAACAAGTTCTTCATTTCCATTTCCAGTATGATTTCCAGTGTGAACAGTTGACAGTTTCCAGTTTCCCCTCAAAAGTCAACGTAGCGTAACGTAACGCAACGCAACGTAATGCAATGCAGTGTGTTTGCATTTCCGAAATTCCGAAAGCGTCTTCAACTCCTAATTAGCATGAAAATGAGCACTGACCGTGCTCTGATAAGAAATCAACATCATTGAAACGATGAATGTAACGCTCTCTCTCTCTCTCTTTCTCTTACTCTTTCGCTCGCACTATTGCGGTTGCTTCACTCACTGGCTGTCTGTCTAGCTGCCCACGTGAAACCATCAAAGATCTGACCAAGCCCAAAAAAAAAAAAAAAAAATACAAATTTAAAAACCTAAACTCTCCAACTCAAATGTCAATTTCAGGCCATCATTTCAAGGTGAATCGGAATGGTCTTTGTTTCGAATATATATATGTGTGTGTGTGTGTATGCAGGTGTATGTCTGTGTGTGTGTGTGTGTGTGTGTGTGTTTCTTGTCAACTGTGCTATTAACTTGAATCCGAGCCTGGTTATGTAAAATTTCAAACAAAAAACTAAACAATTAATACAAAACATTGTCAAACGCTCATAAAACTCACTTAATCGCTACAACTGCAAATGTATGTGTGTGTGTAGTAACTGTGTGCCAATTAGTGTGGGAATGCAACTGACAATCTGCAAAACTATTCAACAAATTTGTCAACTTTTAAAGTCTTTTCAGAATCCAATTCAATTTTATATTTGATCTCAAGATTTGTGCAACATCTTTTAAGATTTCAGTGAGAATTTTGATATTTTCAGCGACTGCAATTTCAAGTATGCTCTTTGTGGATTGCATTTACGCATTTTTTGGATCATAAGCATGCCATTTAAAAACAATCTTTTCACGCTTTTTTAAATGTTTTTCTTTATTTTGATCGAAAAGGAAATAAAGAAAACAAAAGAAATCAAGCTGAGTCTTTGGAATCTATTGTTAAGAATTCTAATTTGTATTTAGATTTTTAAGTAAGCTCTATTTTGGTCTTAGGTTCTGTTTTTTTTATTCTCATATACTCTTTCATCTTAAAAAAAATAAATATGTATAATCGTTAATCAGTTAAAGAAAATTATTTGTGTGTGTCAGATCTCTGAATAAAATTATCTAAAAGTCCGCCTTTAGTCTAGTTGGGTCCATAATGATATAATATTTATATCCATTGTATTTACTGATTGGATTCCTTAGGTGTTATTTATGATATAAAATGACATGGACTTTCTATTTACAAAATAATCTCAGTGATTGAAAAATAGGATTAAAAAATACCTTTTAAAAGATTCTTCTCTTCTTTCACTGGCTTTCTAATACCTGAAAAGTAACCCCAATTTCCGATTATCAAGCCGAGAATTTTACTTTAAATTTGATCTAGAATCTTGAAGAAGATGTAATAAGTTGAGCTTAGAATTTACGTTAGATTATCTTTTCAAGTAGTTTGAGTACGGTATAATATTGATGTAAAAATACCATACATCGAAAAATCGTTAACGCGGTAATATTTTTGACGATCAATCGAGGTAATTAAATAGAGTTTAATAACTAACCGTTAAATGAAGCTGGAAATAACGTGATAAACTTTTTGTGCTCGAAAATCAGAGATTTCCAATGTTTTTTATACTGATATTGGAATTGCCATTTCAAAGTGTCCAGCATCTTTGCTTATTTTTTTTTCAGTGGTCTCCCCAGAAATATACATATGTCGGATCCGGCAGCTCCCGAAGAATATTGAGTTTCTAACTAGATAGAGAAAGGATGCGGAAAGTTTAATATAAACTCAATCTCTCCAATAAGAGCTAAAGATAAGATAATACATCAGGCAGATATAGAGAAAGAAGATATAAAATAAGCCTCCTGAATTCTTCAAAGATTCCACTTGTAAATATGGATTACTATTCCTATCAAATAAATTCTGATGGCGTTCGAGTAAGTATTTAAAAGGTGGATTAGGAATGAACAGATTTGGGTTTTATTCGGGAATTACATTAACACAAAAAAAAAATTTAAAAAAAAAAAGGAATTTAAAAGTCTTGTTTGTTTAGCAGTGTTGTTGATCCAATGGATGAATTAAGGATTAGAAGCGTTTATTTCTTCTGCTTCAACCAACCGCCATAGGCGAGGGGAGAATCGTAGGCATGTCCAACACGGACAACAGATGGCGCTGCGATGTAGGCGGTACGATGGACTGGAACAACGGGAACGGCAACGGAGTCAACCACGGGAACATGACGGACCACGGGAACGTGACGGACGACTGGAACATGACGAACGACTGGAACGGTTGCATAGCTTGCACCATAGATGGCGCTGCTCTGACCAAGAGCCAGGCAAGCGGCGAGCAACAGACAGGCAAGGAAGAACTAAAGGAACACAACCGGAGAAGGAAGAAAAAAAGAATTAGAGTCAATCGAGGATTCGTTAATAAACTAGACTCACCTTCATGTTGATTGGATAACTGAATGATTTGTATTGACTGGCTTCAAAAGTCGCTGGGTTTATATACCCAATCGAGAAATAAAAAGAACCTTGCCCCGATAACTGGAGCAACATCAACTTGACAGGCAAACAAATAGAACACCATTTCAAATAAATAATAAAATGAAAAGAAAAAAAATAACAAAAAAAATTAAAAAAGAATTGAAAAGGCGTTATGTAAATTGGTTTTTGAAAAAAAATAAATATATATATATAAAGGGAGGGATTTAGATGTTTGGCATTATTATTGAAATTCCATATTTGCAGCTTTTATGAGGCAACAACTGCCAATTCAAACAGAACAATGAGAACTTGTTCCTGCATCAAACCAAACAACCAAAAAAAAAAAAAAAAAAAAACAAATTCCAACTCAAACTAAAATCGAACTTAATACTCATCTCAACGTAACTCAATTGATAATTCGTATCGAGCGCCTTGATTGATTCATTTCATTGGTTAAACTATCAAGTTTTGGGTTTTTTTCTTGTGCCTTCTTTTATTGTATGGTATTACTACTCAAAGTCTATCTATAGATTGGTGCGAACAACTCAAATGCAAATTGATGAACCCCAGCAAACTATTGGTTAAGCTTCCCCATATGATTTCATGCTTACAAATACCAAAGGCAGCAAAAAGACTAAAAACCAAAATACAATAACTTTATTAATAATACATAGTAATTTTTTTTTACGTTTTTGTTTATTTTTTCTCGCTTTTGTTTTCTCTTGTTTGACACTTTTATGCCCTGTACCCATAAAAGCCGTATAAACGGGGTATCATAAATTTTTGCAAATGTCTTAAATTGTTTGAATTTTAAAGCGCCAGTTAATGCATAATCGCGTCATGCCTTATAGGGTATACACGTTTCATAGTTCATTCAACTGTTCAGCGATTAAGTGATTATTATTTTGTTATCCTATCTTTTATTTATTAATATTAAACATATATTTAATGGGTTTTAGTCATAAGTAGCTTAAATATTTTTACAGGTCATCATCAAGTTGAGCTAGTTCAGCATCCAACTTTGTTTTAATTATGTTGAAGCATTATAAGTGTTGCATACTTTTTGGACTTCCATCTGTTGATCAAACAATCTCTTAGTCAGGCCACAGGCGGAAGTCGCTTAAACGTAATACAGTGGAGCTTCTTCATCACAAAACAAAACAAAAAATATGTTTTTTTTTTAACTTTTTAACATACGAATTTTGATTTCATTATTCAATTTGTAAATTTAGTGGGAGTTTAGAAAACAAAATTTTTTTTTTAAATAGCTAAACTATAACAGAAAATCTATGTACATATTATTTTCAGCATATCAGTCTATTTGTATTTTTAAAATTCTTCTGCTTTTACTGGTCTTAATATTATGGCATGTAATAGCCATCTCTATCTTAGTTTTTGGTAGAAATGTAAAAATAAAGCGAAATATCGACAGCTCGATTTTCGCAGAAGCGATTATGGAGTCCTTTAACTCGATGATTTTTTGACGATCTATCGAGTTGACTTAATCGATTAAAAAAAAAAATAAACAGTTCACTGGGGATTGTTCATGGTAGTTAATTTGTAGAATTGAGTTTATCGATAAATTTTTTGATGAACGACCGTAATTAAAAAACTACAAAATTGCCAAGGTTTGATTAAAGCATGAAAACGATTAAAGAAAAAAGGATTTTTACTAAAAGAACGCGTGTGTTTGTGAATACAATTGCGTTTTTGATTTAAAAAAAATTTCTTTTGAAAAAACTCGATATTTGCAGCTCGATCTACTATTTTCCGATATATCGACAGCTCGATGCTTATTTTTGGCGGTTTTCTATTTCGATATAAAACTCGATCAAAAATTAGGATTTACATCACTAGTTTTTGGCATTATCTAAATAAATCTATTAAGGCTGTGGACTCGAACCATGATAAATAATGTATATTTCTCAATTGCTATTAACATTGTTTAAAAAATAAACGATAATTTATTTAAGAATGTACGTTAAGAATATGGCTTGAATACATATAGTATATCTAGAGTTCGTACTACCCTTTAATCTATCGTTAGTCTAACAGGGTATGCAAATGCACTTTAAATAAACTTCGTCAAACGTTAATTTGGTTTGATGGACAGATACGCGTACTCATCCAAAACTAGAAATAAACTTGATCTGCGAGACGCGTCATTTAAGTAGAATATAAATTCTTGGGTTAATCCAAATGCAACATTTACCCACCCGCCCATTCCGCAGTCTATAAACCCCGTATCCATTCATTTTTAGCAAAGATCTTTCAATAAAACTGATAAGAAGTAGAACAAGAAAGTTGAATAGAACGGTATTTCAACTAGTTTTCCATCAAATGAATTTATTAATACAGAGTAGTGTTAATTAATTTGTTGAAAGCGAGTGTTGTTGACAAGCTTAACACTATATTTAGTATAATAATAATTAATATTAAAATATATTAACTTTATTCATAGCAGTTTCATCTTTAACGCAATTCTCAATAATTTGTAGACTCATTTTCGTGTCCGAAGACTGCAGACAGCTTGACTTTGCAGTACGCTTTGGGTTCAGTTATTATTTATATTTTATTTATGCATTGCTTTTTGTTTATATAATTAATGAATTTCACATTTGACTTGTTCAGTTCGTACAGCGTTTCAGATTATAAATTTGAGCTGAAGCTGAGCTGGTCTGCAATCCGAAAGCAAATCAATTCGGAAACACAGTTTCACCTCTGACTCGGTCTCAGACTCGGACACTGAAGATCTCCATATTTGGCCCGAAGATCTCAAAGCTGAGTCAACTCAAGTGTCTGTACGCTATCAGCTCTCCGCTGCCCCCCGGCGCACCGTCCGCCCGCAGTCCCAAGGCCAATCAATGAAAGTCTTCTCTCAGTTTATGATATAACTTTTGTTTTTTTTTTTTGGGTGCCCACAACATGTTACCAAACTAACTTGTCTATTGTTGTTGTTGTTATTGATTTTTGTTTTTATAATATTATTATACCCTTGCAGAGGGTATGTTAATTTTGTCACAGAATGTGGCAATCTTGATGAATATTTTTCTAGTCTCTTGGTTTTATATATTATATAGCTGTCATAGGAACGGTAGATCCAGAAATAATGCTTGGTATGAAAAACTTTTTTGTATCTTGAGATATTACAGCAATTCTTAGAAGTTAAGTATTAATAGATGTTTTTTACATCCTCAGCCAATTTTTTGAATTGAACTAATATATTTAAACTATTTTTTTTCTGAAGACTGTAAGAGAACTTTTTCGTTTTTATGACAGCTAAAGACTTTCTTTTTTTGCAAGTGTATTCAATCTTCGGTTTGCCGAATTTAAAGTCTATGGCCTGTTTTTTTATATATGCATATTTGTATTTATTTATTAACAAAATAATTTAACAATGACGATAACTAATGGACTTTCTTCTCTTCTTCTTCGATGAATTAGCCTAGTAAAAAAAATATTTAAAAAAAAAACAATTCATTTGGTCTAACTAAGAGGCAGAAGCTTCTGCTCTACCAGCCAGAGGGCTGAGCGCTGCTCCAACCACCGCTGGATGCACCACCCTGGCTCCAGCCGCCACTTGAGGCACCACCCTGGCTCCAGCCGCCACTTGAGGATCCTCCTTGGCTCCAGCCGCCGTTTGAGCTGCCTCCTTGACTCCAGCCACCTGCTGATCCCTGTTGCTGCTGCTCGGAGACTTTCATCACCTTCAAGGTGCCACGTTGCACCACATGACCGCTGTTGAAGAATGCACCTTGGGCTTTGTCGGCACGCATTATGATGGCCTTGCCCTTGTGACCGAAGGCGTCAATCAGCTGACCATTGAGGGCATCCACATTGCCATAACCACCACCAGCAGCACCACCACCGCCAGCAGCACCATGGAGTGCATCTTCTTGCAACACCAACTGTATGATCTGTGGCAAGATGGCATTTAGCTGCTGGTTGTGATAGGATGAGGAGGAGGAGCCACCATAGCTATGTCCTGAGGCATAGGACTGTCCATAGGAGTAGCCTGCACCACCACCGCTGGCGGCATGATAAGCCACTGGTGCCACTGGAGCAGCGTGTTCAATCACCTTGTAGACTTGTTCGCCATAGGAGCCATGATCGTGACCACTGGCATAACCATGTCCAGCTACACCGCCATGTCCATAGCTAACAGCACCACCAGTTGCACCACCATGTCCATAGCTGTTTCCATCCTCCAGTATGATCTTAATAAGCTGCGTTGAGCCACCGCCGCCATGTGAGTAGCCATGAGCATAAGAGCCACCATGTGATCCACCATAAGAGCCACCATACGAGCCACCATGTGATCCACCATGACCACCACCTCCTCCTCCTCCTCCTCCTCCGCCATGTGGTGTAGCTATGACATTGTAGGTGGTCTTGGTGCCACCACCTGCACCACCGCCAGCACCACCGCCGAGCAGCGATAGAAATGTGGCATTGCAGACACAAATTGTGGCCAAAAGACAAATGAAGATCTGTTTTTTGTTTTTTTGTAAATAGATAATCCAAATTGCATCAGTCATTAATCCAAAGTTCGTCCTTCTCTCTCACTTAACTCACCTTCATAATGGTTAACTCTCTGTATATTTCTCTCTCTCTCACACACACTTTCTGTCTCTGTCAGCTGCGTGTGCTGTTCGAGCTGTTCCTGGTCAACGAATGATGCCAGCTTCCAGTTGACGATGTGCTTTTATACAAAGGTACAGCTTCCGTCAAGCTTCCAGCTTCCATATTACCGTTACACAAAACATAATAAGGGCCGCCGGGTGTCCGGCTCAGCTTGCAACAACACGCAGTCAGCGTCGGCAGCGTAGCGTCGTCAGCATTGGCAGCGTCGTCAACTGCAGCAGCGACGCGACGCTTGGCGACGCCGCACTGTGGGCGATTCAATGGATCTAGCGTTAGAAAATAAATAATTTAAGACCTGGGATTAAAACCGTCATCGAAACCTTAACCTTTAACCGGAATTTACAGTTTTAAGTTTTTACTATTCCGAAACCGAAATATTCGATTAGTAATCGATTCTTATACTTTCGGTTCAATCAAACATTGAATTCAATAATGTTGTTAAGATGTTATCATCGTTTTTCAACCTAATTTTTTAAATAATTAAAAAGATATTTTTATAAATCATATTTTTGTTATATATTAACGTTTGTATAACATTTTTAGCACATATTTATTATTTTTTGTAAAAATTAAAAAGGATCTTTTTTTAAATCCTATTTTCGTTATATATTAACGTTTGTATACCATTTTTAGCACTTATTTATTATTTTTTATGGACCGAAATCATACCGGTATCTCGATGCCCAAACATACATAGAACCGGTACCCGTTATAAAACCGATATACAAAGATTTTGAGTAACCGATAACCAAAAACCAAAATGCAAACATAACTGAAACCCTAACGGATTTATTTCGGTTTGTTAGCCTGCTTAAAATATCATAAATTGTTCTTCAATACAATAATTTACTGAAATAATATGCCAACAAGGAACTCTTTTAAATTGATTACTATTTAAAGTTGGTTAAACATTTAAATTTTTTTATTTAAATTTATTGACAAAAACAATATTTCGTATCAGTCAAATTATATGTCGCTAGTTTCAGAAGTCTTTTGTTGGTCGCATGAAGATCAAAAGTTTGCTAATATTTATCCAACTGGCAATGTTTTTTCCACAATATCGGCTGTATCGCCCACTGTGCGTCGACGCAACTCGTGAGATTCATTGGAGATGAAGCTATGAAGAGTCCACGATACGCATGCCAATGGGAATATACGCAGTTTCCGAATAGTCATGGTCATAGTAACGCTTATACTCATGAATACGACTACAAATAATCACAATCATACGAATATGAATGGGCAAGGGGGAATAGGTTAAGCGATCCACGCATTTTGCGATTGTCTTCGTCTCATCTTCGTTTCTTGTGATTCACTTAAAATATTTGAGAAATGTAACAACAACCACAACAAATAGTAACAAATTTTGACTAACGTTGCTCTCTCTCTCTCTCTCTCTCACTTTCTCTCTCCTTTTCCCACAGTGCCTCCCCTCTCTAATTTCATTGTACAGGGTGTCTAAGATGCGTGCTCGTTGGAATTGAAATACTTAATATAATACTTAATATTATCCTATGAATATAAGTCATAGATAAAATAAATCGATTAGTATGCTACCGATTAACAGCTGTCGATTAATTTTATTATCATAAGATCAATCGACCGTTAGGTTAGTATCAACGATAGTTCAATTAAGTCACTTTTAGAAAATATTATACACTAATTAATTGTGTTCACTTCACGCCCCATAATAGAGCACCCTGTATTTATTGTTTTTGTTTTTTTGAAATCCCAAAATATGCAACAATAACATAAGCATTAACGCATCTCCGAACCAAGCGACCCAAATCCCCCGACACGGACCGGGCTTGTCCCTCCCCGCTCTCTTCCCTCTCCGATTACAACAAATTGACCGGCTTTTTGCATATGATTATCGATTTGAGCGGAGCGTTATGCTGTCCACGCTTACTAGATACTCTGTATATAATGCGAAGTGTACATTGGTTATCCTATTAAAATAGAGACAATTTTATTTTTTATGTTTTGCTTTATTAATATATATTTTCAAATCCGGTAGGGTATTATAACATATACTCGTATTAGAAATGTAAAACCCTTAATTTTAAATATTTTAATGGTATAGACATGGTAGATAAGAAAAAAAAACAATTCTTTTAAATAGAATGTTTCAACAAACAAATTATACTCAAATACAGAGTACAGAAACAATTTCTGTCTTATATCAATTAGATTATTCACAATAATTTTGATTTAATGATTAAAACTTGTTATTTGTTAATTGTATTTGGTTTGTTTTATGATAAAATTTACTGATTTACTTATAACAATTATTATAAATTTCAAAATTTGAGATTAAAAAATTATTTGTTTGGGTTAAAAAAGCATGTTTTTTAAAATAAAATTTAGTCCGTAACGGTCTCTGATCTTGTAATTTAAAATGTTATAGTTAGAGATCAGTTGACTGAGTACATGATTATATCTATTTGCTCTCGGATTGTTAGGGTATGTGATCTTCGGCTGTCCGCAGTTGTGGTGTTCTTCCTTGTGTGTCTTATAATTTCCATGTTGTTGCAACAGAAAGCAACTCGAACTGTTGTCGATTGAGCCAATCTATGTGAGTTTGAGCCACAGTCGCAGTCGCTGCTGCAGTTGGCGTCGCTGTCGCCGTCGCAGTCGACATTCGATTATATCATGACAAGAGATTTGAAATTTGTGTAGTTTTGTGTGTGCATCTTATTTATATATGTAAATTATTTAATGCGCATTGTTGCGCATATTTAACTCGAAGACTACCCTAACAACAGTCTTCCCCCGACCCCTGTGGCTACAGTTTTAGCCAAATTAAAAGCGATTGGCATTTTATCACTCGGTATTTTGTAGACAGTGTCAAAGCGACCATTGAGTCAGATTCAAAAGCAAAAGCAAAAAAAAAAAAAACAACAACTTTGATTATGCGTTTGTTGTTGATGAGGATGATATCAAGTTGTTGTTGTTGTTGCATGTGCAAATAGTTTTGTCAGTCGGGCTTACGGTTAATCAATGACCAGCATTCCACTTCCTCACCATCATCAGGTTGAGGCCTATTTAATTTTCCTGCTTCGTTTTTTACTCTGTCCGATTATTGTTGACTCACTCTCAATTTATTGATTCATCACTTTGTTTGACCCGCGATTAGTTATGCAATTACAACAATTTAAAGGCAACAATTACTTATAAATATTATGTTTATTATGTTCATGATTATTTTATTGCTTCATTTACTTTTTCGTTTCAACAAGTTGCAATTGGATATCCAACAATAATTTAAAATTCGGTAATCTTTCGAATCTTAGCTATTCCTTTTTTTTAATAGTTTTAGTTCCAAGCTAATTGTAGTTTGACTAGCTTGACCACGCCCTTTTTTTTAGTATTAACAGTTATCTGTGCAAATCCTTATGACACACACCAAATTTCGTCACTCTATTTTTAATAGTTTCTAAGTTATGATCATATTTTTAAATACCTTTTTACAGGTTTTTAATTCACTATATTCTCTGGTTTTTATCTGATCCATAGATACTTTAGGTTAGACTATAAGCAACATATACAAATAGAATAATAATAATAAAAACAAATAATAATAATAATTGTACATGGATGTGTTTTTCAATTACTCATTGTTGTTTTTTCTAGGATATTTTGAAATACGGATCTTGCAAATTTATTATTTTCAATCAAAAAAAAAAAAATTTATAAGCCCAAAAATACTTTATCTGTTTGAATTTATCGACATTTTACCATCGACTTCCCCCACTTCATCTTTTGTAGAATTACATACGTTGCACAACACGCCACTTAATTATACATTTTGAATAATTCGTCATGGGAATTAGATTATCAAATATCGCCCTCCCCATACCTTCTTCCCAACACCATCACCTCTACGAATTTGGCAACAAGTTCGATTTGTATGATACGCCCATTTCTCTATTTGGTCATTTGGTTCGCACGTCAGATTTCCGCATTTCGACAGTTTTCAATGCTTAACTGACTCATATATCATCAACACAGATACGCATACAGATACACATCAAAAATGGTTATATCATCGTTTTATAGATTTCAAATCTACAACACACTTATGTAGATTTTCAAAATTTCATTCATAATTGTTGGCCAATCATTCAGCAACGTGAGACTCGATGACTCCGATTCGATGGGCGCCTCAATCTCTGAAAATGGGATGTATCATTATAATTATAAACAGAGCTGTGTAATTACCGTTCACATATGTCAAAAAGTGACCATGGAGGTGGGAGAGCTGACACATGCAAATGTGAAAACTGCAAATAAATTAATCGCATTTTTGTTGAAATAACTCTGTAAAAATACGACCTAAAGTGAGCTTGGAGGATAATATTTCCCAAAAAATTTCCATGGAGTTGGGGGACTTAGCACTTGCAACTGTTTAAGCCACAAATATAACTAAATTAATTGAATTTTTGTAAAAATACCTCTATAATTATTGGCAATAAAGTGACCATGGTCCGTTATATGTTAAAAAGTGACCATGGATGTAAGAGACTTGACATATACATCTGTTTAATTGTTTAAAGAAATTGCTTATAATGTGATCTAATGACTAGCCATAAAGTAAACATGGATGGCCCTATAATGTTTAAAAGTCAAATACCCTACAGATAGTTATAAGCTTTAATAAGTAACCTCAATATAATGAAAATTAAAAAAATGTGAGCTTGGAGGTGACCACACAGAATGTAAGGTAATAGATAATTTGCTTAAAAAACTTAGCTCATAATAAAAATGAATCAAAAAAGGTGAAAAAAAGGTACAGAAAAACCAGCATTCAACTTAAAATGTGAATTTTTATAATACTCCTCGACAATTAAATAAACAAAGTCTTAACTCAAATGGGAATCCATTAAAACATTAAAATAGTTGGACATAAAGTAACCATGGACAATAATATGCTAATCAGATTTTTTATTCCAGTTATATTTGGTAAAAAAGTAATATACCTTATTAATAGGGCATAAAACACGTATTTGGCCAACTATCAACTTAACTAGAGGCTTATCAAATTGATGGTATTAATCTGTTTTTCTTTTTATCATCTCCAGTTGAGTTCGACACGTATTGTCTGCTGGAGATGGGATCGAGTGAGGTGTGCCCTCAGGTTGATTACAAAATGATCAGCTAATTAGTTTGCGTTGCGATTGTCCATTAAGTGGTTGGGCGGGTCTTGATGCCCTTTCAATGGGTATCTTAAATTGAAGTTGACATTTGTAATTTGAGCTAGTAAAAATAAGTTTTTAAGTATAAAGCCTGAAAGGAATCGACATTTATCTGATTTAAAAAAAAATTTTTTTGATGGAAAGTAGATAATTATAAAAACAAATTTTATAATTAAATTCATATTAACTATTTCTTTTTCATATTTCTTTCATATTTCTATTTCAATTAATAGCTTACAAAACTAATAAATACTTACTTGGCCGAAAGTGTTGGGGAAAACTCTTAAAAAGTAATATTGCACTATAGTTTAAAAAAAGGGAAAAGTTCTACACTTAATTGCTTTTCATAATCCGCAATATTAAAAAGTTATTTCCCTCCATTTATTGCTCAAGTTATAAGAAATTGAGATAGTTTAGACGAATTTAGAAAATGGGCAAAATTAAAAGTAGTTTTAAATGGCAAAAGTTCAAACTTAACGATCTGTTAAAAAAGTGGTTTATTTTTGAAAGAATAAGTAATTTTATTCTTAAAATTCTTTATAAAAATTAATTGAAGTAGGTAATATTTATTAATTTTTTTGTTTTGTAAGACAATATTTAATGACTATGAAAAGGATTAGACCAGTATCTTTTTATTAGAGAAAATGTTAGAAATGTAATTTTCACATCTTACTATATATTAGAAAAAAGTACACTTTAGGTTTCAGCTAAGAATAGATAAGTAAATGTAGTGAGTTCCAACTCATATAGGTATTATCCCTTCAAATAGACAGATATTAACATTTTTTTTTTTTTAATTTCGCATTTATTGATCATTTAAAATGTTTGCTTAGAATTTAGCTCCGTAATTCTCTAAATTTGTAGCTTACAAAAAAAAATACTTTGTCCTAACACAATCTCCCATACACACACACACATATTTATATATATATATATTTATATATATATAAATATATATATATATATCTAATATATCATTCAGCGTGTATACCAACAAATATATGTATCAACCATATGAATAACAAAAATATGCTTCAAATATCGTTATATCGTATATGGGGCAAATGTAGTATAATTGACCAAGTTATATATATATATATATATATATATATATATAAGTATACATATATATAGATATATGCTCCTTCTCCACAGCCCGTTTGGTCTTTTAGTAAGATTCTCATCTTTTCCATAATTCGAATAACTCTTTAAAATTCCCAACTAATTACAGCTTATAAATACGTTACATTTGTTGTTGTTTTTGTTGTGTGTTGCAAAAGCAGTTAAGCTCCACACATACACACACACACACAAAAAGAAAAGTAAAGTCAGACAGAGAGGGGAATAGATTGTTTGCTAATGACATTTCAATACTTAAAACTGGAGAGTGTATTGTACTTCTATTTTAGTTAGGAACACAGAAGTGTGGACATGTCTATGAGTGTATGTGTGTGTGTGTGTTTGTATGTATGTATGTGTGTTAGTATATATGTGTGTAGGTATGGCATTATTAACTAACAGTAAGTTAAGTACAGCTTATATCGTAAGTTCAATTGGCCTGTTTTTAGGTTAAATTTAATTTTAAGTTTAGTTTAAGCTTAAGGTACTTTATTTTTTTCGTTTTCTTCGTTTCTTCTTTTCTCCGTTCTTTCCTCTTTCAATTTTCTTTCTTTAGTATTTGTTGAAAACACAGCACGACATTTAACAATTGATTAAGTACACTTTCAGTTTCTCAATGGTTCTGTTTCGCATTCAGCTTAAGATACAGATACAAGCACACACAAACATTCATACTTATAAAACGGAATAGGCAAGGAGAGGGAGTAAGAAACGGGGAAGAGGTAGAGAGAGCGATGGGGAAGGGGAAAAATATCTGCATGATCATACGCTTAAATGCAGCCCGACAATATGAATAGAACTAGAGAATAAACACAAAATTAAAAAAACTATTTTTAGAACTATCAGCAAAATTATCGTTTAAATATACTTAAATTAGTTTTACATAGTCGACAATCAATACATGTTTAAATTTAACAATAAATTTGTTGTTTTATAAACCCTTTATTATAAAAAAAAAAATAAAAATAAAATTGTTTTATAATTGTAAGAATTCTTTCCAATTTAACTTGAACTATTGCTACATATGAATATATGGTTTTAATACGATTAAATTTTTTGGTATATTTGAGACTACAACCAGAAAAAAAACAACCATCCAATAATATCCACTAAATGTGAAACTTAATATTAACAGATCTTTTAACTATTATCCAAGTCAAAGATGAGAAAAGCGAGTGGAAAGAAAACTATGAAAGCTTTTACAAATAAATCACATTAATCACAAGCTAATACATTAAATACTTCAGTTAAGGCAAAGCTTAAAACGACTGACTAACTGGAACTGACTTGGGGGGAGGGGGTTGGGTGGTTTTGCGGGGCTTTTGCTCAGATTTATATTACATAAATAAATAAAAAGCTTAGATTTAGAAATATAAAAATCAGATTGGGGACCTTAAAATATACACACATACATATATCAACTCACACATACAGCTATATATATTAAGATATATACTAAGTAGTTGGTAAAGCTAATACATTTGTTGTTATTGTTTGTTGTTTTCTCTATCTTAAAATCGTTAAGGTTGCGTTCTATTTTTGTATAACTCTGCCTAGTTTTTGGTGTTTCTTCTTCTTGTGTTGTTGTTTCTGTTGTTCTTAAAATTTATAGATTAATCGTGTCCAGATCCTGACAAGGTGCACGTGGACTCATCTCATCGGTTCCCGTGTCGCTGCCACGCCTTGTGTCCCCGCTGCCACGCCCATCGCCCCTTATGTCCGCCATGGACGAGTGTATTTGATTGTTTTGATTGTGTCGCAGATTCGTGATGTTGTTGTTGTTATTGTTACTATGCTGATGATGATTATGATGATGATTTTGGCCAACTGTTTGCGTTTGCTTGCCAACAATCGCATCCGCTGAACCAGCATTATTGTGCAACGCCTGCGTCTTCTTTGTGCCCAATCCCAAGGGGAAGGCAAAATCCTGTGGCAACTTGTGCATGATTTTGCCCGATGTGATCAGACGACCAAAGCCCTCCTGCAGACAAAGTAAGAGAGAGAGAGAGAGAGAGAGAGAGAGAGTGTGTGTGAGTGAGAGAAGTGTGGAGCATAGGGGAATTCCCACCTGGTGAGCAAAGGCGTAACCAGAGCGCACCGAGCGACGTCCGCGGCGAGAGGACGGAGTACGACGGACATCGCTGGAGATGCGGGAGTGCATTTTCTTCAGCGATTTCTGGCGAATCTGTAAGACATAAGAGACATTAATGAATATGTAAATAAAAGAAGCATGAAAGAATAAGCAAACTAATGAAATAGTAAAAATTAGCCTAAACAAGAGTAGGAATGAGTAAACGGAGGAAAAATGAAGATGTTCATTTCTTTTTAAGAAACAAAGTAAAGGAAGATAAAGAAAACGGTTGGAAAACAACGGGACGACAATTCACGCTAGTGACAACATATGTATGTATGTATGGTATTTTCGACCAATTGTTCCTATGGCAGCTATATGATATATGGAACCGATTTAAACCAAATCTGGTCAGAATGTACAAAACCAACATTAATGCATATTCTATCAGTTTGGTTAGGATGTCTTAAAAAACAAAAAACTTTTTCATACTAAGACTTGATTCTCTACCGATCGGTCCTATGACAGCTATACGATATAGTCGACCGATTTGAACGAACTTCGGCCAGGATGAACAAAACTAAGATAAATGCATATTCTATTAGTTTGATTAAGATATCTTAAAAAACAAAAAACTTTTTCATACTAAGACTTAATTTTCGATTGAGCGTCTCTATTGCAGCTATATGATATAGTGGACCGATTTTAACCAAATTTGGTCAGGATGTATAATACCAGCCCAGATGCATATTCTATTAGTTAAGTTCTGATATCTCAATAAACAAAAAACTTTTTTATACTAAAACTTCATTTTCGATGTATCGTTCCTATGGCAGCTATATGATATAGTGGTCCGATCCAAAAATAAAAACAAACTTGATCTGCGTATGGTATTCCGGAACCTACATACCAAGTTTTAAGTCTCTAGCTCTTATGGTCTCTGAGATCGACGCGTTCAAACAGACGGACGGACAGACAGACAGACAGACGAACATGGCTCAATCGATTCGGCTGTTGAGTTGCCCATTTTCATGGGTTCAGGGTATAAAAAGAACATGGATGATAGAAGAAATAAAAAAGATAACTTACCTTATCGGACAAACTGGGATGCACATCGAGCAGATAGAACTTGTAGGCCAGTACAGGTGCCATTAGCATGACGACCGTGATAAGCATGGTCACCCAAAAGGTGAGATCCTTGATGGCCTGCGTGAGGGAGCCGACATAGGGACCACCGATAACATAATTGTAGAAATAGTCGAGCACAAAATACCAAATGAGACTACCCCAGATTGTCACATGATTGACAATCGTCCAGTACGAGGTGTACAAAGCAATCTGTGAAGAAAAAAAAGTTGAATTCGCTACAGTGTCTATTGAAAGAATCTCTAAAAAAAAATGGACATACCTGAGCTGTGTTGTCGACAATGAGAATTGTGGCAACGACAGCGCCGAGAGTCATGTGATCACTCAATATGTAACCATTGTGGGAGACGCCATCCCTATAAACACCATATGGTATTAGGAACAAGATGAGAGAGGTGAAGGCGCCATGGAGGACGCTATAGATGAACTCGCGTATGTTGAAGAGCTCACTCCTCAAACCCGGCGTATAGAGACGCGGATACTCAACGCTATTCTTATCCGAAACATCCTGCTCAAAGACCCCCAGTGCCAGCACCGGCAGCGATGTGTAGAACAGATTGTACACCGATATGAACATGGGATCGAAAACGGTCTACAAAAGAAATTCAAAATCAAATTGGATTATTTAAAAAGTTATGGGAGAATACTACAGTACAGACGGATACATATTTTAATCACTAACTTAAGAAAAACTGGTTTATAAATTAGTATCTTCATATATTGCCTATCAATTTAAAGATTCATATCATATCATTAAAATTAATGAAAAAAATAAATTTCTAATCTAAAACAGCTTTTTAGTCTCTTAAAAAGAATAGGAAATATTACAAAAAAAAAATTTTATAATTTTTTTTTTAATTTTGTTGTTTCTTTTATTTGTAAGGATAGAAAATTAAAAAAAGCGGATTTGATTTAGGTAAAACTATTTAAGTCAATCTATAGATAGTAATTAACATAGAAAACTTCGTTAACACAAATAGTGTATCTATAAGTAGTATTTATATTCTTATACATATATATTTAATTTATTCAAACATATCTTTGAAATCTTTTAAGATTTTGCCCTAACTTGTATTTGGTTATCTTTATCTCACCTGTGCACTGAAACCACAGAAGAGTGAATACCAGCAGTGGCACAGCGTAAATGCAAAGTTCTTGTAGAAAAAGTAGCGTAGAAATTTGCACATCCGATAATATGACCATCGTCCATGTACCAGCAAGAGACGCTCCAGATAACAAAACTGTGCGATCGCATAATCACTCGATAGCACCGCCTGCAGACCCTCCTGACCCGATATGCCCACACCAATGTGAGCGGCTGTTAGGATTGAAAAAAAAAATTGGGGAACTATGTGATTATTTCTTATTGATAGATATATACGTACATTCGATTTGTTTGGAGCAAAAAAAAATTTAAAAAAAGTAAAAATTAAAAAAGAGTAACCCAAACTCGTAATCTACGGCAAATTTTAAGATAATTTCACCGAGAAACCATAGTTCTAAAAATAATTCCTGGTCCCCGCTTTTTAAATTAAAAAATTTATTTATTTTCCAAATTGTTATCATTCTTTAATTAGCATATTTTTAGTGTTATTAGTCCGATTCTGACAAGATTGGTTTCAAAACTTTTGTCAGGAACAGGACTTTCAAAATTATATAGAATTAACATATAATCAGAGAACTAGTTGTTCTTAAAACATAGTTTTTGACTAAAAACACAAAAATTTTCAACTTAAAAAGCGGGGACTAGGGATTGGTTTTAAGAGATATGGTTTCTTGGTGAAAACATCTTAGAATTGACCGTAGATTACGAATATGGGTTACCATTTATTTATTTTTTTTTTTTCGAAAAATCTAAGCACATTAATGTACATATGTATATTCTAATTTGAAGAATAAATAGTAGTTTAAATATTTGTAAATGTAGTAGTACTGGTAGAAGTATAAGTAATGATAGAAGTAGTAGAAGTATTACAACAGTAGAATGAGCAAAGATACAGTATAACTTTTTTTAAGCAAACGTAAAAACAAATTAGCTCAGCTTTTAGAAATAAAAGTCAAGTACTCGTAGATTGTTTTATGGAGATGTAAGAGTTATGCAATTCTGTATAGTCAAGTCGTAGAAGAAAGCCGTTTAAGTAGTTGATCTCTTATCATTCTTTCTTTCTTTTCTCAACAAATCTCATTTGCAAATCTCCTTGGACTCACCCTTGATCATGGAGACATCGTTGGCGCCATCGCCAATGGCCAAGGTGACGGCATTTTTGGCACGCTTAATAAGTTCGACGACCAGCGCCTTCTGCAGCGGAGTAACCCGACAGCAGATCACCGCCTTGCACTGCGAGGCAATGTCCAGAAATCTACAATAGATACCGAGAGAGTGAGAGTCAGAGAGTGTGAAAGAGCAAGTCTTTGCATTGTAAAACTCACTTGCTTTCCAGCTCTGGCGAGAGACAGTGGACGAGAGAGTGTCCATTGACCACGAGAGCGAATCCCGTTGTCTCATCGACAACAATTGAGGGAGCGCTACGTCTGCCGTCTTCGCTCTTCTCTGAGTCCCCAAAGAGATCATTGCACTCCGCGCTATATTTAAATGTGAGGGAAAGAGACAATCAGTATATATACCAAATAAATTTAGTATGAGTTTGAGAGAAAGGAACATAAAATGTTGGATGGATGATTGGTTAAATGGAATACGAAAAAAACATTTAATAGAGATGACACAAAGAACAGTTACAATAACAGAGAGAGAAGAAGAAGTTAGACAAAAGAGCAGACAAGCTTTTGTTAGGTTATGTTAGAGGGAGAGAGCGCGCGATCTGCGCTCTCCCTCTCTCTTACGCTCTGCAGAGAGTGAGACATGAGTAAGCAATCTACAGAACACGATTTGATATAACAACAAATTATAAATAAAATATAACAACAACGACAATAACAAGTATAATGTTTTATATTTGTGTGTGAATATTGTTTTTTTCTACTCGAGTATTTAGTTTTTTAATTGTTTGATTTGTTTTCTGAACGAAAAAAACAAACGAAAATGATTGACGATGATTAAACTAGAAGAACTTGGACAATGAACGTTTGGTTTTGTGTGTTACATTTTTAAAATCCATGAAGATAAGAACAAAATAAACAAGACATAAATATATAATTTGTATCGAGTTTTATATAATATGATATTTTACTTGACGGGCGGAACAAGTACCAATAGAGGGTAACACATCCTTGGAAACACTAAAATTCATTAAGTTACGTTTGATTTGCTTTCTTTTCTACCATTTAGCGTAATTGGCAAATACATTTATAAATAACATAATCTATAAATAATATGTAATTGCTTTGATCTATACGAAGTGTTTAGTTGGTAAGTCAAAACATTAAATTCTAAATAATAAATAAATTGTAAATTACAAACAATATAGGTTTAGAAACCGAAATAAAAATAATAATATAGAAAGAGATACATAGATTTATAGATAGAAGACAGAGAGATAGAGAGTTAGCAGAAGATACAGGGTGACTTTCTAGCTGCGCTTTTTTTGGGTGTCGTTTCTGGTTTAGCTTCACTGCGTCTAGAATCATTACTATTTGAATATTGCACTTTTTTTTTGGTTTTTGGGATAGATTTATTTATTTTTTTACGATGTTTGCTTTTTTGGAGTGCCCTCTACCTGTCTGGTCCGCCCTTATTTTCCTTAATTTTGGCATCCCACCTAAAGGTAACCACCGATATTGCTGGCGGCGGTTGTGGCATGGGAGATCCATTAATATCCTGCATAAAAGCGGATGTCTGTGTCATCGTAACGCTCATGGGGTCCATACTGCTCTCACTGTTCAGTTGGTTCATCGATTCAGTACCTGCATGAGAAATAGTGTTGTTAATCGGTAATCGATGTGAAATTATCGGAAATATAAGTTATCGATTGGTGATGATCAGTGTTATCGGTAAAGTGAGAACGGCATATGTCAATATTAAGATAATATTATTATAATAATATCTGTTTGTGCGAATGGAAGCGATGATCAGTAATCAGTTATCGATTACAGTTATTTTAAGATTAGAAATAATTTTTTCTGATCAGTTATTGGTCAGAAATAAGAGGGCGTGGCAGACCCCCAAAGTATATATATTCTTGATCAGGATCAATAGCCAAGTCGATTGAGCCATGTCCGTCTGTCTGTTCGTCTGTCCGTCCGTCTGCTTGAAAGCGTCAATCTCAGGAACCATAAGAGCTAGAGACTTCAAACTTGGTATGTAGGTTCCTGGATACCGTACGCAGATCAAGTTTGTTTTTATTTTTGGGTCGAACCTCTATATCATATAGCTGCCATAGGAACGGTAGGTTGAAAATCAAGTTTTAATATGAAAAAGTTTCTGTTTGTTGAGATATCTTAACCAAACTAAAAGAATATCCATCTGGGCTCGTTTTATACAGCGTGACCAAATTTGGTTAAAATCGGTCCACTATATCATATAGCTGCAATAGAGACGCTCAATCGAAAATTAAGTCTTAGTATGAAAAAGTTTTTTGTTTTTTGAGATATCTTAACCAAACTGATAGAATACGCATTTAATCTGGTTTTGTCTATTCTGACCGAAGTTCGTTAAAATCGGTCGACTATATCATATAGCTGTCATATCATATAGCGATCGGTCAAAAATTAAGTAATCAGTGATCGACAATTATCAATCTTATCACTCACCGCCTGGACGAAAGCGATCAAATATCTTGATAGATTCCTTGAACTGACGGAGTTGCTTTTCCACCTCCTCAACAGAGCTGCCATCCACAATGAAGACGTCCACCAGCTCATCCGTTAACAGCTGACAGGAATAGCCAATGTTGATGGCCGTTTCTACAAAAGAAAAATAATTATACATACATTTAGCTGATGAAGATCGACTTGAACTTACCCTGTTTATCACCAGTCAGTACCCAGATTTTAATGCCTGCATTTTGTAGATTCGCTATCGATTTGGGGACACCATCTTGCAACTTATCCTCAATGGCCGTCACGCCCAACAACTGCATATCGCTTTCGATCTCCTCGTACATCATATTCAGTTTCTGCTCTCGCCCATCCATTGATAGAGCTGCCTCCTGTTGTCGCAATCGCCACTCATTGTAGAACTCTTCTGGGAGTCGACGCTCGGCTAGCACCAAAGTACGTAAGCCTTCACCGGCGAATTTCTAAAAGTCAAATAAGATTCTTTATTAAAGTTGCTTAAACTGGTTGAGAATTGCAAGAAAATCATTAGAATTGATTACAAATGGAGGAAAAATTGATTACAGCTGAAGAAGTTCCAGGATTAAAAAATCTGAATTTTCTAATCTTTACGATATTTAAAAATTCATTTTCGTTTGCTTATATCATTCGATATTCAATTTATAATATGTTTGGAAAAATAAGAAGTTCATACACAATATTAAAAATACTATTTTAAAGCTGTAGAGTTTTATGCTGTTTACAATGTTCCTGTCTAATACGATATTCAAGCTACATTCAAATTCAATATTTAATTTATTTTCTGGTTTGGGATACTTCATAGCTGGAGAGTTTAAATAATGCATTAATAGCGGGGAACCATGGGTAATTTTCTACAGATTACGATATTCAGTTATCGATATAGTTTGAAAAACAAAAACTCATTTATAAAAGAACAATTTTACGGTATTAAAGGGCTGTTGTATTTTTCACAATTACGATATAAATGTATAGTGTTGGAAATGCATTCATTATTCAAATAATGTGAAATTTGTGGTTTTGTAGAGAGGCGTTATGTTTACACTACACGATAAAGAATTTACGATATTGGGTCCTTACGTTCAAGTGATCCTGGGTGCGTGCCTTGAGATCCTCCTGTCCGCCATGTAAACGATCGTATATCACATTATCAGCCCCCTTGCAGTAGAGCACGACAGAGTTGCCACGTCTCAAAATGACAGACATGCGTTTACGCACGTTGTTAAAGTCGAGAATGTGCAATAACTCGTATTCCTAAGCGAATCAATATATATTATAATATTTATCGAAGATAAATATATATATGAATAGATTACCTCAAGACGACCCATCACTTCGATGGTAATACTGTTTGGTGTGCGTGTGCGAAAAACAAAGCCAAAGTTTCGTGCCGCCGAGACAAGAGCTGACTCGTCGGGACTTTGGGCCTGATACTCTAATTTCCCGTCAACGGTTTCCGCCATTACCGTATGACAGAGAGCGAGCAGACGAAAGAAATTATGGGAATGCTCCTCATCAGATCGAACCGCGTCCAACAAGGTTCGATCGTACCAACGAAAGTCGCTCTCATGATGTGGATTCGCCGAGAAGTCAATTGGTTCGACGATCTGTATAAAAAAATTGAATCAAAGCATACAAATTGGATGAATCACACTGGAAATAATACTCTATGTTTTAACATATTTTAGTTTCATTCTTGGTTGTTTTTTTTTAAGCATAGCTTGGCATTAATTTTGTATACTTGAATGAAGCACAGGCGAAGGCAAAGGCTTTAAATTACTAGTTACGATATATGGCTTACGAGATTCAATAATAACACTTTGTTGATTATTTAGTTACAACTGTTATACGATATTCGGTTAATGTATAGTTAGTTATTCAGATTTAATATTTATGATACGATATTGAGAAAATGTCGCATTACGATATTCAGAAAATGGAATTTTTCAGTTATGTTTGCAATACAGTAGTCAGTAAAAGCAATATTGACCATACGATATTCGATTCTAGCAAACGATATTTGTTATACGCTCGTTCACAATAGCGATATGCATTAGTTATGCGTGTTACATCGATGTTAAATCATACCTCTCACAATTAAGCTAAAGGTTAGGCTATTTTATACTAATATAAAAGCTTATAGACTACATTCGGCAGTTAAAGCATTTTGAAGCAGATGATCGTTTGTGTTTAAGTATGTTTGCATGTATATGTGTATGTGTGTGCATGAATATGTATGTGTATGTGTTTGAAGTTAAATACCATTTATGGAGTACTTGTAGTTAAGTTTGTCTTAATTAATAAATTAGTATAGTAAAGATTTTAGCTGTTATTACAAATATTTATAACTCACTAAATAACTGTTAATTTAAGCACACAGTCACACAAATTTAGCCATACTCACGCACAACCACATAAAGAAAATTGAGGCAGGGGCATTCTCAAAGCCAATACGATAAAGAAATAAACGAACAAAATGCATAGAGGATGCACACATAAATAGAGAAAAAAATAAAACATGTACGATAAAGCGTATTTGGAATATATTAAATTTACGATATAAGCAATCCACAAATTTCAAAGAACTCACGATATAACGCATTTACGGTATATTGATTATTTTAAATAATTAAAGATACATTGAAATTACATTATAACGTACTATATCGTTGTATATTACGTAACGATTTTACGATAAATCGCATATACCGAATTAACAATAAAAATTTTAAAGTGTGAACCTATTGTATTTACGATATGCCCTGTTCATGATACAACAAATTTCGATAAAGCGCATCTACTTTGTACCATATTTACTAGAAAATTTGCAAACGATATAAATAATGGACGACAATACATATTTACGATATATCGTTATAAAATATAACGTTTTTTCTGATATAAGGAGTTGCCTATATAAAATATGTAAGCAAGACGAATAGTTAATACACATGTAGTCTTTAAACGACATAATTTACGGTAAAACGAACCTACTCTATACTGAGTTTATGAACTAATATGTTAACGATATCATAAGGAAATGATACATGTTATTTTGAGATACAATTAACTTACGATATAAATCAATTACGATAAAACATGTTAACAATGTCACAAATAAACGATGCATACACTAACGAATCTACGATATTGCGAATTAACAATATACTTTACGATATAAGGAATGCGTGGAGAGAGATTGAGAGCGAGAAGGAGAGAGAGAGAGAGAGTGAGAAGAGAAGACAACATGCATACGTGCACTTTTTGGTGTGACGAACTCCAATTTGTGGCAAAGCGGTGCGTGCTGAGATAACGTTGATGTGCGGTGGTGTTGGTGTTGTTGTTGCTGCTGTTGTTGTTGCATGTTGCTGCTGGCAATCTGTGATTGCTGCTGTGCTGTCGAAATGGAGCACAACAACCATTGTCTTTGGAATGCAACTCAAATGTGGATGCTGATGATGAATTCAATTGAATCAGCTTGTGATTAGTTTGCGATTGTTTTTGCTGTTGTTGTTGTGGTGGTTGTTGTTGGTGCAAGTGTGCTTGTTCTTGTTGTTCTGCTTGTTGTTGGTTTTGAGTCTCATGCAAGATTATTACTTTGTCGCTGCTGCTGCACGTGGAAAGACTGGAGAGTTGCCGCCGCATTCGTTGCCCGCTGCTGCAAGCTCCCAAACTTCCGCTGCCACTGCCCCTTGCCGTGCCCCTTGCCGTGCCACCGCTGCTGCTGCTGCTGCTACCGCCTGCTGCCCCACCGGGATCATCCAGTTCATACTCATTGCTGTTGCTTCTGTTTGGCGACAAATAATGCACTTGTTTGCGTCTTGCCAACGGATTTTCAATTGTGTGCAACGCCGGCAACATGTGCTCAGTTGTGGCAATGTGTCCCTGCAACTGTGCCCCATCGCTTGCCAGCTGTGTGCCACCAGCGGTGGTCAGCAGCACAGCACTCTTTCTGCCATGCACCTCCGCTTTGTGCACCAATATTGTGGGCGGTGTGGGCGTGGGCGTGGCAGCAGTTGTACTTGCAACTCCCGATGCTGGTTTGCTGCTGCTGAGACTGCGACTGTGACTGTGACTGCGATTGCTGTTGTTGCCAGTGTTGCCAGTGTTGCAACTGCTGTTGCTGCCACAGTTGTTGTTGCTGTTGCTAGTTTGGAAAATTGTTTGCTGCTATAACGAGTAATGTGAGTTTTTTGTTTGTTTTTTGTTGTTGCAGGTCGCACATTTCAACAAGAAGACACAGTGTTTGAGGGACAGAAAGAATTCTAGGAGAACAGGTGCTTAAATCTAACTGTTATCACTCACAACATCCAGACAACACAGTAAGTGCCGCCAATTAATTGAGTTTAATTTTTACTGCCAATTTGTTTGTGTGTTTTTTATTTTTTATTATAAAATTTTATTAAAATTTTTCTTTGCTTTTCTGTTTACTGTTGAACAAATCTTTAAAGCAAAAAAATCAAGCAACCAATTCTTTCAATTATTCGATTATTTGTTGAGATATTATTTAATACATTTTAAATTCATTCAATTGAATTTAAATTATTTTTAAATTTAAGAAAATTATTTAAAAATTAATTTTGACATTTTACATTATTGTTAAAATTAGAAATAAATTTACAAATTTACATTACATTGAGACTACGATTTGTGAGACTGCAAAAAAATTAAAATCTCAGAAATTTTTTTTTTTTCCAAAGCAATTTTTAACCAAATCTCTAGATATTTGTGGAACTAAGCGAAAAGTGTTGCTTTTTATGCGTGTATTAAATTATGCTGCATATGCAACAGGCGCACAGTGCACACACACACACACACACACACAGAGAGAGAAAGACACACACATACATTTATATATATTTATACACATGGGACCAACACCCAGTTAGAGTTTTAGGAAAATTAAGGCTTTAACCTTATGAAAACTAATAAAAAAAAATATCTCAAATATTTACCGAACTTCTTATACCCTTCTTAAGCAATTATTTCACTTTATTTCTCGATTAAAGCAAGCTCTTCTTAAAAAAATTATTCGGATAATTTGTAAATTTTAGCTTAAATAATTATTAATTAAGAGATGCACGTATATGTTTTTGATTATAAAAGTTACAAAATCTGATCAGTCGAAAATTTGATTTTTGTATGAGCATCTTTTAAGAAAATTGGAATATCTTTGTATTTATATTATTAATATCCCAAAAAAAAATTCAAATTACCCCTAAATAAGAAACGTAAGTCGTCAATTTGCACAATTTAACGGAAGTGTCCGAAATGGCCGGATATAGAAAGCCGGAAATGGGTTAACGGACAACGTAGAATAGCGGAAGCCGGATATTAGCTTAGAATAGACTTGGGACTTGGGAAAAATTACTCACATCACTTATTTCGATGAGTTCGCCGGTGCGCAAGTCAATGACATCACCATAGGTGCGTCCATTAATGCTGCACTTGTTGAAGGTCATGATGTTCTGGGTCAGAGTGCCCGTTTTGTCCGAGAAGATATATTGTATCTGACCCAGTTCCTCGTTGAGGGTTGTGGTGCGTGCTTTGGCATATGTTTGGGTGCGTGCATAATACATTTCCTCATCCCAATTGATGAGGAACGACTGAACAAATCGTATCACCTAAAATATATATATATATATTTGAAAATCATTTAAATCTGTTAGAAAAAGTATGAGATTAAGGGAAGAGGCTGATAACTTACCTCTACTGAAACATAGAGGGATATTGGCACAACTGTGTTTAAGACTATGGCGTACGAGAAGAATACGAGCAGGCCGATAACCGTAGCACCCGATGCGACCATCTCTTGTGGTATGATATGCTCCCAGGGCAGATACAGTTGAAAATGCTGGCCAATCATACCCTCCCAAATAGCGCAGGCGAGTGCGAAGAATGCACAAATCGAGATCAGAAAGAGCACAATCTATATAACGAGAAGAATCGAGAAGATTTAAAAAATATGTCATCACTTTGCGAATAAAACTATATTTAAAATGAGTTATATTATTTTCAGGCTGATTAGATCTCAAAAAATTTAAAAAAAAAATGTATACTATATTCAGGACAGAAAATATTACAAAAGATTCTCTAAGTTATTGGATCAGAAAAGATTGGATAATATTCTCAATTGTGTGTAGTAAAGAGAAGATTACAAAAACTTTTAAAATTGCAGATTAAAGATATTCACAAATTGTAGATACGAAAAGTTTTAAGATTGCAGAACAGAAAAGATCAGAAAGATTTAAAAGAGTTTGAAAAGCAGAACAATTTAAAAACAAATTCTCAATTTGCAGATCAGAAAACAGATTCAAATCAAAGGTCAGAAAATATTGCAGAATATTTCAAAATGTTAGAGAAGATTTGAGACACGAGTTATGTAGATTCTTAGAAGATAACTCAAGGGAAATATAAGAAGAAAATAAAAGAAAAAGGTTAGATTTCAATATTGAGAAGATTTCGGAAGTTTCGCTTTCACAGAAGATTCTCCGATAGCAGTACAGAAACGGTATCACAAGATACTCGATCTAATTAGATCGCAATCAGAACCTACCCCAATGATGATAAAGTTGAGCAAACGATCGACCCCAGTGCTCTTGAATTGCGTCTTTCCAGAATTTTGCATAAGTTTCGTATCGACGCCGGCGAAGACAACGAGGCCATAACACCATTGTGTATTACGAAGAACACAACCACGCAGAAGAATCTTATCGTTATCGAGTGCGAAACGTTGATTCTTCCAGATGAGAGTACCCTCGAATTTGTTGAGTAGATTATTGGGTCGCTCGCATATAATCTCGCCATTGAAATTCCACAAGAGATCATGATGATCGGACAGTTCTGTAGTCTCTGTCAGACATTGTTTCGCCTTGAGATTCGTCTCGCCATCCAACTCGGCCGTCTCAATGAAGCAGAGACCATTGGGTTCCGATGTGGTCAATAATAAAATATCAGCCGCAACAAATTGATTGTTATCCAACCGTATAACATCTCCAACCTGGACATCTGACCATTTGGCCTCAATTAGTTTCCCATTTCGAAGAGTCTTCGATTTTCGATTGTTCACCTGCGAGTCCGATAAATGGCGTTGCTGTAATCGTAAATTGAATTAAATTAAATAGGTGATTATGGATTTTCTAAGAGGTTTACATACAATATCATCGTAGGCATCCTTAACAGCGGTCAGAGTTAATACTCCAATCAGGGGTATCGCCGTTGTCACCGGAGTCAGTGATGATATCGCCGGAATCAACTGTAGAACCAGCAGGCACAGGAAATAAAAATTCGCCAAACGCTGAAACTGTTCCAGCAAATTGAACGGCAGAAATGTTAGCAGCGAATATTTCGATGTCTTAATATAGTTGTTCTACAAAAAAGAAAAATCAAAGAAAATATGGAAAATATAGTAGCCAGATTAATGACAAGTCTATGGATCCATAAACAACAGTTCCAAGTTTCAATTCCATTTCGTCTTTCAAAGGTCTCTCAATATCATTATCTACTAAACGATCTCTACAGTGAATTACATTCCATTTCATTTCGATCTTTGAGTATTCTCTTAGAAATATTTTACTATCATACCATGCAAAATTAACTTTTATTAAATTCGTTCAAAACTTTTTTTTTTTAATAGATATAGCTATTAATATCGATTCTATGGAATATTGAAAATTGAAAAATCTAAATAAAAATCTCTATACCTCTTTCTGACACATTTTTTTCAATTGTATAGAGATAAATAGAGCTATATATAGAGTAGGGCGCTCCGACCCCTGCTCGCTTCGCTCGCCAACCCTCGGCTCGCATCGCTCGCGCGATATTTATTACTTGAATACACTTCTTTAACGCAAAAACAAATTAATGTACTATTTCAATAATTTTGACACTTGTTAATTCGGACAACCTGATAATTCGGACACTCAATTTTTATCTATAAAATATGTACCTATTGATTTTATTGTATGAAGTGTTTTCATTTATTATGTAAATCTATAACAATGTCGTGGACAACAAATTGAAAACATGTTATGTAATTTGAAGTTTTACCGGAGACTTGGAACTATAGAATTGGAGAGAGTAACATATATTATACATACGTACAGATTTGTAGGGAAACTGAAAATTCCTTTCAACTTACATGATATTTGAACTGAGAATTGAAGTCTTTATCATTGGCGCGGATTCTTCGTTCGTTTTCTGCAAAGAAAATTTAAATTATTTTTATTAAAGGCATTAATTTGTGGCTGCCTATTTCAGTTGCAAGCTATGTCTCTGTATAGCACAAATTTCCGCCCACACTGCTAAAAAAGTAAGAGCAATTTCATAAATAATCGCCATAAATATTAAAGTTTTAAAATAAGACAACTTCAAGAAAAAATCAATAAAAAGAAGATGTTTTCTTTTAGATTTGGGACACAAATTTAAATATGGAACCTTGTAATTTTGTTAAGTGTAATTACCCGAGAAATAGTAGGAGCTGCGTCGTCGTCGCAGCTGCGATAAACGTCGCAAGTTGCGAGCAGAAGCCGAGGCCGAGATTTGTGGTTGCTCCATTTGATCGATTTGACTTGCGGTTCGTCGTCGGCTTGGCAGACTGTCGGGTGCACTGCGTCGCCAGCTGGCGAAACGTTGCAACATGGAGAGACGCGGTTTGTTGCTGTTGCCCGATTGCTGTGGTTGCTCCTTGTACTGTTGCTCCACATCGATTGTGGCAGCCGCATTTGTGGCAGCTACATTTGTGGCAGCTATTTGTGCTGTTGCTGCTGCTGTTGCTGTTGATGTTGCATTTACCAAGCTATAGAAGCTATCATCGTTCTGGTGAATCGACATTGCCGTCGATGTTGTTGTTGTCTGTGGCGTTGTTATGGTCAGCATGGAGTTGCCAATGTTCATCGTTTCCGGCTGTGCGAGACGCGCCTGCTGTTGCTCCTTCAACTCCAGTTCCAGTTTCCGCTCCAACTCCAATTCCACCTCCAGCTCCACATCCTCCTCCTCCTCCTCCTCTGCCTGCCCCTCCACAGCCAGGCGCAGTTTCTCCTCCTCGCCGCACAATCGTCGCCTGCTGCGCGATTTGCGCGCAAAGTGAAACCAACGCGTGCGACGCGTTGCAGCTGCCACTTGTGGCAAGATAACATTGTCCTCCAGTTGCTGCTGCTGCTGCCGCTGCTGCTGCTGCTGCTGCTCCATTTCCATTTCCGATCCCATTTCTTTGTCTTTATCTTTAGCCTTGATCTTTCCGGTTGCCGTTTTCCTTTGTCCCATCACTGTCAATTCCAACGTATCCGGTCGCTGGCGTCCACTTTGCAACGTCTCGTTGCATCTTTTGGCGCCGTGCATGTCTCCTCACTATTTATCTCCCTCTCTCTTTCACTTATAACTTTGTCTCTTTCGCGCTTGCGGTTTTAGCTTGACGTTGCCCACGCAACATCTTTAACTGCAATTTATGAGCTTATCAAATGAATGCAACGCGCCTCCATCTTTTTCTGCCTTTCCTACTCGTTTCCATTCGTCGTCACTTAAACCAAGACTGCAAGCCTCCAAAAGTTTTGTAGAACTTTCGATTCGCTAATTTGCACCATAAAACAAGACTTTTAGAACTCACTATTTTGGTTCGAGAATTGCTTTAATTTTATACAAAAAAGTCCTTTAATTTTCTCTACACTTATCAAAAAAAAATTTTCTAAAATCAAGATTTTGGTCTCTAAACTAAGAATTTTGGTCTAAAAATTGCGTCAAGAACATAAAAATCTTAGATTAAGAAAACACATCTTTGTTTTGAGAACATTTCAAATAAGACCAAGCTCGTTACTTAAGAATAAATGTTCTTAAAATTAAAATCAAACAATAAAAAAATTAAAAATGATTTTTAAATTTATAATTTTTTTTAATTTTTTTAATTTTGATTTACACATTACATTTTATTCTGACTTGTTAATTTTATATATGTTATTTTACTTTGTTTTGAGTGGGATTCGAGACGGCACCTGCTGTTTTCACAACTGAGGCAGTTTCCTAAAAATTTCAGATTTTTATTCTTGCGTAAAGAACTTTGATTTTTTAGATTAATATTCTTAGTATTAGTAATATGGTCTTAAAATGTTCCTATTTTAGGAACAAAATTTCTAAGATTCATGTTCTTGATTTTAGAAGTTGTCTTTTTTTTCAGTGTATTGATTTCATTTTTTTCTTGAACTTTGAAACCAACCATTTAAATAAAATGCTTATATTTTAAGCAATCGAACTTAAAATTATGATTTAATCATTATTATGTTAATAAAAGTCTGAAATAAAACATAGTCTAATTTTAACATGTTTTCAATAACATATTTTGTTACCGAACTGAAACATTTTTTTTTAAACAAAAGGTCTTGAATTCTGATTTGCAGTCTTGGTCTAAACATATCCATTATAGGCCCAATAAAGGCAAGAACAGCACGTCCCATGGAATCGCGTGCAACACACGCACACACACAAACACACGCACACACACAAACACACGCACACACACAAACACACGCATAACACACACACACACAGAAGCAGAACAATTAATAACCTCAACAACTGTGCATTGCCACAAATGCTTCTCATTCAATTTGTTTTTGCCAAATTGCACGCGGCGTATGAGTAATAAACAAATGAACACATTACGCCCATAATTTCACATATTTGCAAAACTACAGTGAGCACAAACTAAGAAGGACAGCTACTAATAATAAAAGCATAAAAGTATGCTATAGAAAATATCTTAAAGATAGTTTTGTTAAAGTTGAAATACATTTGATTTGATAGATATTTTTTACAATTTATAGATTTTAATATATTAAATACCCTAAAAAAAGCCCTAACTAAGGAAGTAATTATGGTTCTTCTATCCCAAAAAGTATGCTATATAAATTGAGTTGAAAAAGGAACTCAATACGTTTTGATTGAAACAAAATATATTTAATAATATAACAGCAATAAACTTTTATAAAAGTGGTATGACAACTCTACTTAGCTATTAACTTCAACTTTAACTTCTTCTAAAATCTAGATTGTTGAGCATTCTTTAGCATTATTGTCAGTTTTCCTCCAAAAAAAAAAAAAAAAAGAAATTACAGCTAAAAACAGTTGGCAACCCTTGACAATCCTAGGAATGAAAAACTCACAGATTTTGACCTATAGAAAGCGGTAAAAAAAATGAAATTGCAGAGTCGCAGACCATTCTAACGATGGACCACTGTATCGGAAAGTTTGCTGATATTACGACTGCAAACAACAACAACAGCGAGAACAACAAAAATAATAATAAAATACGTTAAAAAAAATATTACACATTCCTATTTTAATGTTTACTTTTATTTGTACAACATTTCAATTTCAATTTTTCGTTTTAACTTTTCGATTTCAATTCTTTAAAATCATATTTACCGGTTACACGGTATTCAGATATTAAAAGGTAACAAAATAATACAATGTCATTTTTATTCAAAACTAGTGAAAACTACAAATATAAAATGAAAACTAAAAAGAAGCTGAAAGGAATTAAAGGGTAAGTAGGGATAAGGGGAGGTAGGGTTGGGGTTGCGGTTGCGGTTGGGGTAGTTGCGTCGGTGGCTGTCGGCAACAATGTAATAAAGCAACAGGTAACAAAGCAAAGGAACTGAGAATGACAGCTGATTGTGTTGTATCTGTGTGTAGTGAGTGTGTGGGTGTGTTTGAGTGAGCACAGCTCTAAGAAAATTAGAAAATTTATTACAAATGCATTGTTACAATTCACAACAAATTTGCAAACAAATTAAATTTTACAATTCGTTACTTTGTGCGAATCAGTTAATGTCAGTGTGCTGTCAGTTAGAGCACTGACAACAATAGCAACAAGGGCAGCAAAGACAATTGGGCAGACACTGATGATCATTAACACTGTTGTTGTTTCGCCCTCAAAGCACGCTTGCTCTCACAAAACCTAGACTTTGTTGTAAAGTGAGAGACTGAAGGAGCTGCAGTCGTTACACTTTCGCTCTCGCTCTCCTACGTTCAGCTTCATTGGACAAAAAGTTTGTGCTGCATGAGAGCAGGCACTGAGAGCGTCTCTTGTGGTGCTCTCAGTTAACAAGAGAGCGGCAATTGAACAGCCGGCAAGGCTGCTCTACTCAAGCATGCACACACGTATGAACGAGTATGTAGGTATGAGTGTGTTTGGGTGTTTGCGTGTGCTTGTACCTAGCCTTGCTCCCTCCCCCCTTTAATATGCCATGAGTCACGCATATGAATGTTTGCTCCTTGCTCCTTTGCTTTTGCTTTGCGCCTTGTCTTCAATTTCTATTGCGAGCGTGTTTTATTTGTTGTTTTCTTTTATTCAATTTGTACTTTGTCGCATGCGTCACCATGGCAAAAGTGGGTGATGGGGAAAGGTGGCGAAAGTGCTTAACCAAATTTAACTTAGTACAAGGAATGTGAGAAGATACATGTGTGTATGAAAAGAGCAAGAGAGAACTATAACTAAAAGAAAACGAAAACGAAACAAGGCAAAGCAATCGAATCGATGAAGGCTCAATAATAATTATGCTGAGACAGCAGCTAAAAAAATAGGAAAAGAAAACACTCAACACAAAATTGTGGCGCGCGTTAAAAGAGCGTCGTTGTCGTGGGTTGGGGAAGGGGAGAGGAAGAGAGGAGAGCGGGTGGAATGGGCTCTACATTGTGCCAGGTGCCAAATGGCAGATGTCAGTGCATCATTCGCAGCAGCGAACAGAACAGAACAACAATAATAACAACATGAACAAGAACAACTAAATACAGTGTGTCAAGTTAGTGTTTGGACAAAGAAAATAATAAAAATGTTTATTAATTTATTTTTAAAAATAATTAACCCCAATAAATCTCAATAGTTCTGAATAAAATTTAAAAAAAAAAACTATAATAAGTAAAAAATAAAAGTTTCTTTTTAAAATTAAATACAGCTAGTATGTTTTCTTTTATTTCTTATTTAATGTTTCTAATTTTCAGCAAAAAAAACAAATGTAAATTTTGTAAATTTATTTCTTTGTCAATACAATTGCTTGACCTACTGTATGCATATTTTTTGTTGCTGTTTTAGTTACATTTTCGATATTTTCTATTTGCGTACATTTTTAGCACATTTCGTATTGCACTTGCAATGTTTTCATTCTTCTTGCTGTTGTTGTTGTTTTTTTTTTGTTGTGTTTGTTGTTGTTTGACAAAACTTTTATTTGTTTGTCTCTCTTTATGTTTGTTTCGGTCAGCGCTTATCACACGCAATTATATCATAAATTGAACAGCATTTTTGTGCAATTAAAAAACATTTTGGGTAAATAGGTAAAATACAAAAAAAAAAAAAACAAAGAAAACATTAGAATCGCTAGAACGCGAACGCGAGTGCGAAAAAAAAAGACGCGAGAAACGAACGCGCCGACCAAACGGTAAACAGCAAACGGGCAACTGCCAAGCAAACTGCAAAATTGAAACGACGCTCGCAGTAGCAGCGGCAGCGGCAGCGACGCTGACGCAATGGCAGCTAAACAACCGAACTTACACTGTGCGATTCAGTTCGCAGCCTAGCAACGCCACAAAAGACTCGCGAGAGCCAACACACAACAATAACAATAACAACAACAAAAACAGTATGAAAAGCAATGAAGAAGACGCTGACGCCGACGGCGACGGCGACGCCAACGACAGCGCCATTGCCAGGACAACGGCGTCGACGAACGACGAAATATGAGTAATGAGAAAAGAGCAAGAGCCAAATCCAAATCCAAAGCCAAAGTCAAATTCATAGCAACAACAAAAAAAGAAGGCAACGTTAAATGAGAGGCACACTGACTTTGACAAAGCGCAGCTCGGTTAATCGAAAAGCTGATTGACCTTGCAACGCATAGAGTGTAGGGTATTCAAGGTATTGACTGTTTACAACGCATAGAGTGTAGGGTATTTAAGGTATTGACTGATTACAACGCATAGAGAGTAGGGTATTTAAGGTATTAACTGGTTACAACGCATAGAGTGTAGGGTATTTAAGGTATTGACTGGTTACAACGAATAGAGTGTAGGGTATTTAAGGTTTGACTGTTTACAACGCATATATTGTAGGGTATTTATGGTATTGACTGGTTACATGCGTACTATGTATTAAACAGGAATCCTAATGATAAGTGTTCAAATCCATTTTATAACAATAATTGAATGCACATTTTTTTTACCAATTTTAAATTGAACTTGTTATTTCATTACTAATTTTTTTAATCAAATTTCTTTTAACGTGCAAAGGGTATGTAGGCTTCGAAGCAACAAAAATATAGGGTATGAAGGTATGAGCACTAGGCATAAGCGAATACTTTTAATGCCTTGACACAATAATTAATAAAATGGTACTACAAAAATCTTTTTTAATTTGCAATAGAATCATTTGCTTTTTTAAGTAATTATTATTGTGTAAGAGCATACACAAGTCGTCAATGTGGCAGCTGTTGAATGTCAAGTTTGTCATGCGGAAAAATGAGCAAAATGATGAACGAATTTAAGTTTACGAGAGAGCGTGAGAGAAAGAGAGTCAGTGTTAAGGGGGGTGGTGGAAGGTATATAGGCGGGAGAGCGCCAGACTGAGAGAGAGAGAGAGAGGGCACGTGAAAAGACAACAATTAAAGTGGAAAGAAAAATGTATAAGAGGAACGAAGGTAAAGGTAGAAACATGAATTACCAGACCTACGTGTGTGTGTGTGTAATGTCAACTGGGAGTTCGCCTGCTTATCCATTGTTATTGTATTTATAGACCACCCATGGGAGCAGATAGGTGTAGTGGAATAGGGGCAGGGCGGGGTGGAGCGAGGCTTCGCAGCAGAAGTTCAAATTGAAGGTAAATTGGCAGCCAACTTTCTCTGTTTGTCCATCAATCATTGCAGCAATTTGCAAACACTCACACAAACACACACACAAGCACATGCACATACACTTTCTTTATTTTAATTTGAATAAAAAAAGAAACAATTAACATTTATTAAATATTCAAGTGAAAATATATGTATGTATGTAAATTAGAGTGGATCAATTTGTATGGAGTGAAAAAATGCACAAAGCGGTTATAAAATTCGTAATCTGCGATGGATTCTTAAAAGAATTGCCCAGGAAACCATAGGCTTAAAATCAATATCGAGCTTCCACTTTTTACAGAGAAGTTATAACTATTTCATATATTAGTAAATGTCTGTTAGGCATAACTTACCTATAAAACAAAAAAAAAATTAAAAACCCAAATAGAGGGCGATTTATGATGAATTTAAAAATAAAAAAAAGTTGGCGTTTTCTTTTCAATTGAATTTAAAAATTAATGCAAAATTAACTTTTTTATTTAAACTTGTCGAAAAGGCTTATGCTTAATATTCAATTAAAAAAACTATTTACTACCGCCAACTAAATCTTATCTCTAAATTCATTATAATTCGGCCTCTGTGGCTTTTTTTTTGAGGTAAGTTTTACCTTTCACGAAAAAAATGTAAGCTCGATGTTGTTTTAGACATATGGTTTCTTGGGCAATTGTTTTTAGAATTTATCGTAGATTACGAATTTCATAAGCGCTTTGTCGCAAAAACAAATTGACCCACTCTAATGTACATATTGAATGTTGCATTCAATTCGATTCAATTTGATTGAACTTGAATTCGAATTGATTGCGAGCATTTTCAGCTGCAGTTTATTTGTGTCAGTGCAAGTGCCACAAGCTTGTGTGGCAGCCACATTCTACTACGTGTATATGTGGCAGGGGGCAACAGGTGCTCCGACATATTGCGTATACGACGCGTACGTTGAAGTTAGCCAAGTTAATTGCTTGCTAACGTTAGGGCCAACAACAACAACAACAGCAACACCAATCAAATGACCATAAGATAGACATCTTTTGTGGTCGTAATAATAATTCAGAAATCTGGAAAACATTAAAACCCGACGGCAATCAACTCAACTCAAATGACTTACAAATTGCACTACGCTTTCCAGCCAAAAATATCAATTATTGTGAGAGCTTTGCACAACAACAATAACAACTGACAAAAAATTTATATCAGTGTGTGCTCGACTGTAAGTTAGCCTCCTAATTTTTTTTTTTTTTTTATTTCAGTTTTTATCAGTTGATTCTTATGAAATTTTACTATATAAAGTTGGCATATTAGAAAACAAAATTACGAAAGCAGAAGAGCTTTAGTTTAAAAAAATTTATTTTTGCCCTTTGATTGCTTAATCTACAAATTTAGATTTAAGTATTAATATTATTGTTTTTATAATTATATATAATTAATTAATATGCTAACTTACATTTGAGTAATATCATTGTAATTATGAAAATATTTTTATTTATACATCAAATTTTATGCTTCATCAAGTATAATATACCTTTTGCCAATGCAATTTCTACAGGGTATAGAAAACTACTCGCAAAACTACAAACTACAACAACGGCAGAAATCATGACCCAATAAAGTACACACAACGGAAATGATTCCATTAAGTTGAAACACTTTACGTCGCTTGTTGTTGTTGTTGCTGTTGTTGTTATTGTTGTTGCTTGTTTGCTTGTTTGTTTGTTTGTTGGTTTGTTCCTTGTTGTTGTTGGTATTCCATTGAGTCGCACATTTCATTCATTTATTCAGTCATTCATTCGAACGGCAAACGCGTAATAAATTGACAAATTCTGACGTTGTTATTGTTTTCTCGCTTCTTTCTTTTGCCTTTTTTGCATTCCCCCGACCCAAGGTCAAGGTGTGACACACACACACACACACACACACACATTGAGAGAGAAAGAGACACCCGCATATGGGATGATTGAAGCGCCAAACGTAATCGTGTCAGGGTCAATTGACCGCGTGCTGAGGCTTATGACTCTGGCTTAGTGTTTTGGGCATTGCCCATACAAAGTTCTACCAAGCAGGCCAAGAACTGGGCCAATGCCAGCCGACAATTATAACCAATAATCCGTGCAAGTAATAACAATACCAAATGTTCACATTATCTATGCTATCAGTTTTTGTGTTCTTGTCTATTTATATCAGGACAGATCTGAAAGTCAAGTTTACTTTGGCCTGGTTTCCACTAATACAATTAGGCTCAATAAATTAAGTTCGATTAATTCAAGTTGCTGAATAAAAAAAGGTAACACGACTTAAGGCATTTTTTAAATGAAACTTCTCTAACTTCTCTAAATCTTCAATTTGAAACTATTCTAAAACTGTGGGTTAAAACTGTCCCTTTCCTAACTTCAACTGTCTATATGCAACTTTTTTAACTTAAACTTCATCCTTACTTCTCTAGCACACTTGAGCTTATCAATTTTTAAGCTCACTATCTGCAACTTTTTTTTTTTTTTGATTAGCAGTTCTATAGCTTTATCGTATTTGACTAAAGCATCTTATTTTATTTTCATAATCTTGAACTTTTCTATCTGTAATTTTTATACCCTGAGCCCATTGAAAATGGGCAAAAAAGGGTATAATGTGTTTGGCAGAATGTATGTAACAGGCAGAAGTTTGTTTTTATTTTTGGATCGGACCACTGTATCATATAGCTGCCATACGAACGATACGTCAAAAAACCAAACTGATAGAATATGCATCTGGGCTGGTAAAAATACATCCTGACCAAATTTGGTTCAAATCGGTCCACTATATCATATAGCTGCAATAGAGACGCCCAATAGAAAATTAAGTCTTAGCAAGAAAAAGTTTTTTGTTTTTTAAGATATCTTAACCAAACTAACAGAATATGCATTTAACTTGGTTTTGTACATTCTGACTAAATTTTATTTGATTCGGTTGCATATATCATATAGCTGCCATAGAAACAAATTGGTCGAAAATCAACCTCAGTATAGAGTACCTGGGCTCACGGTATCCTACTGTCAAGCATGCTCGGCTCTAACCGCCCACTTGTCTCTTTATTTATTTATTACTATATATTTTCATCGAAAACTTTGATTTATTGAATACAAAATTAATTGCAATTAAGTTTATATTTGCTTCACAAGCACAATAAGTTCTCAATTATTTTGAATAAGGTATTAAAATCTGTTCAATGGCTGTGCAAACGATGTTTATTATACCCATTACTTAAAAAATAAATAAAAGGGTATCTTGTGTTCGTTGAAATGTATGTAACAGTATATATATTCTTGATCAGCATCAACAGCCGATTCGATATAGTCATGTCCGTTGTTTATGGTAATTAACGTTATCTTTAAATATTAACTATTATCGCACTTAATCGCAGAAAGATCGGGCAAGTAGAACGGCAGTAATAGCTAACCAAAGTTTTTTTTTATTTTTTTTTTAATATCAAGCGTTGAATCCATACAATACAAAAAATAGTAACATAACAACACAATTGTAGTAATTTATAATAGGATCAAACTTTGAGCTAAGCGCATGAGGACTAAACCAAAGTTATTAATAATGAAGGCAGTACAAGCACCCAAAAGTATGCAGTAGTTTTTATTGAAATAATTAACGGGTATTCCATAGTCGGGAGCCTTTTCGATTTGTTTTTTATATTTATTTATATAATATTTTATCTAATTATTTTATATATTCATGCTTCAGTTAATAGAGACATAGCTTGCGTTTCTCCCAAGAGACACAACTTAAATTGGTAGTAAAAGATTAGATCACTTGGACATACCTTTGGCCAATTGTGGTTGAGTTTTTGTGCCCATCATGAGAGATGATCAGTGGCATAAGATGAATTCGTTGTCTGTCGATGGCCGATCACTCGCTTTCGTTCGCGCTCTCGCCTTTCCTTGATCGTTCTCTCTCTCTCTCTCTTGCTCTCACTCTCTCACTCTCTGTCTCGCTCTTTCGTAGGTTCTTTTAGGCTGCTGCGGCTGGGCAGCCTGGCGGTCGGGACTTTAATGACGCCGCTGCAGCAAGACGTTTGGTTGTTGCGTAGCTGGCTGTTATGTTACTCGCTGTTATGTTGCTCGCTGGTATGACACGCGCTGTTAACTGACTCGCTGCTGTTATTAAATAGAGGACGTTAAACGCCATGTGGTTGCCTTGATGTGCCGCGTCCGTCAGCTGTGAAATGGACAAAGAAGTTTGGTTTAACAGATGAATAATCATGGTCAATGAGTTTGTCAGCCCAGTCAAAAAAAAAACTAGATATTATAAATATATTATCTAATATACATGACTAGTTTATTTTACTTTCTTTTTTTTTTAATAAATTATTGACTTGAGCTGTAAGTTAAAGGAAAAGATGCAGCTGTTGGAAATTCAAGAAAGACACACGCCACATGCGAGACATGTAAATGATATGGTGTCGACGTGTATATGGACATATGATATAGGCATTCCCTCAGAATGTCGTGTGTACATGGTATTTCCACCAACTGAATAGAAAATAAAAAGATAAACTTTCTTATTGCCATCGTTATTAAAATTGAACTTGAACAAATGAGTTGTTTAATGATTTATGCGTTCCGGTTTTTATTTGGGTTTCTCCACTTAACTTTCATTTGGAAATCGTTGAGAATCTTTGCAATAGGTACAATACTAGGTCGCAACCTTTACCTTTAATCGTACCTCTTGAATAACTCAGTTAACGCCTCGCATGCACTGTGTGTGAACATTGACAGCTGTGCCAAGGACTTGCAATTTTCCATAATGCAAAAGTCAACTGGATACTCGAAACTATAAATACAAATCTTTAAACTGTTTAATATACAAATTTACAGTTTGTCAATTAGCCAATTTGCATTTAAATAGCTGGGCACATGTTGCGTATGCGCAATATTTTAAAGCGTAAACACAAACTGTGAAAAAACTGAAACTTGGTGTTTTGTTGCACATTAAATACCCTGGAAATTGAATACATAAATATTTAGTTCAAGTGATTTAAAGTTTAATCTGTAAATAAAAGATATAGTAACCTAATCTTAAGACAAATCTGTTTAAAGTTTTGAAAGAAACGCTGAATTGATTGATCTTATTTTATGGTTATGAATTACGACCTCAATACAATTTAACAACAAAATTAAAAATGTGTGATAAAAGACTATAGAATACCCTGTAAAAACGACCATTAGCATAAATCAATCTTCATATGAAAATTTAAAGTTTTCAGCAAATAATTAATATGTAATTATGACTATGGCATACCCTTTGAAAAATACATAAAAAATGCATATTCTATGAATGTCATCTGCAGAATTTGATAAAGAATACCTTAACATACCCTGTAAAATTCAAAATGTGATGAAATTCACATGAAAGAAAAACCACACATTTCTCTAAGAAATGCATTAAAAAAATATTTGGTTTTTTTGTAAGATTTATGATTTGTATACCCTGTATACTTACTAAGGTTATTAAGCTCTCGGTACCCTCTCTTTTATATTAGCCTCATTTGAAATCTAACAGGGTATTTAGCAACCAACACAACACAGTAACAATAAGAGCAATTAAATCCAATTGTTAAATAAAGCGTAAAAACGATGTATTAACCAAAGAGTCATAGACGGTTAAGCGTACCGCACTACAGTCTGCATTAACTATGACGTGCATAAAATGCGCGGATGGAATTAAAAGCACGATTAAGTTTAATTTGTTGCCAAAGTGTAATTACTGTAACCAAATCGAAGGCATTCAAACTTGACTAATGAGCATCGAGTATGAAGTAAGTGTGTGTGTGTATGAGTGTGTGTGTGTGAGCCGGATATGGAAACGAGTGCGTAGGGTATGGTCAATAGCAAAGGTTGAATGAGGGTTGGGGGGTCAACTTGTGGCTAATATTTCATAATGTATTTGCAAAGAGCACACAACAAACTGATGGAGAATTAATAATAGCAATAACAACAGCAATAACAATAATGAACGAATTACAACAAGAGAAAAATTGTGCGTATTTAAAGTAAAAGAAAAATAACAATAGCAAAGGTTGTTTCATGTTCTGACTCAACTGAAAGACAAACAAATTACAGGTAAATAGAGACAAAAGAGCAAACTGAGCGATAAACAGAGAGATAAAAATAATGAGAGATACAGGGTAGATCACAACAAATAGCGAAACAATGAGCGAACAACAAGCGAAACAATGCGGAATCAAAATCGAGATTGTAGCGAGTACAAGTGCACCCAAAATAACAGGCAGACAGAGAGATAGAGAGAGAGGCAAAAAAAAACGATGCTTAAAAAACATTTTCTTTAAAAAGTGCGGCAGCTCAAAAAAATTTAAAAATGTGTCATAAGAGACTTAAATACCCTACAAAGTTGATAAATAATTGCTAAGAAACAGTTTCAGAAAATATTAAGATATACTTTTAAATTCAATTAAAAGACAAAAGTAAATAATAGATTATAATAGATAAAATAAATTTTAAACTGCTAAAAAGTAGATATATTATAGAAATAAAAATGCTAACTAAAAGACAATAAGGTAAAAATAACATAGGATTGTAAAGTCTTACAGATTTACAAATATTAAATACATAATATTTAAGATTAAGTAAAGTGTAGCTTTCTAATTGAACAAGCAGAAGAATTATATTCTTAAACGAAATTTAGGCGAAATGACAAATTACAAAATAAACGCCCAATGTTATATAACTATATTAAATAGTATCTTAAGAAAAGTACATTCTAATGATTCATCTGATATAAACGACTCCAGCCACTCTAGTCTTGATATAAATTGAATATATATTAATAATATATATTTTAGAAAATTAGAATATACCTTGTACTTATGATACCAAAATTGTTTATATTTAATCTAAAAGAGATAAACTACGAGTAAACTAAATCAAGGAAAAATTAAAAAATTGAATAAATACATTAGTGTAAAGTTTAAACTAAATAACCATATTTCGCCATTTTAATATAATTCTTCATTGTAGCATTAGAATCATATTCAGTATAGAAATATTTACTAGCAGAATAATTTAAAAAAAAAAACAACTTTAAAATCATTAAAAAAAAAAGATAATTATAATTTTATAATTATAAAATACAATATTTTTTCGATCTATTTTGATTTGATCACCGGACAACCCCAACAATCCCTTTATAGCAAAGCAACCTAATGGAAATTATCAAAATAAATGGCATATCAAAACGGCATAATCTTTACGGACGCGTACTTACTATATATATGAAAGGTGAGTAATCGTGGCTTGAAAACCATGACAGAAATTCCCAATACTCGTAATATGGGAAAAAGAAATCGAAGCGAACCGAAAATGGAAAATCCAACAACATGAAACTACAAATGAGGCACTATGCAAATACTTACATAAGTGTGAGTGTGTGTGTGTGTGTGTGTGTGTGTGTATTACACACACGCAGATAGACGCACAGGCAGACAAAGAGGAAAAAATAGAGGGTGAAGCGGGGGGTAAAGGGAGTCATGAACCAAGACATAGCGGTACTACATTATGGGTCAACTAAAAACGTTACACGCAACGTGGTGTATAGAAATTACAGAGTGAACGACTGTGAAATACCCTACATATAAAGATTTTAAATTGTTTCTGTGAAAATATAAAAAAAACGTTATGAATAAATAAGAAAAAGGGCAACAAAATATAATATTTTTAAAAGAAGAAATGGATTTAACTAAGTTTTTTATTTAATATATTTATGGTAAGGTACTGAGAAAATATAACGAAAAATTACCTTTAATGATAAGTCAATACCTAGAGTGTACACATTGGCAATGGAAAGCTAGGAAAAATATTGTAAAAACCTATTTAATTATTATAAAAGGTAATAAGCATTTTAAAACGTTTAACTGAAGTATAGACACGGTCAAATAATTATAAAGTGTTCGTGTGCAAGTAAAGGATATTTTCAAGTCGGCTACCTGATGCATTCAATGTGTGCTATTTTCAGAAATTTGATTGTCTTTTGTTTAGACCTCAAGTCTAATTCAGTTGAATTGTTGCAGGTTCCCATGCAGCTGTTCAGATGCGATTACACTTCGAATCACTTGGAATCGCTTCGATTTAATTTGATTTGATTAGCTTATTAAGCATACGCCACGTTGAGCATACAAACCTAATCGAACCTTATGCGATTATAGTAAATGAATAATGCAATGCAAACAACAAACATTCGATTTAAATACAAGGTGGATTAACCCAGTTAATAATAATGACTGTGTAATTATAATTACTATACTCATCGCTGATCTGATGCCAGGATAATAATTATGTATATGTGTATTTATTGCTTTTAAAGTATATTTATAAGTATTTATTTTTGGTACACTCATATGTACCTAATGAGCCCTAAATACGCCCAATTGACCAACATTCTGTTATAACTTTCCATTTGTGCCATGTCACACGTATCGTATGCGTAATTTGAGCTTTGAACGTGAAAGGGATTTGTCTACAATATTCATACTCAAACTCATATCGTATATAATGACATGAATATCCATTTAGCATGCCACTAAGTCAGACGGTTCAACTCCCACACAATGTGTATATTTCAAATCGAAAATTGGAATTATCCAGAACGAAATGTAATTACGCAATATTATATTTTGATATAACTTATTTCTCAGGGTTGCGCATTGCCTCAAAGGGTTGTCATTCATCGTGGATCCGATGATTCGGTCTATGGCAACGAGGAAACGCCTTTTTGCACAGTGGCGTCTATTGTGGCCAGAGTTTTGCTAGAAATCAAATGAAATGAATCGAATTGTATGCTGCATCAATATCAATTGAGTTGACGCAATTAGCACACCAAACACAAACACACATACATACACTCTCTCACACACACACAGACATCTCACGTGCGAATTAATCAAAGACTGAGACTTTGAAGCGTTTAGACTTTAAAACAGCGACAACCACCCCATTAAATTCGCATAAATTATTTATCCAACATTTAACTTCAAATGCCAATGCTAAGAAATTTTCTGTATAGGGAATGCAAACTCAAATGCAAATGCAAATGAAAATCCAAATGAAAATGTGTAACGAAGGTCAATGTTTCCCACACAGGTGCCATTTCATTTCAAGATAGTTAAGTGTATCGTAAATGTTTTTTAATTGACATTATGACTCAAATGAGCAGTAAAAAAAGCGCAACCGACAGATCTGTTATCTGCCTTAGGTCAATATACACTTTCCATATCAAGAATCTCTTATAACTAAATGAAAGGCGCAAATTATACTGTTAAACGTGTCAACCTGATGGTAAATGATGCGCAGCCTTTAGCTTTTGTCAGCTCACAGATTTTTAGCAAATTCTGCTACTCTCTCTCTTGCAGTATGGCAACGCCGCAGCATCTCAACAACAGGTGGGCAGCGCTTATTAAACAAGTGGTCAGTCCTAGTCTTTATTTTTTCCGCAACTACAATAAAAGCTATCTGTCTAAAAGCAAACTTTCGATACATACATAAATTTTCAGATTAAAGCCAATATTTATTAATTTATTTATTTAATTGTATCTTAGAAGTTACTCCTAAATTGGGCTGTAAAACGAATATAAGATTATCTAAAATTGTATATTTACTTTATGGGTTAGATTCAATGTCAGAATGTGCTTTTATAGATTTATTGGTCATACCTATAAGATATGTGGCTTGTTTTATAGGTGACGATTAGAACTTTTCATTTTTGACAATTACATACCAATTAATATTAACTTGAATTTGCCGCACCGGCCACCGCATGTGGCATGCCACACCCCACAGGTAAGGACAATTATATTTACCAATGTGAACTTTCGATAGCACTGCACTGAGCAAAAAATCAAGTATCAAGTGCTTAAAACGCCAAATATTCAAATTTTTCTCTTATTAAATTCTCAAATCTAAGTCTTAATCTTACATTATTTAAGTAAGATTTCTTCAGTCCGAAAATGAATTTAGAATTATTAAACTTGATTTAAAAATTATGATTGAAAATGCCGAATTCCGAAAATATCCTTTAACCAATTTCTGTGCTTATTTTTTTACGAGATAATCTAGAATTTTACTTGAATACAGATTCAATTTTCTGACATACAAAAATGTTGCTTCCCAAAATTTGTGTGCGCGTTTTCCGAAATTCGTACTTTTATCAAGTATGGATTTTAAGTATCGTAAGTACTTAATTCGTCGTCTATCGAACCTATTTTAAGCACGAGTTTTTTCTCTTTGTGTGTCTGTCGCGGTGTCTATGTGTTGGTTTTTGTTGCATTAAAAATGAATGAGTATTGAAAAAATAAAGCACTGCGGCACGTAAGTGAATGGTAAATGCCAGGTAAAGTGGTGGGTGATTGCGGTGGTGCAAGTGTGGGTCTGGATTACGCACAGGTGCGTTAAATAGTTGGCCCTCTCACAGGGTCGTTAGGGCCCAAACCACTTGTTGATTCCTACAACTCTCTCTCTCTCTCTCTCTTACTCTCTGTGCTGAAAAGCGAAAATTGAAAAGTGAAAAGTGGTGCACAATTGAGTTGCGAGTCAAGTGGTTGTCTTATTATTCCAAATGAGGTTGCCCAGCTGCGTGATGTTAACAGTTGCGTGCTTGCCGCCAATAGGTGTCGTGGTATGGGTTTTAGAGGGTGCCTGCAATCCTCCTACATTTTCACCTAGGACTCCAAAACGACAAACGATTAACAGGAGCGGAAAACAAAGGGATGTTCCCTATTTTGGGGTAACATTACAAAAAGCGAATGCAGCCAGCTAAAACCAACACACAATAAATGTCGCTACCAAAGCAATAAAATAAAATACCCAAAAAAAAAAAAAGAAAATAGGGAGAAGAACAACAACACGCACACACATTAAATACTGAAATGTTAGAAAAAGTCTCCCGAAAACATGAACTGTACGCATATGAAAATATTCAATAAATATTTGAAACCGCCTGGAATCAGAGAAAAACCTTTAAGCTTAAAGCTTACAGCATATTTTTATGATACAAATTTAAAAAATCATGCACTTCTAGATACTTTAAATGAGCGTGAAATATACCAACATTATTCTTTAAAGGTAATCTATGCAATTTCACCATGATCTTCAAACTTATGATTTTTATTACTATACTTATAAAGTAATAATTATTTTTGAGCAAAAAATTAAAACTCAAGAAATAATCATTATTTTTGAGCAAAAAAAAAATAAAACTCATAAACTAATGATTATTTCATTTTAGTTTTTTGATTATTTTTTGAGTTTAATTTTTTTGTTCAAAAATAATACTCAAGTTGTTATTTTGACTAGAAATGTATATAAATTTTGTCCATATTCAAAATATTAGCTTGACTTTTATTTTTGAGCAAAAAAATTAAAAACAAAGCTGACGTTGTTATTTTGACTAGAAATTTTGTCCATATTCAAAATATCAACTTGAGTTTTATTTTTGATCAAAAAAATATAACTTAAGAAATAATAAGTAGAATAATAAATATCTAAAATAATGATTATGTTCTTATTTTTTTAATAAAACTTATAATGACTGAAGTGCCTGATTACTTCACAAATGTTATGTTTAGTTATAATAAAAGAGATATTTTTTAGATGGAAATCAACAAAAGATTTTCGTTTTATAATTTACTTATAAATTTATAATGAAAACTAAAAAATAACGGGTACCTGCAATATTATTCTAAAAATGTAAAATAACAGTATTACCCTGTTTTTTAAGTAAAAATTTAAATTTTATTATTTCATAATTTTTAAGAGGTATTTAATAATTTTCTTTATTTATCCCATTACGTTCCATACTTTGAACAGGGCATCTTCCCGTCGATCAGGTCTTGCTTAGCTGGCGTTATGTGTGTGTTTTGTAGATGGCTGTAAAGCCGCGTCTCGTCGACAATTTTGCCATTAGATTGCAGTGCAAATTGCAATTAGGCATTCCGTGCCACACGCCAGCATTGGCGACAGGGCCAAGAGCGTGGGCCAAGAGCATTGGGCCAAGAGTGAGGGCCAAGAGCGAGGGCTTTGAGCGTTGTGCAGTTGTGCAGTTGTCCAGTGCTCCAGTCCGTTCAGGATGAATGTCAGTTAAGCGGATTTCAATGAAAGACCGCAAAATACTGCAGACCACATATTAAGCCAGCTGGAAGAGTTGGCCCTTTGAGCAGTTAGCTGGTTAGCTAGCTGATTAGCCTATAGGCCAGTCAATCAGTCAGACAGTCAGACAGTCAGTTGGCCAGACAGTCAGTTGGCCAGTTGGTCAATTGGTCAGTTGGTCAAACAGCAAAGCATTTAATCGCGCATGAGCCATTAGGAAAACACACAGAACACGGACTCGGACTCGGACACGGGCACGCTATGGCCAAGATATGAAACGTGACGGTATAGAACAAGGGGCAGCAATAACTGTAATAATAACTGACCACTCGTCAACAGGAAAAGCAGCAGGGTTAGGGACAACGACGAGGACGAGGACGAGGACATGGACACGGACGAGTTGCCGCCCATTTGGGGCCAGCAGCTAATGCAGCAAATGCTCCAACCTTTTGACAGTTGTTCGATTTTTTTTTTATGTTTTCCTTATTTTTTTCCCCCCTCCTTTTGCGCGTTGACCACAACATTGGTCGGCCACCCAACCGACACCTAATGCTCCTGACACTGACCGAAACACGATGGTCAACCAATGTTCAACTCCGCGTTTCCTGTCTCCTATTTGCAATTTATATATATATATAAATATTATTATTTTTTTTTCGACTTTTCCAAATCACTTTTCGTACTTTCACTTAATCAACGTGGCGGTAAAAGTGTACCGAGTTTACTCTGGAGCATTGCGTTTTGCAAGTTCTATTCATTCCTGTCCCATCCCTCGTTTTGTTCAGCTTTCTTCCATCTACTTCAACGGCTGCTGTCAATCAATGCGCAACGTGTATTGCACAACTCACTTTGAACAATTATAGATAGCATATCAAATGGTTCAATTTGATTGCAATTCATACGTAACACTCCCTAGATACTGGCTATTCGGATACCATTAATACAAAGCTGTGTATGTCGACTGCATTTCCCACAGCTGACTGACTTTCGATTAAAAGGAAATTGTATTCACGCCCTTGTCTAAAGCTACAGCTAAACAAACGTGTCAATTTTTATTTGAACCTTAGCTGTTAAAAAGAAATACGAAAATCAGCTGCTAATATTCATCTCAGAACTTTGTTAAGAAAGTAGTCATTACATTCCTATGGGTAAAAATGGGTTTTTCAAGCTTATCTGATTGGAAGTGGAATTTGTCTCATTGACTCACAGAAAACTTAAGCAAAAATTGTTCCAAAACTCTCAAAAAAAACGCACCCCAAACTGGAAAAAATTTTTTAAAGAAACGACCTGATTAATACCATTTCTATGGGAGCGATTAGCCTTCTACAAATTTATTTTGAAAGTATTCGTAAGCATTTAAAGTGACAAAAGAACATATGTCATAACATGTTTTTAATTTTGACAAAAGACGAAACTTATAACTTTTGATAATCACTTTAATTGGTGCTAATGCTGATATTGGCCAATTGTTCGTTTTCAAGATAATTACAAAAAAAGGAATTCGGAATACTGTTTTTTATTTAATTCAAAACTATTAAGTAGTTTATTTTTATTTAATTTTAATCTTTTAATATCACGAAACTTGCTGAAATAGGGTGAATAAGGTTTTAACTAATTTACTAGAAAATTCACTTTTTGTATTTCTAATATTAAGTAATTTTGTAACAGGACTGTTGCGATTCTATATTTATTTTGAAATTCTTCGTAATTCGCTTGAAAATATTCTCAATTTACTGTTTATAATTTGTTTCACTTTGTTAATGTGTGTATCTTTTTTTATCGTTTTGTTATTGCAATCTGAAAAGCATTTGTATCTCGTATCTAGTGAATGCCTTATCTTTGTTGTAGACGACAGTGTTGAGTGTTGAAAGCCATTGAATGAGTCGACCAAGAGAAAAGCTAACAAAGATCGCAAACAGAATCCAAAACTACTAAATTCTAAAAGAACCCGGTTATACCCCTATTTAGTATTACTTACAATGCTACATAGTTTTTATATATGGGCAATCCCACAAAACTTTCAACCGCAGCCAAAAACTTAAAATTGATTAAACACTCACATCTTGTGAAATTTTCTTCCAGAAATATTTTTAAGTTTTATGAGTTTACTAGTATGAGCAATAGTAGTTAACTAGTATGACTGCATCTTTGAATAAATTAAGTTTTTCTATATTTTTGCCTGTTTTGACAGAAGTTGACTTCCAAAATGGAGTGTTTGTATTAAAATTATATTTTGATAAAATCTTTTCTCAGAAGAAAACACTGCAATTCTAGTAATAAAGCTTCTTAGTGACTAAAAAAGTTAAATAAAAATTAAATAAGCTTCTAAATATTTTTAAATCAAATAGAAGACATTATTAAAATGCATCAATGCGTTACATTCTAAAATTAATCGCATTGAAATATTTCCTCAGGTGTCGCTGAAATCAGTGTTTGAAAACTACTTCTGTTTTGGTCGCTTGCGAATTTCTTGGCATGTTGTAATTTTCTTGAAGACGAACCATTGCCCAAAATCAACACTAACTGCAATTATAGTTTGAATTAATAGCTATAAGTCTTGCCTTTTGTAAAAATTCAAAAATGTTTTGGCATATGTTTTTTTCACTTCTGAATGCGTAGGAATGTCGTATTCCCCAAAAGTCATTCTCTCTCATTTCTCTTCTACAGTCAAACTTCGCTTCAACAAATTTAAAAAACATTGAAAAACAATTCGTTAAGAATTAAATTCATTCGGGAAATCTAAACCAGCATTCGAAAGGCAGCTGAGAAGGAGTCTTGTTATTGCAAACTTGGACAAAGTTGTTTTGATGATTTTCTAAAATTGATAGCTTGCAACTGAATTTCTGAGAATCGAAAAAACAAAAACAAAATATAAAAGAAGTGCAGTTGAAGATTACTCTTGTTTTTCTGTATTTTATGGAATTTGAAGCATCGGATTTTTTGTAATCATATACATACTTAAAAAGCGTATGAGACAAATATAAATCTTTAGAGATTTATATGCCTCAATGTAATTCTTAAGCTGTAATTGAAGTATTAAGTTCCAGTTTTATATATATATACTATATAACTTAGATGTTGATATGAATATAGCGTACATAATTTTTAATTACCTAACATATTTGACACAGTTGGTTAATAGACTTGAAGCTACTTCGGTTAGAAATGCTTATAGAAGAAATGCCAAGAAAATATATTAAAAAAAAAAAAATTAGAAACACCTCCGATGGGGTATAAAAAACCAACTCAATTAATACTTAGTTAGCATTTAAATTTTATAATTTTGTGTAAAAACACATTCTAAGATGACCTATGACAAATGACAAATATTTAACATGCAGTTAAACTAATATAATCAATGTTGCCAGATAGATGCAATTAACATGAAAATGAGAAAATGTAAATTAGAATGGCGAAAACGAACAAAACTCTAAAATGAACATCTTTAACGAAGAGAATATCTATGAGTCTATTTATATATCTATCTATCTGAATAACTACGTTGAGTTAAGTGCATGGAACTAGTATGTACTAGTATCTATATTTTATCTATCTTTGCTATCTTTATCTGAGTTACGTTTGTTTTTTTTTATTCTCCATGTGTTTATATGGACTACTTCTGTATGTATGTATGTATGTATAGAAGTCAAAGGTTAGCTAATAAAATAAAATAAAATAAAAACTACAAATGAGATGAAAGATGAAGACTAAATTGAGATCGATAAAGCAGAAAAATAAATCTAAAATAATGCTGCGAATTTATTTATTTTAATCATAATTTTATTTATTATTATTATTATTATATTGTAGTATTGCATTTCGTCAGATGTCGGTTCTCAGGAAGTGCCCCCATGACAAATGACATCATTAGGAATTAACCGGTAACTCGAACAAGACTCTGAATCTGACTCTGACTTTGACTCTTTGGTCTGCTGCCAAGATCGTTAATAATAAACGACGGCCACAACAACAGGGCGAAAAAAAATACAGAACAAAAAATAAGAAAGTTGCAAGAGCAAAACAGACGTCAAACACGTGGCTCGAACTGTCACAGCAGCATACACTGAGCAAAATTAGTGGAAATTCATTGAAATAAACTTAAAGATTTATTCAACGTTCAAAGGGCTTAAAGATTTTTAAGAAAGTTGTTAATAGTTTAAAGTTATACAAAAAATAATGATATTTTATAATATAGCAAACTAACAAAATAACAAATTTGAAAACCATTTAAAAATGATATTCATTTGCTTAATAATATATTTTTATTCAAAGCAGCTAGTAATAAAACAATAACATTAAAAACTAAGGGAAAATTTATAACATTATTTAATCTAAATTTGCCAGTTTAGGCACATTTTTTTTCGAAGTGTAGACACTACAAGTTTTTAAATGATATGCGCGTTCGCAGGGTTGAGGGATCAAAGTTATCTGTGTTTTAAAGAATTGCAGCTTTCCAATCTTCCAGTTTCACATGGAAATCGAATTGTCAGCGAAGCTTAGTTCCAAATAAAACTTGGAAAACATGTCAATTGGTCAGAGATCAAAAGGCAAACAGAGAGCTCAACTTGATGAATCATCAGACATGTGTACATTTAAATGTGGCAAGTGATACAGGTAAATATGTCAAGTTCGCAGTTATGGGGCACAATTACATGTAGATAAGATCTGACTTGCAACATAACGTGCCACAAGCCAATAACAAAACGATGACTAGACAAAAAGAAAATAATTATAGACCCAACTATCGTTTTAGTTTGTTAATTTATTAATTGTAAGGCAACAACAATAAATACATATTGTCTTAAATATTGCTACAATTTAGTTGCGATCAATAGCTTGATTTCCAATCAAATTTTTTTATAGTTAAAAATCTCAGTGCAATGCGGAACGGAAATGCCACTATACACACACACACAAAGAATTAAACAAACTAGATATGCATTAGTTAATGTGTGTCAACTAAATGAGGATGATAATACTCTTTCTCTCTTCTCTCTCTCTTTCAGTCTACATTTCTTGCTCTCCCACCTCATTGGAACTCACCTGTAAATACAGTCAAACAGAAGCACACACACACACACAAAGCCACTGAGAGCAATATGTAAATGTGTTCTAAGCGGCGGCCGCTGGAAGTTGAAGCTGAGCTTACAACGCCGGCTTTTGTGCTTTTGCCTTTGCTTTGCCTTTTATTGTTGTTATTGTTGTTGTTATTATTGTTATTGCTTCTGCAGCTGTTGCATGCGCGTGTTTATATTTTTCTTCGTAGTGTTGTTTTTTTTGCTGTTGTTATTTTGCTTCTGGCGTTTGTTTTTATGCATTTGTTGTTATTACTTTGCTGCTGTTGCTTATGTTGATAGTTAATTACAAAATAATTTGGCATATTGTTATCGTTGGACTCTTTTTATTATTTTTGTTACAGATTCTCCTGGCACATTTTTATTAACAATTGAACACCGCAAAAAAATATAACTATTCATTATACATAAAAGAAATTACAAAAAATAACAATTACTTAATACACGCAACAATAGGAAAACGGGAAAAGCGTTTCCTTAAATATTTTTGGTTTTACTAGTTACTGTTACAGTTACGAATTGAATTTTTTTGGCAGCAACATAAGCGCAGCCAGGCGGCGATAAAAAAAAGTACAACCGCGCAGGTTCAAACTTCGATTACAACTGAAGCGGCGAATTGTTGCAGGCGGACGACGACGACAACGGCGACGACGAGCGGCACGAGTAGAGAGCGCGCCAAAAACGAAGTGAACAAGACAGAGTTGCCAGCTGATGTGACGCAATTTTGTGTGAATTTCGTTGTTGTTCTTGTTGTCGGTTACTTGTTAGACCCTGTACCTTTAAATTGCAAAGTGATTATTAAGTTTGTCAACAGGGAAAGGTGAGTACCAGGTAGATGGAGACATTTTTTATCCCAAAAAGTACATATTGTATGTACACTATACATTTTTTATCAGCAACAGTCCAGTCGATTAAGTAGTCCTTTACGTCTAGATCGTCTTAGAGACTGTAAGAGCTAGAGCCATTGAATTTGGTGACACTTGGCTTTTGAATTGTGTCAGTTCCCTCTCCGCACCGCTTGTCAAATCAAAATAAATAATTTAAAATAATTCGAATTATAGTATGGACATTTTCAATAAAAAAAATCAACTACAAGAACAAATGGAATTTGTGTTTCAAATATATTAAAATATTTGTAATCACAGTATTTTTGCCAACAGCCAATAATCATATATTTAAATCTAAAAAAAAAAGTAACAAATAGCGGATATATCTAATTTTTATTATTTTCATCAACAATAGTGATTTATAAAATCAGTCTAAAAAAAAAATAATTGAAACCCATTTTTTTATATTTTTATTTTTTCATTTTTTATCAGAGTTGTTGAAGACTTTTTTTCTGATTGATAACTTAAAAATCTTAAAATTTTTATATTTTTAAGAAAAAAATTAAATTTGATGGGAGACGCTTAACCGAAAACGTTGATGACAGAAAATCGGAACAGGGTCTCTTACGGTTGAGTTTGCTCGACTTTAGACTTTTTCAACTAATTTTGTTTTTGTTTTAATTTATTTATCGTTTGTTTGTTTTGCTTGTTGTTGCAATTTTGAAACGCGAATCTGTGCAACACTGTTGTATGACGTGTTGTTAAGTCGTTATCATTTGAATTGCCGCGCCCACACGCTCGGGCAAAACCTTCGAAAAGTGGAAAAAGTTTTTCTCTTTGAGCTGTCCTTGGATGAAAGAAATGTAGTTGTAGTTGATATTGGTGTTGTTGCTGTTGTTGTTGTTTAGTCTTTGCGGTGCGCCTGTGTGAACGCTCCCAGCTGGTTGACAGCCCTGGCCACGGGGCTTCATTATTTAACACCAAGCCACAAAAGCTCAATTACACACTGCTCAAATATTGAAAGTAGTTTGCATTTTTTAACTTAAATACATCGATCGCACGCGTCAAATAACCAACAATATATCATAAATAAGGACAGCTGTCTCTTCTCGTCATCCTTTTGCACTATTTATAGGCACTTAATATAACATTATCAAGACATTAGCACGTTAACCCATTACATAACTAGTTGTTATTAATTTATGCTCGGAATGCGATTAGCTAGTCACTCAGTAGGCGTAGTAGCATCCACATTACTTGATGCATACTTTGTACCCATCGTAAGTCGTATAGATCGGAGAACTAATCGGTCAACCGGTTAACCTTGAATCAATTGCCAACTAAGTAGGATTTATCTAAACGACTGATATTTGGCAGCGTTTTAAACTAATTGCATTAAGCGAATTAACACACGCCCTGATTAATTGATTGACAAAATGGCCAATAAACTGGTTTAACAATTAGCGTGCGCTCACAGGATGTGGTGGACAGCAGGACATTATGTAATTGGCATCGCCTTTCAGGGTCACAAAAGGCCGCACCTTTCAATTATCTGTGTTACAGAAATCAGATTAAAACAAAAGCATTTCTAATTACGGGTGCAGCGCAAATTTTAAAATTTCCGCCAAAGTCGCGCAGCCGTTAAGGAAATCGATAGGTTGATATAATGGCTTATCGATTATATTGTATTTTATTGAGCAGATGATAGCACTGCATTAAAATTTCTGATTTAGCAAATCGCAAAATTAAATAAATTTTATTCTAAAAATTAATATCAAAAAGTTGACAAAACTCTGACAAAAATGTTAAATATTGTAAAATGGTACAACTTGCCAGATCGAAAAGTTTCGCTGGGTGGCAACCTTTTGTGTCAAAACAGTGCTTCCACACCAGTGCTACGGCACATGTTTTGATTTAAAATCGCAGATTCAGATTTCTGTGTTATTTAGTCAAAATGGGCGGACATCACAAGAAGAACTTGCGTGCGGAGAAGGCGAAAGTGAAATTGAAGGGCGCCAAGCTGCCCAAGGGCCTCAATGTGACGAAAACGGACTTTAAGGTGCGCAAAATAGAGATACGCGGACAGCTGACGGAATCGTCGCTAATCTCGAGCAACGGACAGCGGCGTCAGTTGAACCTGAAGGAGACCTTGTCCCGACTCCGGCACTACAATTTAAAGTTTCGCACGGATGCGTTGCGCAATGTGCGAGATGCCGTTAAGCTGGGAGAGGCGGAACATCTCGTTGGGCATCTGAATGAGCTGTTCCAGGGCATTGCCGGTGGCGCCTTGGACATGGAGCGGGATGTGCGACGTGAGGCATTCAAAACGCTGGATGTGCTGCTGGAGGCGCTGTCCACACAGGCGGTAGTGCCCTTCTTTCACATCATTGCGGCGTATTTGCGTTGTGCCATGACGCATGTGCAGCCGGCAATACAGGAGGATTCGCTGCTGCTGCTGGACGTGCTGCTGCAACGTGTGCCATCGAGTATGCTGGCGGAACGCAGTGCGTCCACCATCATTGGTCACTTCATCGATATGATATCGCGCACACGCCACGACACACAGCACACAAATCGCCTGCTAACTGTGAGAATGGGCCAGGGACAAGGACAACAGACGACCATCAAGTGGCGCACAAAGGTGCTGCTGCGTCTGCAGCAGATCCTGGGCACATTGCTGCAGCAGCACAACAGTGGGAGTGGCAGTGGCAGTGACGCCCATTCCCAGTCGAGGACAATTCACTTTGACAAGCAGACGCCACAGTTTTATAATGTGCTGTGTCCACTGCGTGTGGACAGTCGTGGTTTGCATGCTCTGCTGGGCGAGCGCCTGCGTCAGGCGGATGATCAGCAGCTGCGTGGTTATGTGGAGCAGCTGATGCCGCTGCTGCAGGACAACTGGCTGGAGGTGCGACCGCAACAGCAGCCACAACAACAACAACAGCAGCAGCAGCAACTGCTGCTCTCTGTGGATGCAGCTGAGAGTCTGCATGTGCTGCTGGACATCATGACACAGCTGTGGCAGCTGGTGCATCAATACGAGTCCGTGCAGCAGGAGCACACACGACACTTGAGCAACTGGATGCGTCAAACTTATGCCAGCAGTTTTATGCGACACTTTGTCAAGGATTGCAGCTATCCATATCAAAGGATTCCCCAGCTGACTCAGCCAACTCCTGACAAGAAGCAGAAGAGAAAGAGAAGCAAACTGAATGCCTCGCAAGGAGAACTGTGCATTGCCCAGAATCTGAGTCTGGTGCAGCTCGTCTGTCACTTCTACCCAGAACCGGAGGAGCAACAACGCGATGACTACAGTTCCCTCCTGATGTATATTAACCAATGTCTGCGACAGCTGCACAGCGTGTCGCCGGATGAGCAACTGCGTCTGGTGGCCGCATTGCGTGCCTTGTTGCTGGACAATGGCGACAAGCTGCTGCAGTTGCAGCCCCATCAAATGGGCAGCGTGATGAGCAACTGCATCGAGGCGTATGTGGCACAACACTATACAACACGCGAGGGTGTTGCCACACGTGTCCTCAATCTATTGTGCCTCGTTGTGCAGCGCAGGGAACTCTATGATGGCTACGGGGGCGAGGCACAGTTTGCCACATTCCTCAACTATCTGCCACAGTTGCTGCTGAAGCCAAGTGTGGCAGATGCCACATTGACGGCCATGTCAACACTCTGCCGCCAACAGAATGGCGTCTTCATGTCCGCTCTGGCGGAGAATGCTGTCCAGGTGCTGGCCAACTTGGAGCAGCTTCAGGTCACTGGCGACGCCAGCAATGATGACAATCGCCGATTCGAGAACCAGAAACGCATCCTCAATCTATTTTATTATGCCCGTCAGAAGAGTGATTCCAGCAGACTGCAGGCAGCTCTAAAGCATCTGGAGGAGCACTCTTCCGAGCGCATTGCCAGCTACTTCAAGTGCCTGCTAAGCTATGACTAAAAGCTGTAGGGGATTACCCGTTTTAAAGTCAGCAGCTAAACAGATCTAAGCTCTTAAATACATACTATAAACTAGGAAATGTTGTTTTTAATAAACTTTTAGAATAACTAAAGTCAAAGAGGCTTGTAGTTTAAATCCACCAATATCAAAACAAAACAAAATTCTTACAGTTTACAGCTCTCAGCTTATTCGATCCACTACACTTACTTATTACAAGGTTTAAATGAATTTATCTTTTAACCGTAAAGTCTGACCAACTACAAACTATCATGACTATCAAAACTCAGCCGATTTTCAAGCGGAATATCATTTTGATCTTGGTTTGGTATTTTAATTCATTCTTCATTCAACTTTTTTTAAATTCTTTTAAAAATTGTTTTCCTCTAGATCGACTCACATAGTTATTGATTTCGATGCTAAGATGCTTTTAAATCTTTATCTTTCCTAAATTCATTCTGCATTTAAATTTAATTAATTTCGAAAAAAAAAAATTCCCTCTAGATATGGGTTTAGATTATAATACCATAGGTTTAGATTTTAAGTCAAAGATTTGACTAACTTCAAACATTCATAACTTTGTAAAAACTAAACCGATTTTGAAGCGGAATGTCATTTTGATCATGGATTGGACTCTTTATTCATTCTGCATTTAAATCTAATTTATTTCGTAAAAAAAAGGGGATTGATAACAAACTCATAGATATTTTGACCTAAAGTGTATAGAAATTAATATACAATTTTAAAATATCTCTTGGATAAAAATGAAGGATACATCGAAAAACTTGCCCTCAACCAACTTCGTATGTCATAATTAGTTTAAACAACACTTAAACAATTTAAAATGTTTTAACATTGATTTGTTGTACCCGTACTGATACCGGAATCGAAAGAATAAAACTGAGAAAGAACCTTTTGCCAAAATAGTTGTTTCGAGACGTACTTGAACTAAAACCGGAACCCATATTTGTTGCGGTTTGATATTCTGCTGAAAATCCTAGCTGGTAATTTTTTTTTTTTTTTTTCAACTTGTATAACTCTAAAAAAAAGTAATCATTTATTATAATATTATATATATTTAGGTATAAAAGCAACAACTATTTCTTGGGCTTCTTGACGGGCTTCGGTTTGAAGCGATCCAGAACGGAGCGCACAGGTTTTTCTTTTTTCTGCTTGGGCCCAGACAAAGACGAATCTTCCGCCCCCTCGTGCCTGTCCTGATCTCGACCACGTTGCTTGTGGGCAGCGATAACGCTACTCTTGGCTTTGCGAATCTCCGAGATGAACTCCTGCGGAACAAAGAGAGAGGCATATGATTAAGAAAGGAATTGAAGATGGTATATTATGGTGCATCGATTTGTATTGGCCTCAAAAAAATGAAAAATGGTAACCCAAATTCGTTATCTACAGTCAATTTTAAGATGTTTTCACCAAAATAGCATAGTTCTACTAAAATCAATTCATAGTCCTCGCTTTTTGAGTTGAAAAATTTTAAATTTAAAAATTTTTGGCATGTTATAATTAGCATATCTTTGGTGTTTTTAGTCCAATCCTGAAAAGATTGGTATCAAAACTCTTGTTAGGACCAGGACTTTCAAAGAATTAAAGAACTAATTGTCCTGAAAACATAATTTACGTCAATGCAAGGACTAAAAAGACAACGTTTTTTTAACTAAAAAAGCTGGGACTAGGAAAAGATTGTAGAACTATGGTTTCCGGGTGAAAACATCTTAGAATTGACCGTAGACTTCGAATTTGGGTTACAAATTTTTGTGAAACCAATCAATGCATCCTTATGTATATATATGTATATATATTTGCAGTCACCTTGCGCTGCAGATCCTTGACGATTTGCTTGTTGCGTGCCGCCTTGACACTGCCACCGCGTCCCTTCATCTTGTGCCGGGGATTCATGTTGATTCGTGGCGGTTTCAAGTGGAACAGCTGCCGCTTAGCATCGACCTTCTCCTGCAGCGTGGGCGCATCCACGCCGGTGATCTCATGTGGATCCAATGTGATCAATTCGGGTGGAATCTTCTCGAGCAATGCATGCACTTCGTGCTCACGTCTCTGTTTCCTCGTCTCATACGGATTATCCTCGAGGGCATCGTAGTTGGGTTCGCCAGCGCCTGGCATCAGCAGAGATTGAAAACCATTTGCTGTGGATATGCCCAGGATATCCTCAAAGGGACAGAAGCGCATGCCATGGACAAAGGCATCGCAACGCTGTCGGAGATAGGGAAGATTATTCCGGTTGCCGGTGCCGCCGCCGCTGATCACATTCGTATAGGTCTCCAGGTAGTTGCCCTGGGATAACGCCAACATTCCCCGTTGCGATATCTCCAGCTCATTGGCGGGCAGCCGGAGGCGGAAGATTGCCAGCGGTTTGTCATTCAGATTGCGTATGTCCCACACCTTGACGGCCCGATCCAAGCCAGCGGTCACCAGATGCAGTCCCTTGGGATCCACAGACAACGCAGTCATCGCCGTGGAATGGGCGAGCAATTTAACCAATGGTTCACGCACCTTGGGTGACCACATGGAGACGACACCCTTGCCGCCGCCAATGCACAGCACACCATTGCCGGGATTGTGACGCATCAGCCGAATGTCACCCAGTCCCGTATTAAAGTTGCCAACCAGCTCACCCATGGACACATCCAGCCAGGAGGCATAGCCCGCATTGTTGCCGGCGGCGAGTAGAAAATGATAGGGTAAAAAGTCGAGGCAATTGACACGGTTCAAACGCTTGACGCAGTGCAGCTCGGTGCCCTTGTTGTCATAGAAATAGACCCATTCCTTTTGGGCCACCGCATACATGGTGGGCACATGCAGCCACTGCACATCCGCGATGCTCTCCATCACATTGAACTCACAGTGCAGCTTCTTGGTCACCCAGTCGAAGGCGGCGACATGACCACGCCGCCCACCCAGCAACAGATGCCTGCCATTTTTCGTATACCGCATCTTGTATGGTCCAAAATCCAGTTTCAAATCAAAATGTTTGGATGCCGATTGTAAATCCACATTGGCCACAATTTCCGACTGACGATACATGGCTGTGGTCTCCTCCTCGTCCGCCTCCAGCTGTCCGGGTGTCTCCTGCAACAGGAGCTCTGTGCGTGCCGCCTGCTCGGTGGCATATTCCAAATAGACTTCCTTGCGCTCCTGCTGTTCCTTGAAGTGACGCGTCTTGACGCCGCGCGAATCAACGCCATCACCACGCGAATACTTATCCAACACTTCCTGTGGTATCTTCTGCTTCTGCACCCTGTCAACCTCAGTCTTCTTCTTGTCCGCATTGCGCTTCTCGTTGTGCGGTTTCTTTAATTTGTAGTGCGCCTGCATCTTCACAAAATCTCCCGTGAAATTTTGTTGTTTCTTGCGCTTGAGTTTTATGTGCTTCACATCGTCCGATTTATCAGTGGCACTATCAAAATAACGTGCTGGCGGCTTATTGCGCCCCTTTGGCGCTGTCTTGGTCATTTTGCAGATTCTATAATATTGCTACAAGTTTATAAACAAAACACACACAACACTCTTTCAAAGTGCGCAACGTGCTCGTGCTGATTATTCTGACAATTCAGTTGTATCGCTATCGGCATCGGCCTATCGAAATGGCAGGCACATATGTTTAGCGGAGCTGCCAACCTGTTTGGAAAAACAAAATCGATAATACTCATAGCATGCTCCGCGCGCATGTTTGTCGTGTGTGGGCACCTTTAAACTCGATAAGCATCGATAATAGTTCGCAATAAAACTCGTTAGATTTTAAATTTAAATTTAATTACAATTGCACGGTTAAAATAAACTAGGCACAATAAAATCAGTATATATGTGCCATTAATATAAACATATATAGTATGTATGCAACGAAAGCGTATCAAAACGCATTTTAAACGGACACAGCGCAAAATGCTTTCAAGACGCTTTCAACTAAACATAGAATTGTAGTTACAACATATTTTGGTATCTTCATTGAGCATTCGTTAAACGAATTTCATGTTTTTGAGATTGAAGCCACATCAGTCTATAGAAAAAAAAAACTGCCCAAAATGGTAACTAAAACTTATAAACTAAAGTACGACATTCAATAGACACGTCCATAGGGCAAATTAGTTGGATAATACGGCAAGGGCATTAGAAACTTGCCACCAAAACGTGGTGCAGACTGTGCCGATTCGCTGCTGGAGGAGAACATCGAAGTGCAGATTTCGGCCCGATGCAAACGGCTGCTGCTATTTGAAGTGCTGGTTGCAGTACCAGCGCCAGTTCCAGTGCCAGTTCCACTTAAACTCAAGCCACCGCAACGACCCTGCTGACGTTGACGTGTGCGTATCATGGAGAAGATGGCCACGATCACGGCTATCAAAAAGATCGAGCCAAGTATGCAGAACGAGATGGCCAACTTGGAAATGGACAGACATAAGGTGCCCTCGCCAACAAGCGGACGCACATGCGGCACGTAATCTTCCACTGAAATGTGAAAATGGTTGAGAATATGAAAATGCAATTGAAAAAGTTACATACAGACGAGTGCGAAATAATAGGAACAGCATAAGTGAAAGCTTAATTCGATCAAAAAATTATAATAATAATGTATCGCGGATTCCTACATCATTTCAACAATTTATGGGTATACATTTAATATGAAGGAGCACACCAGTTTTCCCGATCATTTTTAACACATCTGGAGTCTATAGATCCCATAGAATCGTGGCATATGGAGATTCTAATATTCTACCAAATAGTTTCTTTTTCTCCCTGTCTTTTTTCTAAACATTTATCCATAGATGATATGTTGAATTGAGGTTCGGAAATTGAGACTATCCCTCCATAACATCCATATTATGGTTTTGGGTCATTGACTTGTGAAAAATGTTGTTCATCTAATCTTCAGGATATAGGAATCTTCGATCCAATTTTTTCTATCATTATTCTTATTTTTTCGCGCAGTTGAATTTCGACTTAACACAACAAAGTTCATATTATAAAGGATATGGACATAGCATAATGTGCATTCCTTTTGAATATGAATTGCTTAATATGTGTACTATTCAAATAATAAAAATACTTATTATTAATATATTATTATAACATTTTTTTTATCGAATTAAGTTTTCACATATGCTGCTCTTATTATTTCGCACACGACTGTATGAATGCGATAAATGTTGTGATGTGATGTGATTTGTTATGATGAACTAACTACTTACCGCTCATATTGTAGCGTCGATCGTAACGCAGACGATCCACTTCGATCTGTGGCGCTGTCACGGCCAATGAGTTGAACACTTCGATGCGCGCCAGGTGCTGATCGGCGTTCAGCTGTAGTTGCTGCTCGGTGAGGCGACAATTGAGCTGCATGCGACAAACGACAGACGACAAACGACAGGCGACAGAAATGTTTAAGATTTCGTTAGGTTGACACAACAAACATACCATATATACTAGTACAGTATGTCAAGTAATTGTTATCCCAAGCACTAGTCAAGTAACTGTTTTAACTAATTAAAAATTTTCGAAGCGGTATTTACTGATTCAAATCGGTAAGCATAACTGAAGAAAGTCTTGTTTAAAATTTCAAATTGTTCAAACTGAAATTACTGATTTCTGTATTTATGGTCGTTGTAAATCTATAAGCATAGTTTTTCAATCTAAGAATTTTACGTTTTTGTTCTTGTACATTAATTTGTGATTTTTCTTTCCTTTGTCAAAACAATTATTTGGCATACTGTATGGAGATATAAAGTCAGCCCAACATTTATTTCGTACACTCAGCTTTTATTTTTAAAAGTTCTGCTAAGTGTACTAACATATACACATACATACAGTGGCAGTCACGTTTTTCGACCCACTATTCTTATATATTCTTCCATATTACAAATTTCAATAAATTTATCTTTTTATGGTAAGAAGATATAAATAAAATAAGAACGCATATTTCTTTATAAATGTTTAAATTTAAGCAAAATAATTTAATTTTAATTTTTTATATGTATTATATCTGAATTAAGCAATAAAATCAAAGCATTATTAAAAATGTAGAGGGTTAAATAAACTGAGAGCCATTGTAGATATGCAGGTGTGTGTGTGTGTGCGTGTATGTGTGCGTGTAAATACTTCTTTTACTTGAGCAATTGTTACTGCCTCGCAAGTGCATTTCTGCAGTTCAGTGCATTTTGGTGCAATAACCACATTAATTAGCGGCGCTAACCACACATACACACACACTCACATTCTATACGCTTCGTTGCCCAACACACACGCAAGCAAGCAAACAAACAAACAAAACAAAACGCAAGCAACACTTTCGTTTTCATTGCAATTAATTAATATGTATGCATTTCAGGCCTTGTTTGCATACTTACACACACACAAACACACCCACACACAAACACACCCACACATTTTTATATTGTTGTATTGGTACTCACATTTGGACACTTCCCTTTGCACAGCTGAACGCCACAGCTGACGTGCAGGCGCTCGCGATCGGGAAACTTGAAGGCGGGAAATGTTGCCATAAACGTTCGCTCGACCAAATCTTCCTCAAGCTGCTTGGACCATCCTTCCTCGGCGGGCTTAAACCTCGTATGCAGAGCCGGCATTACCTGCAAATTGGTATATTTAAGTCCATTTATTTTTTAAATATATACAAATTTGTGGAAGACATTTGCAATGGGTTCCACTGGAAATTAAACAGCAAAAGCTAAAGCGAGATGACAGCAGTGGTATTTATTTGGAAAGGACATTTCTAATTTGTTACAGTAGTAATATAAATATCAGAGAAAGTCAGAGCGAGATAACAATATTCAGTAATTGTTACATTGACAGTGGCCCACAGCTTATTTGACAGTCTGTTAATTGAATTTAAACTAATGCGTGTGATTAATTCCCATTATATACAAAATAGCTATACATACGTAAACTACGGTCAATTAAATGATGTTTTCAACAAGAAATCAAAGCTCTAAAATCAATTCCTGTTCAATTCCTGGCACAAAACTCGGGGATAACTTATAAATTTAATTTTATTTTAGAATAATGGTTTCTTAGTGAGAACATCATAGAATTGATTGTAGATTAAGAATTTGGGTTACTATTTTTCAATTTTTTTTTTTTTGGTCCATACAAATCGATGCGCTCTAATTTTAATAAAGTTTGTCAAGAAAGTGCTTTGACACAATTAAAATGTATGCATATATTTTTTTTATATTTAAAAATAGTTAAGTACAATGAAAATTATTACTGTTTATTTTTTGTAACTTGTTCTAAGTACTATAGCAAAGAATAATATTTAAAAAAAAGAATTAAACTAAACAAATACATGTTTTTAGGAAGAAAATATGTGTATATTTTTGATTGTGTCAAAAATTTTGGCATTAACTAAAAAATGCTGCAATTGATGAAAGTAAATTAAAGAAAAGTAGTACTCGTAAACATTTAAGTGTTTTGCTTTAATTTAAAAAAAACTTTTAAACCTCCTAACAAAATAAAGCTAGATTGGCAATTGTGCTCCCAAGTGTCTAGCTAGTATTGGGGAACTAGTTTAACAATGTTTGTATTTTTGTTGGCCCTTGTACTCCTACCTGTTTAATGTCAACAACGTTTATGGCCGGTTATACAATTTGTTGTTTATTGCCGCTGACGACACCACAAAACGCAACACGTCAATGGCAATGACAATGACAATGACACTTGCACACTCTTTCTCTTTCCCACACGCACACACACATATGCCCACACACACGCTCTCTTCTTACACCTGCACTATTTGGCCACTTCCGTTACGAGCAGCAGAGGGCAACAACAACAACAACAACAGCAACAAAAACAAGCAGAGCAACGGTAACAAAAGTCATGTGCCAAGTTCACGGACAAAAACAATGCTGCAGCCGCTACTGTATATGTGTGTGAGTTTGTGTGTGTGTGTTTCTCTGTGTGTATGCCATATGAAAATGTATGAAATTACAGACTCATGTGATTTACGTTATGCCATTGTTGTTGCTGGCGCAACTTATACTTGCCACTTCGTACTTGCTACTTGCTACTTGCCACTAAACAGCACAAGTTGATTAGCTGCCGCTACCTGGTTTCAATTTACACACCCAAAGCACGTGTATTGCTGTGTGCTCTGTTTGTCTGTGAGAAACTTGAAACAATTACAACAAACAATACTCGTAATATAAACAATCTAAATTGCTGCGGAAGTTCAAATGAGTTTAAAAATGCGAATAACTCTGCAGGATTTGTACATACTATAAACAAACATATATTGTTATTCAGTTAGTTGATAACATAATTTAAAATTGCGAGTGTATGCATTAATGTTTCGCTAAGTGTATCTTTTATCACTTTTAAAGCTGGTTGCATTTGTGTACTTTATTTCACAAAGTGAGTATGTAGATTGTACACTCAGAAAAATATGACATTCTAAAATAAAGTACTTGAATTTACACAGTTTTGTTCTTAAGATTGCTAAAAACAAATTATGAATCGATCTTAAAATTAAAATTCTGATTATCCACTCCTATGACAGCTGATTTAGTAGTCAGATTTTAACTAAACTTAATCAAAATATATAAGCCCATGCTAAAAATAGAATCTATGAAATATCTCCAGAAATAAAAAAAAAAAATTTAAATAAATTTGTGTAAAACTCTTGTACACTTAAACAAGTTTGTTTTAAGATTGAAATTAACTTAAACATGAGAATGTTTTGTCATAGAAACAATTACATTTTGGGATTATTATTATATTATTATTATATGGACTGTATCCCCTATTGGGGCATGGCCTGATGCACAATTTACCTCCAAGATTTTTTGGCGCTTAAACTAGTATTTATGTTTTAAGCTTTTACAGACTGGAAATAACTCCAAAACGGACTTGTCCCAGAAAAATCTTAATTTAAGATTTCTGTTATCAGTTTTGAAAATTCTAAAAGCTGATTTTTTTGATCGTTTGTACTTAAATATTCCCTGTTAAAGTAAGGAAATCTTGATTTATTTCTGAGTGTATGTATGTATGCACTGGAAAGTATGCATGTATGCGGATGTATTGTCTGTGTGCATTTTTAGGGCACATTCTGATCAGTATCTGTGCCGCGGCCGCAGAATGTTTCACTTTTCAACAAAGCTCTGTGACCTAGAATCATTTTTCTAAGCCAAACAAATATTTCAAGTTAGCAATGGGCGCGTGCATAAATTATTTGAATGCTGGCGTTGGCCAAACAATAAAACTAAACGCAAAAGAAAATGAAAATTTGCTCAAACGGAAGGCAATGGCCCAACAACAACAAGAGAAGAAGGGTGTTGGCAGTGTAGGAGTGGGGAGAGGGGGAGATGCAGATGTGATGAGTTGACGGACGGGGTGATGAACAATAAAACAAACATAAAATGCAAATGTTTTGTTGTCTTTGCTTCTGTCCGTTAAAATAGAAATAAAAATTAAGCCGTGAGATTTTTCTAGCTATCGCCTCACAATGCCCAGCAGAAAAGTAGAAGAGCAGAAGATTTGTTTGACCCATTTTCTGGCATGACATGTGCACAAAGCTGCGACGACGACGACGGCGACTAAATGCAAATGCTTTTAAGCTTTCAGCTTGAACTAAAGCTCAGCGTTGCCACTTTAGCTATTTTGTAGCTAGACTTGGCTTTTGGAATAACTGTATAAGCTAGATATCTGCATTTACAGATTGTCAGATAACATCGGTATACTAAAGAAAATCTTGTTTTTGTGGAAAATATACATTTTAAATAAAGAAAAAAAAATAATTTTGAGGCAAAAAAAATTGTGTTACGAAAAATCCATCTTATCAGTTGGGAAAAGACTAAAACACAAAAATCTTTATTTTAAATTTTTGGTCATACATCAACACCTTGCTGCGAAATGTTCGTAGGGGAAATTTTTAAGAATTGTACTTTTTTATGCAAAATTGTTCGAAAATCCTTTATCAATTAAAAAAAAAAAAAGTACTCTAAAAAAATGTATTTTTTTTATTAATAGAAATAAATAGTAATAATAAATAAATAATAATGCATTAGTAAAAATAAATAGATAATATTTTAATAACTAATGTTCAATCAGCATTTTCGTATTTTGAGCTTAAATCAAAAAAATATGAAAAACAATTTGGCAATTTCTGAAGTACATTTAATAATTTTTAAAATATTTCTAGCTGATAAAACTAGTTGATTAAATTAGCTACTTTAGCGGTTGCGTTTCTGGCAACACTGGTTTTAACTTTAGTTTGAGCTTCAGGTTGTCATTGCCACCGTTGTTGGCCTGGGACCATGTCAAAATGTTAAACGCTAAATATTTCTATGTATTTCACTGTTGGCTAATTGTTGTGACCTCCTAATTTACTCAAGAAGAACTGAAGAACGGTTCGCGCGGGCAGTGGCAGTTGCTTTTAATGGCTGCTCAGCTGCTTAGCTGCTTGGCTGGGCAAACGGACGGACAGAAAGACAGACAGAACGACAGACAGACAAGTGCTTAACCAAATGCAAACTGTTCTAACGATGAGCGCGTAATTACGTCTAACAGTTTTCAAGTTTTGACTCGTTGCTGCTGGTTGGTGTTGTAATAACCGTTATAATTAATGATGCGCTTTAGACGCCGCCAACATTGCACAATATAACAGTTGCAATCGCGTTGCCAACACAATCAGAAGTTGCTTGGCTAGAGATGAGCTGCGTTTACTTCGATTTTACTTTCACAGCTCAGATACATAATAAAAATGAAAGTTTTGCCAATCAATCGATAATCACTAATTTGCTGATACACACACGCACGCACACATTTTCATTATAATTAATGATATTATTGTCTTTTGACCTAACGGTACACGAATATCTCGAAGAATTCAACGCGGCACAGTCAAGTTATGCAAAGAACGCTGCAGCGAAGTTCAATGGACAGTGATATACTCTGTAGTCGCGTACACCCGGCTTGATTTTCAGTCAATAAATCACATTATAAACTCAGAGATTTACTAATGCATTAAAAATGGGCACAACACAGTTCGCAATTAAAATAACGAAACTAAAATTTGAATTCGTTTTACGTAATTCAATTAACGGCTGCATTTTCCGGGTTTTAAGCGGAAAATTAATAACAAAAAATGTACAATATGAATGGCAGTAACATTTATATATGTATTTACATAAATAATACATCAACAGACACATATCAAAATGAAAGACTTTTCTCTTTAAAATTGCTCTTACAAAACTTGTTTGATATGTCGCTGAGAGTACTCTCATAAAATATACACTCTCTAACTCGAATATTTTAAAGATCGCCCAAGGAACTCATGTATCTATTTAGGTTTATGTACTAAATGAATTCGACTGTAGTTTATAGTACTAATACTCTTAAACCATTTTTGGTGTTGAGTATCCCTTTTTTAACAATATATTTAAATTTCATTATATATTGTATGAGTAACTATTAATTTTAGCGTATATATTAAATTTTCTATTCACTGTTTCAACTTAATGGGAGATTTTTGCCTGTTTCAAACACTACCACGTAGTTATAGCACTCTTATCAATTAGTCGACTCACCTGTTCGTCAATGGGACAACCGCGTGCGTCGAGCAGCTGCTGTGTGGATTCACCCAATCCGTCGAGTGCCGCACAGTCCACCACACGCACCCCTATAGTGCCGGGTACAATGGCGCGCACGGTTAAAGTGGTTGCCACGCCCACCTCCACAGAGCCGGAACCATTTGGACCGCCCAATTCCAGCCAGATGCGGACACGCGGCGTGTCCATGTGATGATGATGATGAGCAGTTTGCGATGATGATGATGACGAAGACGATGATGATGATGATGATGATGCCACAACAGCCAAGGCGCGCATGCGTGCATTGCTGCGAAAGGGAGTTAAATAAATGTGATTTAAAGAGGGGAATCGGAGGGGGTACACTGATAAAAAACATGTTCTAAAATCAAAATTTTGGTCATAAAACTAAGAATTTTGATCTAAAAAAATGCGTTGAGAACATAAAATTCTTATATTAAACACATCTTGGTCTTAAGAACATTTTAAATAAGACTAAGTTCATATTTTAAGAATAAATGTTCTGAAAATTTAACTCAAAAACATTTTTTATAATTTTTTTATTCCTGTTTTAGTTTTTGATATATACAAATTTGTGTTCCAGAAATCTCTAAAGATTTTTAAGAGAAATGTTTTTGAAAACAACCGTTCAATTTAATAATTATATAATTTTTCCTAATCTCTCAAGAATATTTAAGAAATTTCAAAGCAATGGTTTCTTTTTTTCAGGAACAACAACAATTGCATTTGGGTTGCTATAGCGGCTGTTAGAGATTTGTAGAACACACCTGATATACATTTTATTCTAACTAGGCTATTTTGAAAAAATGTTATTTTACATTGTTACGAGTGGGATTCGAACCGGCGCCTATTGTATGGCTTTCAACTAAATCGGCTTCTCGAATTAGGGCGCCACGGGTCCACTGTTTGTTTATATATATATACTTTTCTAACAATTGAAGATTTTTATTCTTGTATTAAGAGCTTTGATTTTTTTGATTATTATTTTTAGTTTTAGTAATATGGTCAAAAAATAGTCTTATTTAAAGAACAAAATATTTAAGATGAAAGTTCTTGATTTTATGATTTTTAGTTGGTCTTTTTGTTTCAGTGTAACGGAGGGGGGTAGCACCTACCGATCGCGTCCAGTGAGGGGCAGTGGCATGCCCATGGCCTTGGCGGGCAGCTGGCAACGCACGGTGCGCAGGATGTCGGTGCTTTGGCGCAACTTTAGCTCCATTTGCAACATGATGCGGACGGTGTACTCCATGCCACCGTCGGGCAAGGGCTCGGCACGAACGCCACAGCCCGATGTGGGCACATGCAACGCTACCTGTGCGGCATCCTGGCCGCGGGAGCGACACTCGAGTGGAAAGTCCTTGGCATAGAGCAGGCCGCGAAAGTTGCGACTCAATGTGAGTTGCATGTCCAGCAATTCACGTGTGCAGTTCACTTGCAACGTCTCGATTTGCATTGTGGTGGCAGCGGTGGCAGCGGTGGCAGCTGCAGCTGTGGATGCCACCGTCAGTAGCAGCAGCAGCAAGACAAGCGTTCTGGTTGCCCAAGCAGCATGACACACAAATAGACGGCGACGCCGACGACGCTGCAACAGTGCAACAACAAGTGCGGCAAGGCAACTGCCGCAATGCGGCAAGAACATGTTTCCGATTTCAATTCAATTTCCCGTTGTGAGCCCCTGCTAACCGCAAATGATGACACAAAAACAAACCAAAAAAACCAGCCAACACCTGTGGCAAGCTGTTGCAACAGGGGCGTGGCAGAGGCAGTGGCGGGGGCGGAGGCGGTGGCGGAGTCGGTGTTCCTTCTTTTTTTTTAATTGGCCACGTCTTGAGAATCTTCGCCAAACGCGACCTGAAATACACCATCATTTGTCAAACTAAATAGCATAATTATTTGTACACCAAAAAAAAGTATATGAAATTAAGGCCTAAATGGCACACACTTGGCCAACAAAAGCGGGTCAAGTTTGCATTTGTCTGTCAAATCAAATAAGCCAAGTTAGCCAAGTTAACCAAGTTATTGCAGCAGACGCAGCATCAACAACAACAACGACAACAAAATAAAATAAATACGATAAAAGCAAATAAAAGCTCAGACTTTCAGCTTAAATCAACATCAACATAATGCGTTTGCAACTTTGCGTAATCCTATTTAACTAGCTGTTGTTGTTGTTTGTTGCCCATTATACTCTTGCAGTGGGTATTTTCATTATGTCATGAAATAAGTAACTCATTTATAGCATTCAGGGCGTGGTAGATCTTATAAAGTATATAAAATCCTAATCGGAACGAAGATCCGTATATTTTCTCAGTTCCTTTATTACATATGTCGAAATCGGTCAGGTCGGCTTACTATATATTATGTATAACTTGCATAGGTCAAAGGTACAGTTTAAAAAACTATGTTGTTTCTTAAGATATCTTCAAAACAAAATTACAATTTAAGTATTTGGTATTATCTAATACAATCTGATTGAATTTCTTCAAAATCAAACCACTATATACATACAAACGGTCAAACTAAAGTTTATTATAAAAATTTGATGTTTTTTTTTTAAATATCTCAAGCAAACTTACATGTTGAATAATAAATGCTATTTTAAGCATCCTGACTAAAAAAGCCTAAAATGGAGTTACTATATAATATAGCTGTCAATGCAATTATCGTTTGAAAAATAAATTTCAGTATGCATCTATTTTCCACTTTTATTCATATCCCGGGACATGTTTCTGTTAGGGTATCACAACTTCGGTCTGCCAAAGAGAATTTTTCTTTTTTGTTTATTTATATATTTGTTGAGCGCCTGACGTTGATATTAGCCATATTATATTGCCACTGATTTTGTTGTTGTTATTTTTGTTATTGTAATCTTCACAATAAGCCATAAAACTAACTTTGAAAGTTGAAATCTTTTTTGGTAAAAGGGCTAACACAATGTCAAAGTCAACAGGCGGGCGTCTTACCTTGGCCAACACCAAAAAAAAATAAAATTATAAAGGGAAGGGCTTTAAACAGATGTCCAAAAATCCTTTGGGCCAAAACTTTCAAGGCTTAAATGCCAAGAATATTTATGTTAGAAATTTTCTCCTTATTGGTTTTTTTACACATTATTATAATTTAATTGAGTATGTTTCAATTAAATTTTATTTTTTGTTTTTAACACATTTATTTTCATTTAAGAAAATTTCAATTCAATTAAAAAGTTTATTTTTATTTTTTTTAATTAAGTAAATTTCTTAAAACATTTCAACTCAATTTTGTTTCTATGGAATTTAAATTTTTCTTTTAATTTCCACATACACCACATATAAAAAAATAAACAGTATTTAAAAAAAATTTATTTAAAGAAAAATGCTTACACAATTTCGCGTCAATTACAAAATTTTCTTTTAACGAAATACAACCGCAAATTTGAAATATTTAACTAACGGCAGCTAGCCATGCGCGCGCTTCACACGAAAATGCAGAAAAAAACAGTTAACAACATAAGTGTAAAAACAATTTTTAACTAACGTATCCAAAAGCGGCAGCAAAAATCAAAACACAAACGCACGCTACCAAGTGTGCAAATCAAATAAGCCGCAAGCGCCAACGAAATGCAATGTGTGGACTCGGCTAGGCCAAGAAGTTGGCTAACCGCAAGCCAAAACAACGAAGATGATAAACCAGTGAAAGAAAACGAACGGGAAGAAGAAGAAGATGGCATGGGAAACCGTTATCGTTACGCTTGCGCTGTGAATTGATTGTAGCGCTCAATTTTAAACAGCGCGGAGCTGACAACTTGCTTTAGCACTGTAGCCAACGGACAGTCGACTTATCGATAGCATGGAATATGTTGTGACCTTGAGATTTATGCGTGCGATAATTATCGATGCCTAACTCTAAATGTATTTGCTGACAAGTATCGGTTTAAATAGTCAGCAAAAACGAATTAAATATTTTAATATGCAGAATAAAATTTTAAATTTCTTTTCCACTTTGCTAAATAAATTAATAAACTTTATGAAAATTTAAAACTCGAAACTAGACAAAACTAAAGTAAACATTTTTAATGAAGGTTTGAAGTTCGTCAGCCGGCAGGAAGAGAAGTTAGAGCATTTAATTCTAAAAAAAATATATAAATTTTAAAATATCGAGAAAATTCTTACAAAAATGTTGGAAATTTAAAAAGTTCTAGCTAAAAAATATTTAAAAAAGGTACAAAACTTCAGAATAGTTTTTTTCGAAACGTACTTATATTTTTAAGTGAATAAAATCAAATGAGATCGAAAATTTTTACTAAAGTGGCAACATTCGGTTTAAGGACGCTGCGCCGAAAAACAACGGCACTTTTCGTTCACTGAACGAACAGTCTATGAACTAAATGAACTACAATTAGGGATTTAGTTCGCTTGTTCACTTTAGTGATTAGTTCAATAGAACTTAATCCGAACGATTCGATACAACTCTATCACTAGTCACTAATGCCACACGATAAATTAACAAGCGCACGAAGCGGCTAAAATAAGTTAAATCGAAATAGGAGCGCAGCAATTGCAAATATCCAGTCCTGATTAGCATAAACATGGACATGTCGGAGATTATAGAATTCGTAATGCCTGTAAAATGCGAATACACGGACCAAACGAATGACGGCGGCGTTGGCGGTGGCGGGGAAGACGATGATTCGGTCAGCAACAATCAGTATGTAGTGCTGGATGCTGTGGATGTTGGACGCGAATACAAAAGTGAGGAGTACTTTCTGGTCAACGATGATGGCGACGACGAGGGAGAGCTGCTCATTAAAAATGAACAATTCCATCAACAGCTGATCGGTTGTCCTGAACTTTTAGACCAGACAACGATGCGCTTGCCAAAGCAGGAGCTCGATGAGCTGGACGGGGAGTTGGAGGAGGAGGAGGAGGAGGAGCAGCAGCTGGAGGAGGAAGTACAGTATATGATGGATGAGCCGCATTCTGTAGATCTCGATGATCTGGTGGAAGAGGCCATCGATGATGACGATGATGGTGAGCAGGAGGAGACAGAGGACAATGAAATGGCAGAAGAGGAGGAGGAACATTATGAGCAATATGTTAACAATCTAGTGCAACAGGATCATGACCAGCAGCAGGAGCAGGAACAGCAGCTATATTCCTGGAACTATCTGCAGACAGCAACTGAAATGGAATCGGTGGCAATCGAGCTGGATGCCAGCAAGAAATACAATAATAATGCTAAAACAAAAGCTACAATGCAAAGTCTGAAGCGCAACTATGTGATGCCTGATGATGAAGATGACGCCAATGATGATGATGTCTATGAAGAGATTGAGAATGATGCAACAATGGAACAACAGTCAGCTGGTCAGATACAGATCAGCGAGGAGCCGCCAGTGCCGTTGGCTCAGCCGAGTGAAAAGATGTTGGACATGTTCAAGGGACCACGACGTTATATGCTCTTCGATGAGCTGATTGCCACCATTGTGGACTTCGATGAGGACGGCACACCGATTGTGGAGTTCTCCATGATTGGCAGCCTGCAGGATGAGAAGCTGCCGGTCGAATGTGGCATCTGTCCGGATGTTATGCATAAATCGAAATTGTCCAAGCATCAAAAGACACATCTGGTGCCGGGCAAGAATCGCTATGCGTGCATCTATTGCACCGAAACGTATCGGGATTGTAAATATCTGGCGGGACATGCCCGTCGCCACATGGGCATCCGGCCGTATGTCTGTGAGCCGTGCAAATTGTACTTCTCCACCAAGCAGGATTTGCGTGTGCACAATCAGCGACGGCACCTGGAGAAGGAGCACATCTGTGAGATGTGCGGCAAGACATTCGCACAGAATACACAATTGAAACGGCATCGGGAGGCGACGCACGAGAAGAAGCGACGATTTCAGTGTGAATACTGCCAGAAGGCATACTACAAGAACTTCTCGCTCCAGGAGCACATCCGGAACGTGCACATGGGCAAGCGACGCATGTTGAAGTGTCCCTTCTGTGGGATGCAGTGTCGGGATGCCCACAAGATGGCCCGACATCGCAAGGAGATGCATTTGAATCAGGACACATATGTGTGCCATCTGTGCCAGGAGGAGTTCACCGATATCAACTATTTTGATGCCCACAAGCGTTCCATACAGTGTCGCAGCAATACGCGGCGTCTGGTCAACGAGGATGAGTCACGGATTAACAATGAGGATGGCATATTCATCACGGAAGGCGATGAATTGGCCGATATGCTGGAAGAGGACTTCGATGAGGATGCTGGCCTGTTAATTGAGTCGAATTATGTCAATGGTGTGATTGATAATGATGTGGATGAGGAGCAACTGCAGCAGCAGCAGGAGCAAGAGCAACAACAACATCTGCAGCCAACATCATGTGAGGAAGCCACCATCTATGAGACGGTTAACAGCAATTATCTGCATGATGATGCAGAGCTGGAGGAACAGCAACAACAACAACAACAGCAGTATGAACAAAATAACTATGAAGATGGTTTGCTAATCGAGCATATAGCCGAGGATGACAACGAGCAGCACACGGAGGAGCAGCTGCTCGATGATAACGATGATGAGCACTATCTGGAGACACAACTGGAACAACAACAACATGCCGATTATCATCAGCATCATCATCAGCATACACAGCACAGGCAGCAGGAGTATAACGATCACGAGTTGATTTATGAAATCACACTGGAGACTGAGGATAACTGAGGAGCAGCGATTGTATCCCAAACCCTAACAAATAATTCCCCCTCCCCAACCCTAACCATTATCAAACAGGAATTGTAAATAATAAATAAATAAATATATATAAATTTATGTACTTTAAAAAAATTCCACATCATTTTGCAATGTGTTTAATAAAAACCCAACAATAAAAAAGCGCCTTCAAAGATTTCAAAACAGCTTTGCAATGATGTATGTATGTATGTTCGAAAATTGTAAGGCACAAAATGCAACCCAGGAGCACAGAGCTGTATTCCATGTTTGACATCAGTGTCGAATGCAACCCCGTAATGGCTGGACTCAAATTATATTAATTACAAATAGGAAAGATATCTCAATTTTATGCACATTTAATGACAATTAAATGTAAATATATGCATGTGTACATTCATAAAGATGACATCAACACGTTCATACAATGTGCTTTTTTCTTGCTTTGGGCGTGTTCGTGTGAGCGAGATAGCAACGCTTGCTTTACACCAGTGTTGCCAGAATTCAAGGTATAAAGTAGCTAAAAGTGCTAAAAAAAAATTTTAAAACTGTTTTTAAATGGTAATTGTCTATTGGTCCGGTTCCAACTAAAAAAAATAGAAAAAAAACATCAAATATGGGGTGATTTATCATGAATTTAGCCGTAAAAATTAGTTTGGGGACTCATCTATTTTTTTTTTTAACAAATCTTTGAATACAAAATTGCCTATTTTTGTTGTTGCTTTGTGCAACTTGTTACTTTACAGCTTGTTTACCAACACTGATTTGGTCACACGTTCACAAGTAGCTTCTCAAACATCTCTATAAACTACATACTAGAAGGGTTTGGTAAAGTAGATAGTATACCGAAGACAAAAATTTGTTTTTTAAAAACCGCGTGATTTTTTTTAAACAAATTTTTGCCTGCTGCGCTTATTTTCACGGTTGCAAACACACTTCATGAGCAAGTTTGCCAAATATCCAATATATGAATCTTTTTTCCTAATATTATTTCTCGGTCGAGATTTTTCAAAATAAAACTCACAAACCCATGATGTACTTGGTAAACAGGCCAAAAAATTTACAAGTCAAAGAAAAGTAGTGTTGGTAAACGGGCCATAACAGTGAAAAGTTGCACAAAGCAGCAAAAAAAAATGGCAAGTTTTAATGTAAACTTTACAGATTTGTTTAAAAAAACTTTATGAGTCCCCTAACTTATTTTTGCGGCTAAATTCATGATAAATCACCCCCTATTTGGTTTTTTTTTTTTAATATTTGTTTTTGAGCTGGAACCGGACCAATAGACATTTACCAAAAACTTTATTGAAAATAAGAAATATGCACCGTTACCATCAAATGGCAGGAATAAACAAAGTGAAGCGTCCAGTTGACGACGTAACCTGACAACGGCCATCGATCAAACAACACTCGATACTTGTTTATGCCTCAAATTCAAATTTGAATTCAACACAAAGTAAATATACCTGTGAAATTAAAGTTAAACTTTACGTACATATACCAGATATATAACAGTTATATATATATTTTATTGTTGATTTTCATCAGATAAACAACAATGGATAACGATAACAAGGACGATGATGATGTTGAGCCGGAGAACGTAAACACGGAATTTGAATCCGATGCGGATGCAGAGGACGAAACGGAAGCGGAGCCGGAGGACGGCGATGTCGCTGAGGTGGATAGCTGGGAGTCCTTTCAAGCGCACGTTGATGCACTGGTGGTCAACGAGAAATGCGACAAGTCCGTTCGCCTGCTGGACGAGCGACGTCAGAATATTGTGCAACGTGTGCGTCAAGTGCAGCGGGAGACGCCCAAGGGATTCGCGGAGCGCTCCATGGCCCAGATGAGCAAAATCGATCAGCAGCTGGAGCTGTCGAGCACACGTCTTGGCCAACTGGTGCGCTTTGGGAATGAGCTGGTGACCAACATTCGTGTGGCGAACGAGAGACGCGAATTGAATCGTCGGCTGTTTGAGGCGTCGCAGCAGAAGGAGATGACCCGGAATTTGGAGTGTGAGAATGTGGAGTCTTTGGCCAAGTTTGATGACATCAAGGCCCGTTGGACCGAGCTGAATGAGATCAATGAGCCGATGCTGCTCTGGGATCAGATCGAGGATCAAAAGAAACGCATTGGCGAGATCATGGCTCGCAAGGATGAGATGATAGCCGCCTGTCAACAGGAGATCGATCGCATGAATGCCAAATACGAGTTCGATCGCCAACGCCAGGCGGCCGATCTCTGTTGTCTCGTGGAGCGTGTGGACAACCAGGTGGAGACACTAAAGGAGTCGTATAAACAGCATCTGGAGATGCTGCGCAACACCGTCGAGGATGAGCGTCAGACCTTCTCACTGACGGCGGCCGAGAAGTGGCGCAGTTTCTTCAATGCCCTCAACACCAACTTTGAGGAGAAATCCAAATTGGTGCGGGTGCGGGAACAGTTCTATTCGCTGCAGACCCAACTGCTGCAGGATTCCCAGGATGAGTTGACCAAACAGACGCGTGTACGCCTCGAGAAGGAGTGTGAACGGCTGGAGCTCGAACTGCGCCGTACACGGGATAATGTGCTGATGAACTCGGAGAAACTGGACTACAACTATCAAGTGTTGCAGCGACGCAACGATGAGAACACCATCATCACCAATCAGCAGAAACGCCGTGTGGCACGTCTCTATGAGACGGTGGCACGTACCCGGCGTAACTTCAAGCACGTCTTTCACAGCGGTCGTCGCACCATACTCAAGCTGACCAACGAGATCCAACAGCTCCATGGCAGCATCAGTGAAATGGAGGCAAAGGCTCTGCACACCCGCAACATCAATCGGGAGAAGTTCAACCGGGTGTGGAACATCAACTATGATGAGATCACTGATCTACTCACACGCATCTTTGAGATCGATCGTGTGTTGCATGAACAGCAGCTGGTGATGCCGTGGCAGAAGCCCAACATCAATATCGAGAACATTAATAAGCCGGCTGCCAAGCGTCCAGTTAATCCCATGGATCGCATCGAGCGTCGCTTTGGCAAGCTGCCCAAGAAGTATGGCGGATCCGGGTATAGTCCCACGGCCGATACGGATCGATCGCGTGGTCCCATGCAGGAGTTGCCACCGGAATCCGCACGTCTCATGCGCAATATTCTACGCAAGCTGGCGGATCGTGGTGGATTTCTGATCGAGGAGCGTCTGCTGAAGATCCTACGGCCGTATACGGAGCGGGAGCAGACGATGGTGCGCATCGATAACATATTTGCCGCACTGCGTATACGCAATCTGGATCATGTGATGGAGCTGACGCGCGTTTTTGAGCCGTACACCTATTGTCCCACCTGCCAGCCGGCGGGTCTCAGTCCCATGAAGTGTGCCGAGGTCTTCCTCAAGGATCAGAAGCAATCGCGTTCCCTCAAACTGGGCGATGTTAATAATCTGGATCAGGCATTGCTCAAAGGTCGCGCCACCGACACTCAGACATTTCTGGTCAAGGGGAATCCCCGGGACACGTGCACCAATCATTATTTGGTCATGGAACCGGCTTTGGTGCTCCATGCCATGAATCTCTATACGAATCAAAAGCACAAGCAGAAATACGGCAGCTCTTCGGAGACGAGTCTCGAAACGGAACTCATCCATTTCAACGATGTGCAAATTCAAACATTTTGGCGCCAATTCACCAACATCTTTCCAGCCTCGAAGACGCATCTGTGGAAGACTCTCGAGCATGGACTCAATCACTATGTTGAAGTGCTCAAGATGCGAGTTCAATACGATGCCGAGGTCGTCTTTCTGCGTCGCCAGAATGAGGAGCTTCGTCATCTGCTGCAAAAGTTCAAAGTATAAATTATCAATTATAATTCACACATTTCACATGTTCCTCTTCTTCTTCTTCTTCTTCTTCTAAATATCAAATTCAATTGTATGCAAATACATCAGTCAATTACGCTTTGCTGCTCATTAAATAAACCATTTCAAAATATACATTTATTTTTCTCTTCATTTCTTTATTTCACATTTAAATATTGCTCTCATTTCGACTCTTGCAGCATTCCCTTCCAGTTTACACCATGTACCAGCTGTGTGTGTGTTTGTATGCTTCTTTTCTGTGTGCTATATTGCCATCTCGCTTTGGCCTGCGTTCAACTCTGCTCTACACACCGCACCGTTATTTTAGCCAGTGCAACGGCTTTTGACACTTAAGCGCCACCTATGCATTTAAATCGATCATTGATCACACTGTACAACAAAGTGCAGGCAAACACGTGCAGATTTTTTACCAAGATGAAATCAAGTGATAACTTAAATTTTTTAGTTTGTTTTGGATAGTAAGAGCGAAGTACATTTTGGTTTGTGTCCAAAGCTATCTTATGATTTAAAAGTAGCACAAAAATTATGGGTAGCATTTTGATTTATCATTTTATTTTGCAAAAAATCGAAACTCAATGGAAATATTTATTTACCTTTTTCAATTGTCTCAAAACCAAAAATGCTATATAGAAAAATAATACAAAATTCTAAATTATATATTGTTGTGTAGGATAGTGTAATATACGGGTTTGCTGGGAATGGGTCACTTGTCGATAAAGTTTCGTTTAATTGTTGGACTAAGGTTGACTACACATACACATGTATGTACATATGTTTGTATGTAATTACTAATATGTAGATATATGAATGTAATTATTTGTATATGTATATGCAAACATCTGATCATTTGTTGGCCAAGTTCAAGTGGTTCAAAGTGCGCGCGCGTCGCAAGCAAATTGTTTAAAGTACAAATAAAACTAAAATTACAACAGCAGCAATAGCCATAAAAAATATATACATAGTACATATGTATAATACTAGTAATATCAACAACAATTGTATTTATCGATCGATTTTATTATGGTACGGCAATACGATAAAACCAAAGAAATACAAAAGAAGCGACGACGACGCGACGACGCCAACGTCCGTCGGGTTTTTTGTATACTTTTTTCATTCATTCATTTTTTTTTTGTTATAGTCGAAACACCTAATCTTATCGGAACAAAGCGCATAACGTAATAATTAGAGAACAGTGAGAACACAAAGTTAAAACATCGATCGGTTGGTCGGTCGATCAGGTTGATTGTTGGATTGGCGGCACCTTTCTTTTAGAGGAACACCAGACAGCGCCCATTTGACTAAAATGCGTCACCCGCAGGATGAACCACAATTTATGTCGCTGGAAGATGAAAGCTATGCCGCCTGCCTCACCGAGGATATGCAGCTATTTGGCCAACTGAATGCGCTGCAAGTGGATACAGACTTTGAGCTCGTCGAGCTGGTAATTATCGTAATGCATGGTGGAATTAATCGGATGAAGGTGATCAGAAGAGCAGCAAACCGCATTGACAAAATATTTGCACAGAATTTAAAAGAAGACGATATTCAACTTTGCTCTAAAATCAGAGAGCTTTCGCTGCCATAACTTCACCCAATTAATTCCACCGTAAGCTAAAGTCAAGGTGAATTTATTAACGAGCTAACATCATGGTGAAATAATTTATAATGTTTATACGTTGGCTTAAGCTGCATTTTGAATGTGCCTTAGCGCAAATAGTGATTTGGCGATTTCGCTACTTTTTAATTACGTTTACATTTTTTTACAAAATCAACTGAGTCTCATATACAACTACTCAGTGCCATCAAAAACGCAGCGAGCAGGGGGCGAAGCCCCCTAGTTTTCTTTATAATTAAAGAAAAAATGTTATGAAGGAAATTCAACAAATAAATTTATATATTTTACTATCAACCTGCATTAATGATAAAGTTACAATGTCAACAGCAATTGGAAAAATTTCTGACATCCCACAAAAAAAACCTCTACACGAGGTTAAAGTCTAGTGACGAAAGCAATTTCTAGCCCCGAAATTTCTGATATCCAATTTTATGACGAACAAAATTCAGTTTAATTTACAAATTTTAAATAAAAATATAAATTAATAATTTTATTTGAAATTTTTATGTTAAACTGAATTTTGTACGTCACAAAATTGGATATCAGAAATTTTGGGGCCAGAAATTGTTTTCGTCACTAGACTTTTACCTCGTGCAGAGGTTTTTTTTGTGGGTTGACATTACTCCCAGCTTGCCCCCATCTCATGCTTAGCTCTTGACAGGTACAGACACCATCAACGTCACCGTCACCGTCACACTCTCCGGCGAAACAAGTGAAAGGGAAGCGTGCATCAGTAACGAAGCGACAAAGGATTAACGTGTGTGATGTGTGCGAGAGGTGTTTCAGTGACGCATATACCCTACGCATACACAAGATGACGCACACGGATGAGAAGCCGCACGTTTGCAGTGTGTGTGGCAAGGGATTTCGGCAGTTGAATAAATTGCGCATGCATTCCGTTATCCACACAGATGAGCGGCCACATGAATGTGACATTTGTGGCAAGGGTTTTCGCTTTGCCAACTATTTGTTGGTGCATCGACGTCTGCACACGGGAGAGAAGCCGTATTCATGCACCGTGGCCAGTTGCAACATGTGCTTTCATTCCATTCACGCACGACGCATGCACGTCAAGCTGCAGCATGTGAGCAGTAAGAGAGACGACAAGGAGGAGGAGCAGTTGAATGAGAGAGAGAGACAGCAGGAGACAGCGACATCAACTGCCTCTCTCAGCTACACTTGTCCCATTTGTGGACGCGTTCTAACGGATCAATGCTATTTAAATACGCATCTGAAGCGTCATTATAATCAACGGGACTTCCCCTGTACGCATCCGCAGTGTGGGAAACGTTTCTTTAGCTCCTCGGAGCTGAATCATCATCAAATTGCCCACACACAAATTCGTCCCTTTCGTTGCTCCTTTTGCTCGTCCTGCTTTCTACGCAAATCGAATTATAAACAACATTTAAAGCTCCACAAATAGAATAGACAGCCGGGTTTTATTTTTTAAAATATAAGGTTTATTTAAATATACGATTTATACATAGAATTCTTTTTGTTTTTGTTTAAACTTGTATCTTTATCTTTAGACGCATGCTTGTATGTATGTTTATTAGATATTATGTATGTGTTTGTGTTGGTAATTGTTATTTTTTTGCTTTTGTATTTGCGCATATACATGTACATATATTTGTTTAATTATTTTTCTTATTTATTGGTTTCTCAGTTACAGTTGCATTTTATCTTTTGTTTCGTTTTGCACTTACGTTTGGTTCTGTTCTACTGTTTTTCATAAGTATGTAAGTTATGATGTCTGCCTTTCTCTATTTCTCTTAATTATTATAACATTACATCTGTTACATTTTAGCAAAAATATGCATATACATACTTAGATGTGTCTGTGAGTGGTACTATGTGTGAGTGTGTGTAATCGAGCTTTTGTTCAAGCTCAACTGCCGTGCGCAGCAAACAACTCTGGCAACACTAAGCCGAGCCTTGCATACACGCAGTGGCAACGCTGACAACTGTCAAAGCGCAGCTTAACGAATACAAATACAAAATACATTGTAAGCTTTGTAACGGCAACAACAAAATGCAGCATTTAAATGACATTGTTGTTGTGCAACACTGACACACGACTGTTAATTTCCTTTAATATTTTGCTTTTAGTTTTGTAACAGAGGAAGAAATAATATATGGTAAAAATATGTAAACAAAGAACAGTATTAAATTTATAACTTAAAAAGATTTTAGATTTCTATGACATAGTCAACATACACACGCATTTTAAATAAGCTAGCGAATTTAGTTGTAGAGACTTAAGATCTAAAATCAAAGGAAAGACAAAAAAAAAAAAAAAACAAGTCAACTTGCCACACAATAACTGCACACTTGGTTATAAACTAAATAAATTTGCCCCTATTTGTGTACTTATACCAGGCACTGTAAAGGGGGTTGCATTATCAATATTAGACTCGGTTCAGTCGCAATATAAATCGCATTATCTTGCATTTGAGTGTATACACAAGTTTCTAAGTTGTTGCACTTCTTTGTCATTTCAAATATTTAAATATTATATTTTGACTTTAACTGAAATTACACACATTTTTGTATGAGGTTAGGTTTGCTTACAGTGTGCAGTTACATACATACAGTATGTCAAGTAATTGATTTAACAATAATAATATAAAATAATTTTTTTTTAAATAGTTCAACCCAATGGATTAAAAATTAGAAAAACAAACCAAGAAATGTTTGGAAAATAAAATAGGCGAATTTTTAAAATTTGTCAAAGCAGTTACTTGAGTAACTGTATATTTATAGGGCAAGTTACATTTGTTTTTTCTTTGATTTGTTTTTTGTTTTTTTTTTTTTTGACTTAAAACGAACTATGCGTGCTTCCTTTTTGTTGCTTAATTACTGTTAATTTAAGATTTTAACACACACATACTAAGCGAAGAATCTAAACGTTAGAACAACATTCATATGACATATTTTCATTTTAAAATATTTATATATTATATATATATATATATATAATTTGTTTTGCAAGATAGCTCATATGTATTGTGTGTGTGTATGTGTGTAAGCTTCAAGCTTGATAAATCCCAGTTTCTGTTGTTTTGTTTTTGTTCCGTGCTATGCTCAATCTTAGAAAAAACGTTTCCCAAATCACCTGAAGTTTTGTTTCTTTCACAAAGAATTTTGAATCTCTATCGCGTGAGCGCGTTGTGCAACACTGTTACACAGCATCTCTATTTGTTTTTGTTTCTCTATGTTCTATGTTTTACAAATGTTGTGTATAAAATGTCGAGTTTTGCTTTAAAATGTGGAGCTGCCCCATTCTTATCAAAAGTTTTGGCTTTCATGTCTCTCAATCTCAATTCTCTGTCTCATCATCTCTCATGATCTATCGTTCCCCCCGACTTCCTGCCCTGCTATGCCTACACACTAAAGTCCTACGCAAAATACATGATCTTGTATGTTATGTATTTGTATGTATGTAGATGAAGATATATAGAAGTTCTCTTTGTATACATATATATATATATATATAGATAGATAGATATATTTCTGTGTATCTGTATCTGAGCAACACTTATTTTCAAGTGCTCACTTTTTTTAAATGTATCTTTTTCTTTTTACGTTTTGTTTTCGATACTAAACATTACATATTTTGTGTAAATGTTAAAAAAAAAAAAAATATAGGATTTATAGTGCATGTACATATAAAAGTATTATATAGATCGATCGAAGAGCTTTGTTGCATTGTTTGTTGGATTGTGGCTGTTGCATGCCACACACACACACACACACTTATGACATGGAGCTGCAGGGCAAGCGGGGCGAACCCATTTGGGTGAGTACCCGATCCAGCCATTGGAGCGGTCCATTCAGATGCAACTCAATCCAGCAGGGCGTTGAGGTGACCGTCTGTCGACGGTATTCAGCACCCCAACCCTTGACAAACGACATCCGGATGGTGCACATGCGTGTCAGCTGATAGACCGCCTCAAATCCCTGCGATACGGATTGCGATAAAAGTGCGGCAAACTCTTGATTATTGAAGATCTTCAAATTGCAACCGGGTGGAATTTTACAAACTGTGGCCGGATGCCAACCATAACGTTGATTACAATTGGGACTCTGCACAAAGATGGATGAATCGCTGAGGCATTCGGCAAACACCTCGCCACCAATATAATAGAGACGTACACCTTTGCCGATATGTCGACGCGTCTGCTCGACCACCTCATTCCGATTGACATTGGAGAGTAGGCCCAAACAGAAACGCTCCGAATTGGATGGATCGGTGAAGCCGTCAACCGTTATCGATGGCTGGGAGGCGTGAAAGGTTTCGCCCACCCGTGTATTTAGCTCATAATAGGATATGGAACACCAGAAGGCCGGCTCATGGTACATCACTGGTGCGGCATCGGCGGGCGGTGTTAGCCTCGACATGTTCATATTATCATTGGCATCAATTGGATCGCCATCTTCGCTCATATACCCTGGTGGCGGTGTGCCCGTATTGGGTATGCTGCTGCCCACACTCAATACACTCGATTGTGAGTCCATGTTGCCCACACCAAATGATAATGGCGAGTGTTGTTGTTGTTGCTGCTGTTGTTGTTGAAGATGATGTTGATGTTGTTGCTGCTGCTGATAGTGGCTACCAGTGGCAGCAGTTGCTCCTGCTGCTGCAGCCGATGCTGCTGATGCTGTTGTTGTTGTTGTGCTGCTGCTGCCAACGCTGCTGTTGCTGTTGCCACCACCAATACCACCACCACCACCACCCAATTCCATATACTGTGGCGGACTCAACGATGCGCTGCGTATTATTGCAGCATTATATTCCGTATTATTTGGTATCTGATGCGTATGCGTATGATTATCCAGCGGATAATCGACTATCGAATCGGGTGGCGTTGGCAGCGATTTTGGCACCAATATCGATAGCTCAATCTTTTTATAATGATACGGATTAATGCAGATATCGTCTTTGCGCAAATGGAACGCGTATTCGCAGTGATCCAGCGGCTTCAGTTCATTCTGTGACTGCAGATCGGGCCAACGCCATAGGCGGCAATAGATGACGTGTGGTAGACCCTTTCGCAGGCTTTCGCCGGTGGCAGCGGGTTTGCTGCGCGGCACAGTCACACACCTGGTATTGCAATTCTGTGTGGATATCGCGCGTTCCAGTTCCTCAATTTGTGAACTCTTTTTGATTTTCTTCACCAGATTCCTCACTGCCTTCTCGGACCACTTGCCCTCGACGCTGTTGTCCTCGTTGCCCTTTTTAAGTGCTAACAAACGTTTAACCACTTGCGGAGTGAATGGCAACATCTCACAACACTGGACGACTGCTGGACACCTAGACCGCGCCCCTTCCCCGCTCACGTCTACCACACAGACACACGCACAGAAACACGCACACAAACAAAGCTGTGGTCACAACTTCCAACCAAAAAATGAAATGTGCCTCTGGCCCACCGTCACTCCGCCTAATGCCCTCCAGTCTAAACTAAATCCTTTTGTAATGCTGCTGTTGCTCCGTTGCTCCACCTGCTGTAGTTCCTCCTTCTCCTTCTGTTACACAGTCTGGAATGAACTTGGCTGCGTGTTATCCAACACTGTTCCACTTGTTTTTGATGGTTTTTGTGGATTCTCTCTCTCTCTCTGTTGATGTGTCTGTCGTTTGTTTTTGTTGTCAGCCAGCGTTTCTAAAAATGTTTATAATAGTTAGTATTCGTTCTCTTTCTAATTAAAACTTGATAATTTGCATGCATGTGTGAGTGTGTGTGTGTGTATTTGTGATGATATCCCCATAGTACGTGCGACTGACTGCCTGATAATAATAACAAAAAAAAAAAAAGCATGGCACCATATCATGACAATATTTGTGATAATTACGAGAGTCTGTCTGCATTAAGGAAGTATAATCATTTTTAACGCGATTTTATTTTTGATTCTTTTTTTCGTTTTATTAATTTTATTAACAATAATAAATGCAGCTGCTGTGCAAGACGTCGAGGTGTGCAAAACTGTTTATCTACTCACATACACACATATTTATGTGTATATTTGTGTGGAAGCATTTGACGGGGGCGTTTTGTGCCAAGGTCAACTGTCTGCAAAGGCAGACGCTGTGCGTAACTGCGTGACTGGAAGTAAACAAGGACAAACTATCTAATACTTTCCAGCGGCAACAGATAGTTACATTCACTGCACACACATACCTATATATACATACATATACATATATAGATGTACTCTTTCCAAAAACTTGATAAGAATCGTATAATAAATGCTGTAAATTAATTATAAATGAATGAGCCTATTGCAGGGTATTTTAGTTATAAGCTTTGCTCAACCTTAAATTTCCCCCTTTCCCATAAGCTTATTAAAAGTTGACAAATTCCAGCCTCTGAATCTGGAGCAGATTGACACCAAGTGCATAACATGAAATAAAGTTGCAAAAGAAACAAAAACTTACACACACACTCACACATGTCTGCATTTATGTATGTATACATGTATATTACCTGCACAACGGTTTCCACATGTAAACAGCAGCAATGACACCGGTGCCTGCACTAAATGCCTGGAAGCTGGATGTGAATGATGGATCTTTGGCAGCAGCACAAAACAAAATAAAATGCAGCAACAACGCGAACGCGAATGCGAATGCGAACGAGAACGACACAATAACAGCGGCTTGGGGAAACGGGAACGCACACTTCCACTTTTTATATGCAATTTCAACTGAGTGTTGTGTTTGTTGCTTGTTGGATTTTGAGGGGACGGTTAACCGAACAGCGGCGTTGGCGACGAAAACGACAGCAACGTCGACGGCGATGGTACCGGAACCGGGCGCGTACGTCAAGTTTTTATGTCTTTCAATTCATTTGTGGGGGAGGGACGGGATGGTCGCTGATTTCAATTTGTGTATGTCTTGTGCGCGCGCAAGAAAGTGACAGCTAGACACACATACACATACATTAACACAAGACACACACACACACGACATGCACACACAATTTTATATACAGCGAAATGTTCCTGCTGCTGCTGACCTTTCACACTTTATGATTACTTTTCTTGTACCCTTTCCACTTCCACAGCTGTTTTGATCACAATTAATGTCAGCGATTTGCTTGTTGCCGTTATTCGATTAAATTGTGCGTTTTATTGCGTCTGAAGCCCGAGATCTATGCCGAAAAAGCACACTGTTCGTCGTTCGCTGTGTCTGCTGTTTTGTATTTCCACATACATATACGCAGTTCTTATTCGCATTCTCTTCTACTGCTACTGCTGCTTCTTTCGTCTGTGTCTATGCCTGCTGGTGTGTGTGCGTGTATTGTATTTTCTGTGTTGGTGGTTTTGTGTGTGTGTGTCTGTTCTTTTGTCTGAAATTATGTATTCAGCAATAGCGATGTATTTATGCTTATCGATAGTGCACAAATATCGATGATACCATAAAACGGTCTATCAACTGCTAATTAAAATATATAAAATTTTTAAGAGATAAATACATAAGTGCTGCTAGCTTTTGATACCAAAAAAAATGCTGTTTTTAACTGGAATAACAGGCCAAAAAAGCTAAAAAAAAAAATTGAAGAACAAATCTTTCAAAAAAAAAAGGGAAACTTATGCGCCCACAAATTTAATGTTCTTTACTCTGTGCGCATTAAAAACGGGCAAAAATGGTATAATGTGTTTGTCAGAAGGAGGTGTTGCAGACCCCACAATGTATAAATATTCTTGATCAACTGCCTATTCGATATATGATATATCATACTACGATGGTGGGCGAGTAAAGCTAGCAGGGGGCTTAAAGTCTTTTGTCACTTTGAAAACATTGTTACCATTGGCGCCGGCTTCTGGTAAATAGATGATAGTCTGGCCAAAACTCGTGGAGATATTGGCAAATATGTATCAATAATGAAGCTGCCACTTTATTATACTTTTTATGTAACCGTTAAAAGCGTTAAAAAAAGAGCCAATTACATTTATAAAAAAAGCCAGAATTTCCGCTTCCCGCAATTCCCAAATTTTTCCCGCAATTGGTCTTCAAAAACAGCCAGATTTCACGGGGAAAAAGCTAAATTTGCAGCAGTGATATACATATTAAATAATTTTTAATGTCAACATGTACATTTATGTTAAGACTAGGTGCGTGATATACGCCATGATTTCTGCAATGCCTCTTTGACCTTCTCATCGGGCGACGGAGTATCGAAACAAAAGCGTTTTATATTGGAGCCGTAATCCTCTCGCTTGCACATCTTCAAATGCAGCAATTCCAGTGGCGTAACGGCGTATTTAAGTTGCGGTTTTCGCGGTTTTGGATATCCCACAGTCCTATCGATAAACTCGCCAACAATACTTGATTTCACAACAATTTGAATGATAGGCGATTCAGATTCCGTTTCCATTCCGTCCGTCTGTCGTTTCTTGGACAGTATATCGACAGAGAGGCGATTGCGCAGGATATCGCAGCTTATGAATGGAATATCAAAATGCTCCGTAACTACAGCCGTCCTGTTGCGTACCTTGGTTGCCGCCTCGCGAGGCAGTGCATCCTTGTGGACAGCGATAACTGTCTTGGTCAGATCGATGAGAGCTGTAGGTTGTTCCTGCTGCTGCTGCGGCTGTTCCCTTAAATATTGGCAATCGTCTGTAGTAATCTTTAGTTTGTTGACGTCTCGCTCTAATTGGTTAACTGCCAAAGAATTGTTTTGGCTGTGCAGTTTGTTGAGCAACGGAATATTGAACTGCGGCTTATCCAGCGATTGTCCAGAAGTACGCAACTTGGGCACACTGATGCTGCCCCTTCCAAGTCCCAGTCCCACTCCTATTCCCATGCCATGGCTATCGTTTTGCTCTCGACGCCGTTTGATTTCATTGAGCAGCATCTCATTGTGGGCATCTGCTGCACGATGCTGCTCCTCCTGGGCAGCGATCGACTCGGCTGTCATGTCCGTCATGTCAGTCACCCGCTGTGGCACCTTTAGCTGTGGTATTATCAGTTTTGGCAGAAATGCACAATATGATTTTGTTGCTCCACTGGCATTTGGAACAAATTCAGACTGATGAAATTGTGTATTCTCCTTGTCCAGTTGTGGGTCGTTGTTTGCCATCATGTCCAGTGACGATATTACAAAACACAAAAATTCAATAGTTCAATAAACAACAAAAACAAAAATGACTTTCTTTTAGATACTTCTCTTGTTTACGTTTTTCTTATGGCTACACAAACATCGATATGTATGGTTTTACAACTGTTCGATAAATCAATGTTTTTCGATACATCTATAATTGTACGGTAAAATTTGTTTATAAAAATTATAAACACTTAATTGCTTTTAATAGAAAACCTAGTATATTGAACACTTTCTATGATATTTAAATTTTAGATAAGGCCTTAGATAGTTTGATTAGTTTTAACAATCGATGTTGTAATCTTGATTTTATTTGATTGCTATTAGTCGGAAATATGTCTGTTTTAAATATATATTCTGCTATTATTATTTCTTCTAAACTATGCAAGAGTGCAGGCAAAAATGCTTTCCAACCAGAAACAGCTATATTTTCCTCTAAACAGTTGGCAGCACAGATAGTCAGCCACGACTATTTGTTGACGGGCAGTGTTGCAAAACAAATTTGGTTTATTGTGTTTTATTGTATTGTTATCGCGCCAAAGTATACTTTCAAATGATTAAAATAGCAAATGCAACTAAACATGATCCAAGCGGCAAATGGGTCCCTCCTCCACCATTTTTAGATCGACTTTCGGTCCAACGAGATCACGAATGTTATTAATTCCATATTTGATCATTGTTGGCCGTTCCAGTGACAGTCCCCAGGCAATGACATTCACATTCTCCGGTAGTCCCATGGGCAGCAGCATTTCCGGCCGGAATACACCCGAGTTGCCCACTTCAATCCATTTGGCCAGACCCGGATGATAGCAAAAGATCTCCATGCTTGGCTCCGTATACGGATTGTATGCTGGCTTGAATTCCAACTGAGTGATGCCCAATTTACGGAAGAACTCATACAGTGTGCCAATAAGATCACCAAGCGTTAGACCCACATCAGCAATGACACCCTCCACCTGGTGGAACTCGGCCAAATGAGTGGCATCCAGTGTCTCATTGCGGAACACTTTGTCAATGCTAAAGTACTTGACTGGCTTGAAGCCGCCTTCCTGGTTCGCCAGCTTGAACAACATCCGTGCACTGACTGCGGTTGTGTGTGTGCGCAGCAGATTCTTCTGTGCCTCCGCCAGCTTCCAGTCGTAGCCGTAGCCCAATGAGCCGTAACCGCCATTCGAGTGTACGGCCTTCACACGCTGCAAGTATTCCTGTGGGAACTTGTGACTCTGCGCCGGATGATTGATGAAGAATGTGTCATGGGCATCGCGGGCTGGATGCTGTTGCGGCTGGAACAGTGCATCAAAATTCCAGAACGATGATTCCACATAGTTGTTGGTGGGCATCTCCGAGAAGCCCATCTCAAGAAATATTTGACGAAACTCGGTGCGCACCTTGAGCAACGGATGCAAATGTCCGCGAGTCGGAGGCGCCCCCAAAGCATCAAAGTTGTATGCCTTGAACTTGAGCTGCTCCCACAATCCGCTGGACAGCATGTCCATGGTCAGATCTGTTTCCAGCTTAGTCAGCGTGGTGGCAAACTCTGGACCCTTGGTCAGTACGAAGCTCTTGGTTGTCGTCTCTTGCAGCAGCTTGCGCTTCTTGTAATCGGCCACATCTTTGGCTGACAATTGCGACTTGCCACTGGCAACCAGCACCAGTTGCTCCTTCACATTGTCGACAATCTGATCCACTTTGCGCCGGATGAGTGGCGGATTCACGCTCTTATCTAGCAGTATCCAGCCCTGGGACATGGCCTTGCTGAAACCCACCTTGGCGTTAGCTCCTCCGGCTGCCATGAGAGCTGCCTGTGGAATTCCCTCCGACGGCACCGAGGCATACACGATGGCCTCATGGCTGCCCTGCTCGACCACCGACTGTCCCTCGTCGGTGAGTCCGAGTGTCTTATGCGTGGCCGTCTCCGCACTGACCAGTTCGCCATGTGCCTGGATGCTCTTCAGAGCGCCAACAACTTTCTGATGGTCCACATTGAATTGCGTGGCAAGGTCCAGAGTGTCAACTTTCTCCACGCTCTCCAGATGTTGTAGAATGCGCTCGGTGAGATCGGGATGCATGCTGGGCGTTGTTTCAGCGCTGGCTGCTCTCAACAATTCACAAATAATGCAGACGTATGCGAATTTTGCACAATTGTAATCCAACAATTACAAATCGCGTGTTGCTCTTGTCGATTAAAATAATATATCGTAACACCGGTCGATACCGGTATCGATACACATATCGCATGGGACAGCAGTTCAGCACTAGTGTTGGTAATTGCGCAAGCATTTCTTGTTTATTTTGATTCTTCATTGCAAATAGAGAGAGAAATGTTGAAAGTTGTAAGCATTAACACAAAATGTGCCGAAATCTATTGCAACGCATTAATAGAGCCGAAATTCACCATCTTTTGCATTTGTGGCAAGTCCATGCTGGAGTTCGCTGAATTTAGTCAGCACTTTTTCACTGACCATTTGCATGAAGCGAAATATACCAACAATGCTGAAGATCAACAGACAGTGGAAGCAACTGGAAAGGACCCTGAAATGGAATGCCTGGAAGAAGCAATGCTTGTACTGCCAGTGAGTTCAGCATCTCCAACGTTAACAGAAAGCGAATATGATACGCTTAACACAACCACAAGCAGTGTTGACGTTAATTGCAGCGAGACGTGTGAACCACAATCGCTTAATCAATCCAAGCGTCGTCCTTATAAGCCGCGCAACAAGCCAAATATGTGCACATATTGTGGACGGACATTTCGGCGTCGTTATTTGCTGGACACACACATAAACATACACACTGGCCGCAAGCCGCATCAGTGTGAAATGTGCGGCAAACAGTTTCGTGCCGTTTCCACATTAACGCGACACTTGCGAACGCACGAACAGCGCAAGGAGCAACAGTGTAAACATTGCGAAAAGCTTTTCACCCATCGCAGTGCTTTGCTTAGCCATGAAATGCGACACACGCAGATTCGTCGCTTCGCCTGCAGCAGCTGTGATAAATGCTTCTATACGCGCAATCAAATGGATACTCATCGCCGTAAACTGCATGCAAATGTCGCTGCTGCCGATGCGTCTGACACAATTGCCGCACCCACGAATTTACCGTTTGCCTGCGATCTGTGTAGCAATTGTTATCGCAGTGCATCCATGTTGAGCACTCACAAGCTTAAGAAGCATTATCGATTGGCCAAATACCGTTGCGAGCAATGCGATAAGAAGTTTGTAGATGCCGAACGCTTGCAGCAACATCAGCTAATCCATGTCAATCCTGAAGCCCTAATAAAATAACTAGAATTTGATTAATTAAAAGTCAAGTGCTTTAATACATTGTTACTTTTTTTTTTCTGCATCAGCTGCATTATAACTCTTCCACTTTTAATTGTAAACGCTTAAGCTTTTGCATGTTTAATGTACAAATTAAAATTAATTAAATTAATTAAATTAAAATTAATTACTCTGGGGAACTTTTAAAAATTCGCTCCAATCTATTTTTTGTATGTCCACCTTATTGTAACTTGCAGTGCAGTAAGGTGTCAAAAGCCCAACAACCATTTGTGGCGGACTATCGAAATCTGATAGGTAAAAGCAAATTAGCGTTTTAAAAGCATTTGCAAATGCACAAATTTATTAAAGATCTTATCTGTATTGTAATATAACGCAATTTAGCCAAAAACCTTCAGAGCTTTTGAAAGATGGCGCCAATGCATTTTAGTAAATGTAACTTACAGTGCTGCAAAGTGCCAAAAGCCTAACAGCTGTTTGGTGTCGCCTATCGAAATCGAATAAGAAATACCAATTTTGTTTGCGTTGCTTTGCACACAGAATTGAGCTACAATTTCAAAACAAACAAATGTGTAGTAGTTAGCAAAAAGTGTAAACAAATAATTGTATAATGCTTAAAGCACTCAAGCCGGACACATTCGCTGGCGTTGCGAATGCCAAGTGCGGTGAGGTGTATTTCCAGAGCTTAAACAGTTATCGCATTGACTGCGCCTTCTGTGAAATTAAGAGTTTCGTGTTTGCCGATTTTCTGCTGCACATACAGAACGAGCACTTTGAGAATGAGCTGCTCAAGACAGAGACACTGCAGCCGAAGCAGGAGCAGTCGATGACACAACAAGTCAATGTCAGTTCCTGGCATGAAGTCAACAATGGAGCCGACCACAGTGAGAATGAATTTAATGCTGACACTAAACCGGACAACGATACTGGTGAGGATGAGGATCACGATGAGGATGATGAGGTTGTGGATCCAGTTGATGTGTCCAGCAGTGCCATAGCTATCATGAAATGGGACAACGGCAGGGAGTCAGTGCGTCACACGCGCGCCTTGAAAGTCGACTACAATGAGGAGTCCGATATGGAGCACACAGATTCGGAGCAGAGTAAATCACTTAAGGTCAAGAAGGAGCAGCTGGCCTGCACGCACTGTGACAAAAGCTATCAAAGCAAAAAGTTGCTAAAGCGTCACATGGAACGACAGCACAGATTTGACGTGGATTCAGTCTCAGATTTCAACGGTGAGGCTGATATAGAAGTAGATGTAGATATAGACGTGGACGAGGACTACGTGCCTCCCAAAGTGCACAGTTCGAAGCCCTCCAGCGAATACAAATGCGAGCACTGCGACAAAGTCTATCAGGGCAAATACACGCTGCGACAACATATGAAACGGGATCATGATCATGCCAACCTGACCGAACCCGAATCCTTCATCTGCGTGGAGTGCAATGCACAATTGCCACGACTGCGACTTCTCGACGAGCACATGCTGAAGGTGCACGGCGGTGCGGCATGTGTGATCTGTGGCCGAAGGTACAAGACACGCCACGACCTGAAGCGTCATCAGTTGCTGCACTCGAATGAGCGTAATGTGGCATGCAATTATCCGGGATGCGAGAAGCGTTTCTTTACCATCCACCACTTGCGCAATCACAGCAAAGTCCACTCCGAGCAGAAGAACTTTGTATGCGAAAGCTGTGGCTACAGTTGTCGCAACAAGGAAACATTACGTGTCCATTTGCGGAGTCACACCGGCGAGCGACCATTTGGCTGCAAGGTGTGCGACAAGCATTTCCCCTCCCATTCCGGACTGCGGGAGCACATGGCCATGCACTCGACGGAACGGCCGCATGTCTGCAAGGTGTGCGGTGCAACATTCTCCCGCCAAAAGGGACTCTATCATCACAAGTTCCTGCACACGGCCACCAAGCAATTTGTGTGCAAATTGTGTGGCAATGCCTATGCACAGGCAGCTGGTCTGGCTGGACACATGCGCAAGCATCGCAATGATGAGCTCAACCTGTCACATTTCTAATCGCTCCAATATGTTTGAAATTCTCTTCTGTTATTTGTTATGGTTTTATGTTTACGAACTCAGGCATAGGTTAGGCTCATTCATTTTTCTACTGTTTTAACTTTAAACACACAACTACACAAATGTGTATAATGTATTCTAAGCTATTAAACGTCTTACCACATACATTTTTTTTAAACATTTCGTTTCATTTCAAAAGCCCCAATCGTTGCAGCTTTATCGCTTGCACTATCGATAAGCAGTCCGTTTCTATCGAACTGTTGTAGCTTGTGTTACCGATAAAATGATAGATTTGTACAAGGTTTGCACACGGGGGAAGGGGAATCGTTTAATTTTAGCCGTTTTTTTTTGACAACAATTAATCGATCCGCCAAATGCCAAATCGCACGTTTAATGTAATGCCAATGATTAAATTTAGCATACACTCGCGAGACAATGGACAGCGAAGCATTTGTAAGTAAATTGCGTAAATTCAATTTAAGCATTTCTAAAATGATTATAAACAATTTAAATGCAGCAAGAGGTCGAGAAAGATGCACTGCGTCATATGTGCGAGTATTGTGGCTATAGGACACGTATACGTGGAAATCTATTAGTTCACAAGCGACGACATACGGGTGAGAAACCCTTTTGTTGTAATATATGTAATGCAACATTTGCGGCACAATATCAACTGACAACACATAAGGAGCTGCACATTGATGCCCATCAGCGGCGTAGTCGTCACATGTGCCAGGATTGCAATTTGGGATTTTTGAGTGCGCGCGCTCTATATCACCATAGGCCGCTACATGCAGATGTTAAGAAATATAAATGTACAATGTGTGATAAATCCTATGCACAGGCAGCTGGTTATGCGCAGCACAAGCGTTGGCACCGTCAACACAACGAGCGGGCAACAAGTACAACGAAATCTGTTGAAGCAAACGATTAAAATTAGCGCGCATAATTACGTTAGCCAACACTATAGTTAATTCGATACTGCCGATACGGCAATGTTGTGGCTATCGAACTGGTGCTATCGATATTTCATGTTGACATTGGCCTTGCTGTTGAATTGTTTATGTTTGTATTTATGGCAATATAATGAAATAAAACCAAACGCATTATGTTAAAGCAGTGTCTTATCAATGTGGACTTTTCGCGGCTGCATGCCAAGCAGCAATCACGCCCCAAATGTGGTGAGATATTCTACGAAAGCGATAATGAATACTGCAGCTTCCAATTGGTTTGTTGTCTGTGCGAAATGAAACATTTTGCATTTGACGATTTTTCAATGCACATACGAAATGTGCACTTTGACAAAAATGGCAAACCACGCACAACAACCCAACAGACAGTCAACACACATCCTGAACAACAGCTGCAGTTCATTAACTCAACTTCGCAGTCCGTGCTCGAAGGGATTACCAATAATGACAATGAATTTCTGTCGGATGAGGCTGAGTCTGATGAGGACGCTGACATTGCAGATGCATTGGACAAGACGGCATTACGGATCTGCGCATTTAATGAAGTCAAACCTGAGCCGGCACCGGCGAAAATTGAGAGTGCGCACTTTGAGTGCAATTCTCAAAGCGAAGATGAACTGGACGCTGACTGCAGCACAACAGCTGGTCAAGAGTTTAGCGATGCTGAAGCTGATGACGCTGAAAGCGATCTGGAAACTCAATCCGTATTTCAAGTAAAGTAAAAGTATTGTCCTAATCGAGCATTGTTAACTTAACTTATTTCTTTCTGTAGAAGCAACGCCAGCTAAAGGAGTACAATTGTGAATATTGTGCGGGAAAGTACACAACTATCAAATACCTAAATATTCACCTCAAGATGAGTCATCCACATCCCAAGGGCTTCAAGTGCAATGATTGTGATGCCACATTTGATGTGGATCGCGCCTTGGAGTCGCATCGACGCAAGGTACATACGGAATTCACCTGTAAATTGTGCGACAAGATCTACAAAAGCTCACGGACACTATTGCGACATGTCCAGGGACACTCGGGATTGCGACAGTTCAAATGTGATTACGATAACTGTGGCAAATCCTTTGTTAGCCAGCACAATCTCACCTCGCATCGACGTGTTCACAGCACGGATCGGAATTACGTATGTGAATTGTGTGGTTATCGTTCACGATATAGGGATGCATTGATTGTCCATCGTCGCACACATACGGGCGAGAAGCCTTTCAAGTGTGACACCTGTGCACGTTGCTTTGCCTCCAAATCCCTGCTGAACGAGCATCAGGCCATGCACTCCACCGACCGACCATACAAATGTGATAAATGCGAGGCAACCTTCTCCCGTCCCAAGGCTCTCTATCATCACAAGCATCTGCACCTGGGCATCAAGAAGTTCAAGTGCAAGATCTGCGGTAATGCCTATGCCCAGGCAGCGGGTCTATCCGCCCATATGCGGAATCACAAATCTCAGGCGGTCAATGGTATCGCTGAGGGCGGAACTACGAGCACAACAATGTGTCCTCCTTATTAGCTATCCAGTTGGATACCCAAGGACCTGGCTACCTGTTCATCATTTCATTTTAACAAATGTATTAATGCATCTTACCAGAAATAAGAATATGCAATTATCATAAGTTTTTCAACAATTTTTTTTTATTTTTAAAAAATGTACTTTTTTTTTCTTTTATTATTATTATTTATGTTATTTATTAGTGTACATATTTTAAAATGATATAATTTGTATTCATTTTTTTAAGCTCAATCATAAGCACAACATTTTTAAATAATCAAACATTTTTATAAAATTGTTTTATTATTTACATAGTAACATTTGATATAATCTAAATGTCAATAAACTTGTTTAAAAATAAATTCATTGAAAATCAGCGTTATAATTTCCATAGAAAATGTATATATTTTTCATAGTTTAAAAAACGATTCGTTATGGATTCAGCTTATAACTCTAGAAAAATTGCAGCTATTATGCTGAATATTAGTTTATATGCTCATTATGATTAGAACTTTAGAGCATTTCAGTGAAGTCTCAGAAAAACGTTGTCTACACAAAATTTAAATGTTTTCAATGCAGATCACTTAAGAATTAGCATAGAATGATAGCGTAAAGTGTATAAATCTAACAATTAAATTGTCAGCTATCTTCGCATATAAGAGAAGACGATTTCGAAGCGTGTTGAAACAATTAAAATACAATACATTTATAATTTGCTTTAACATTTATTTCAAACAGGAACTTATAACTAGGCGCATAATAATTTTACATAGATTTACACGAGCTCATTTAATTTAATTTATCATTTTGGTTTTGGTTGCGTGCATTTGCCTTTTATAATACTTAAAGTATATAGTTATTAGCGTAATAATTTCGCTATTACACAGAAAAAACAATAACAAATAACTAGAAAACAATACAAAAAAATTGTAATAAATAGGTGGAATTGTTTTACACACATCCTGATTAACTGACGAGCAGCAAGTCCTTGAACAGATTCAATTTACATATGTTTATGTTTATGTACATACACATTTTTAACATCCTTGCAGAGGGTATTTTAAATTTTTTATATATCGATATAGTCCTCTCTGTCTGTCTCAGTTTTATGATATATTTACTAAACTTGTTACAGGATCGTCTTGCTGACAGCACATATGTTAAAGCTATGTCTTATGGCTGACATAGGAACAATCGGACGAAAATCAACATTTAGTTTGAAAAACTTTCTTCTTTTTAAAAATATATCAACCTATCTGACAGAAAATGCATTTAGTGTTGTCTTTGGACTTCTATATCATAGGAACAATTTGTCGAAAATAGAATACAGGGCTCTGCAAGGTTATCAAATCTTCGGCGTGCCGAAGAAACCCATTCTTTCTTGATTTGTTTGCAACTTTTGGCTATGTCGTACAAGTATGCATGAGGGTTTAGGCCCAGACGCGTATGGTGTAGTCCCAGCTTCCGGTGGATAACGCCGTGCCGTCGGGTGAGACCTGAACGCAGGACACCTTGTTCTCATGGCCGTACAGAAGGCAGACACGCTCCGATTTGAGCGTATCCCACAGGTTAACAGTGTAGTCATTGTAGCCGGCAAAGAGTAGACGTCCGCTGACCGAAAAGTCCACCGAGTTGACGCCAAAGATGATGCTCTCCTTGGCAAATACGGCGACCTCGCGATCGGCACGCATGTCATATAGGCGGCAGCTGCTGTCGTCGGAACCGGTGGCAATGGCATCGCCACAGGGATGGAATTTAACGCTATTCACGTCCGATTGATGGCCCTCAAATGATTGCACCACATGGCCGGATCGCATGTCCCAAATGAAGGCCATGCGATCACAGCTGCCGGAGACAAATGTGTTGCCCGTCTCGTTTGGCGCCAAATCAATGGCCATCACATCACCGGAATGGCCATGGAAACTTTGCAGCAACTGTCCCGATTCCACATCCCACAAAGCGCACGTCGAATCACCACTGCCGGTGAGTATTTGTTGATCGGAGTTCGGATAGATGCAGCATGACATGTAGCTGGTGTGTGTGCCCACTGTGCGCTTCTTGGCAGCCATTTCCTCATCCGATGTGATCGGATAAACGGTCACCTTATTGTCCAAACCACCGCAAGCAACAAAATTGCCGGATGGCGCATACGCACATGCCATTATCCAGGTGGTGGGCATGGTGACAGCGTGCTCTTTGTTTGTGGTAAACGCATCCCATATGATTAATCGGCCATCCTGCGAGGATGAGATAATGTGTCGCTTATCGGGACTCCAGTCGGTGCACAGCACTTTCGCCTGATGACCCTTTAACACCTTGCGTGGCTTGATATTCACATATGCGATTTGCTCCAATCTTTCCGCAATATTTGATAGATTAACATCGTTCAGCTTTTGGCGCTCCTCTTCCAGTTTTGTTTTCAAATTTTCCGCCTCCTTCAGCAAGCTGGCCATCTTCTCATTGGCATTGGCACTGCTAGCTGGAACGGCGCTCTCCGACATTTTTCGCAATTGATTTTTCTTTGATGTTTATGTCCTGCCTGTGCCGTAATGTTCAATGTAAAAGCGGGGGCGAAAAATCAATGAAGTTAGAAAAAAGTGTATACACGAATACACAACGGGCGGCTGCTGCCAGTGTCTGCAATGCATAACAATATCAAAAATGTAGTGCGCATTGCGCAACACTGGACCAGTGCTGCCAGAATATTGTGGGCTAAGATTGCTGATTGGAAAACAAATTACTTAAAATAGCTAACAGAAAAACAAAATATATATATATATTTATATTTATATATACTAGTATAGTCCTATAACAAAATTAATAATTTTTTCAACAGATTTAGGACTAAGGATAATTAATAACATAATATAATTTTTCAAGCTTTTGCAATTAAAAAAGTGCTAAATCTAGCAATAAAATTGCTAAAATGGCAGCACTGCACTGAACATCAAGCACAGGTGAGCGATAACATATCGATAGTGTCGAATTTGAAAAGAGCACTGATATATTTGCAAAATTGTCTATTTAAATATTTTAACTTTTAAGTATAGTAAGTAATTTAATTTAATAATATTTTTATTAGTATCACTAAGCAAATAATTGTTATAATTTGCTTAGTGTTAATATGCAATATTAAAATACCGCTAAGAATCATCGAAACTGTAATCGCTTTACAGCTGTGCAGTGTTTGGCACGACGGCGGCTTCGATTTGGAACCAAATGCGACGCCAATTCTAAATGGACTCACTTTTCGAAGTAAACAAGTGCAAACGTTGTGCCACAGGATGATTAAACTGCATCGACCAACGGATATTGCATCCTATTACAATTTTCGTTGCGGCGATGTTCTCTGCGTTGGCCCAACCAGTTATAACGTCTGCTGCGCGCTTTGTGGTCAGCGGGTGCCATATGATGGATTTCCACAACACTTCCGACAGGAGCATTTGATGGGAAGGGAAACGGCGACGGAGACGGAGACGGAAACTGAAGACTGCAAGCTGTTCAATGCACAAGAGGCACAAGAGGAACAACATCTGGATGCGCCAGTGGAGGTGGAGGAGGAGGTTGAACCAATGACAATCAAGTGCGAGAATGATCCCATTGCACACGATGCAAGCAACGAGTCCAATCATCATGTGCATGTCGATTTGGCGCAAATAGCGCTGCTCGACCAGGATCAGGACCAGGAATACGAGACTGACAAGGATGTAGACGCAATTGCAACGCGACGGCGACGACGCGCCACTGTATTAAAGACCGAAAATAAAGCACAGTGGGATGAAAATCAGCTGGAGTGGATGACAGCGGAGGGCAGCGAAGTCAATGAGGAGAATTCAGCGACTGACGATAATGATGAGCAGGAGGACAACACCAGGGACATGCTCTTCCAGTGCGATCAATGTGAACGGGCCTACAACACCAAGCGGAGCCTGCAGAGCCACAAGCGCAGCAAGCACAATGATGGCAAGCCAAGGAGCAAGCACATGACTCCAATGGATGCAGCAGGATCAGCGCTGGACAGGCACAAGAAACAGCGCAAGGGTCCGGCTAAGATCTACAAATGCGCTGAGATTGAATGCAATCAAACGTTTCGCACGGAGCGAGATTTACGTGGTCATCGCTGGAAGCATACGGGCATCTTTTGCGATATTTGTGGTAAACCCTTTACCCAGTCCGGCAATATGATGCGTCATCGTCAGCGGCACAGTGGCATTAAGCCCTACAAATGCCAGCAGACGGACTGTGCAGCCACATTCTATACGCAAAAGGAACTGACATCCCACAACATTTGTCACACCGGACGCATGCCGTGCATCTGTGAGATTTGCGGTCGTCCATGTCGTGATCGGGGCGTTCTTACTGCCCATATGCGTCGACACACTGGGGAACGGCCGGCCAAGTGTGAGGTGTGCGACAAGTCATTCTATAGCTTCCATGATCTTAATGTGCACGCCGTCTCTCACACGAATCTGCGTCCGTTTGTCTGTGATGTGTGCGGCTCCACGTTTCAGCGCAAGAAGGCGTTGCGTGTCCACAAGCTGTTGCACTCGGAGCAGCGTAAATATTGCTGCAAGCTATGCAATAAATCATTTGCTCAATCCGGCGGATTAAATGCCCACATGCGCACCCACGAATCCGCAAGAACAAAGACTAAATCAAAGTCCACATCGCTGCTCACAGCATCCACAGTGGTAGAGCTAACGACTCCCATCCAAATTACAATTGAGCATGAGAACGAGAATGAGATTGGGAATGAGAATGAGAATGTCAGCAACGAGGAGATGCTGCAAGAGGCGGTCACCATTGAGCTGATACAGGAGGAGCAGGCATCCCATGTCGAGGTTGTCGATTTGGCGTCTGCTGGCAGCTGGCATGTCACATAATTCAAGCCAAATTAATCTTAAGCTCCAACATATGCTATGTATATTTTAATGTCTTTGTGTAATGGGGCAATTGCAATGTAAATAAGCCAACAGTGAGTGCCAATTGTATGCGCTTAGTAAGATTAAGCTCACTCGCAGCTTTCATGTGCTTTTAAAGCTCTTTCCAGCAATGTTAGCTGTTGATAAATAATAAAAATTCGATAATAGCTCTTTAGATTTTGCTAAAATTTAGAATTGCATTGTAAATATGCTTACAGTAAGTGCGAATTTTATGCGCTTAGTAAGATTAAGCTCACTCGCAGCTTTCATATGCTTTTTAAGCTCTTTCCAGCAATGTTAGCAGTTGATAAATAAAAAAATTGGATAAAAGTTTTTTAGAGTTTGGTAAAAGTTAGAAATTCATTGTAAATATGCTTACACTGAGTGGCAAATGTAAGCGCTTTGTACGATTAAGCTCACTCGCAGCTTTCATCTGCTTTCAAAGCTCCCTGTAGTGTTCTAGTGTTAAAACGTATTAATAATGCTCCAGTTATATGTACAAACCTAAAACATGATAAAAAGAACTACTACTATTACTAGTAATTAAATAAAATGTTCAATAAATCTTTCTATTACCATTATAAATCAATAGCAGTAAATCGAGTTACTAAAGTAAACTGCTTTTACAAAATTATAATAGAATTACAGAAAAACTGATGGAAAATAAGAAAAAGCTAGAATTGCTACAGGAATTTTGGGTACAAGATTTTTTTTGTCACTATAAAGCTTACAGTAATTCAAAACTAAATAAAAAGTTAATAATATATCAGCCAAATATGAATAAAGGGAAATATACAAATTTACACACAGAACGGCCAGTTTTCAAAATTGTTCAAGATTTTAATGAAAATGGCGAAATCTTTTCTAGCTTTATCGAGTTGCTTGAACTCGTTAAGATTCGAATAAAAATAGTCTCAAAGTTGTCGGTACAAAAGTGTCCTTTATTTATTTTTGGTGCGGCGCTCGCTAATTAATTACTACACAATTATTTAATTATATATATATGTATATATATATATAAATGTATATGTATAATTACTACTATATGATACTGTGAATAATGCTCCTTATATGCCAGGATTTAAAACTACACACAAAAAAAACCTTAGCTAGGTTAAAAATATAAAATATTTATAACATAATGGACGTTGTTTTTTTTTTTTTTTGTATGTTTCAATCAAATTGACTTTCATTTTTGAGAGGATTACAAACTAAGTATAAACAATTGAATGGAATGTGTAAAATTTTAAATTTAAGACTGGGAGACTAGATAAGATATAGACAGACATTTTTACGGAATAGTAAACTGTGAAAGTTTTCGACAAGCAATTGTTGAGGAAAAAGATGAGTATTATTGCTTATTTTCTTATTTTTTTTTTTTTTTTGAAAATTTGTAAATATTCAAAAATTGCCTGATTCAAGTTGTCGTTGTTATTTATACTTATATGTATATGTATAATATGTATATATGCGTCTAAACTACGCTATAAAAATTGCTTGGCTGTGATGTAGTGCTAATTGTGTGACTAATAGTTCTATATAAAATATACATATGCGCCTATGATTAATGGTATATATAACGATAAAGTCTATATAGTATTAGTATATTATATTAGACAATATTGATGTCAATCTTGATCAAGAGTCGATCGTCGGCACAGAAGCCCAAGTGCATGATGTTCGATATGTTGGCATACTCGATAAATCCAAATCCCCGAGTGCTGATCGCCTCACGTGGCTGATGGAAGGCAAGTATCTCTGGTTTTGTCATGATGGTATCATGTTGGGATAGATTCGCATCCCCAGGATGCACCATGCACAGCTTAATCCTGCCCTTGAATGGCCAATCCAAATGGAAATCATTCTCCGATTGCATCAGATGCACATGCAAACTGAGCAAATGCGGTTTACGTGGTTGGATATTGAGGCGGGCACAGAACTTGTAGCCATATGGAGATGTATAGCATTCATGCGAATACGCTTGATTATTCGCATTGGCACGCAGCCGTTCCACCAGTGCACCCAACTGTTCAATCTGCCAGACGATGGTGCCGTTGCTATAACGTGCATCGATCGGTTGCTGGCGTCGCAGTTGCTTGTGAAGATTCTCGATGCGGGTCTCCTGCTCCCGTGCCCGCTGCTCCAGCACCACAATTCTCTGGTACATGGTCTGTACGATTTGCTCATCCACACCATTCGCATATTGCGGTGGCGGTGGCAATTGTCCGGTTTTATGGCCATTTTCATGCGGCTTGTGTGGCTGCCAGGTGGCAATGGCTGTTTGTTGGAATGCCTGCAACATGAGTTGCATGTGATGTGGCATATCCGTTTTGAGATGCTCCTCCAGCTGATTGGTCTCGGGCCGTCCAACGAAATCACACTTGATGCTCGCAAATGGACACTTCTCCTCCAGCGGCTGTTGTTGCTGCTGCTGGCGGCGGTACGGACAACTGGGCAAATGACGATGCAGCTCAATGGGCGAGGCAACAACGGCACAGCCATGTGGTGAATTTGGGCACTTGTGCTTCAATTGCTCAATCTCACGGCGCGTATAGTTATCCGGAAAGATATCGTGCTCCGCCGACAGTTGCTTATTATCCAATGGACAGCACTGATTGTGATTCTGCAGCCAATCGCTGAGGCAACTCTTGCAGAACCGATGACCACATGATGTCAACACGGGCTCATTTAACCAATCGATGCATATGGCGCATTCGTAACGCGAATCCGGATAATCCGCATCGCCATCATGCTCCCCCGATGTATCTGAGGCGGCATAGTTCTGATTCAATGCCAGGGTACGAGGCGGTGTCACTCCTGATGCCCCAACACCACCACTCACACCCCCACCAACAGTAGCCGCATTCGTTGTTGTTGATGTGGGCGTGGTATTGCTACTACTTGCAATTCGTGTGCCATTGCTATTATGTTGTTGCTGTTGTTGTTGGTGATGGTGGTGATGATGATGATGATGCTGTTGCTGCTGCTCCGTTTGCTGTTGCAGCTTCAATTGCTTTTGCTCTTGTTGAGTTCGCTGCATGGCAGCATCCGTTTGGCCAGTTTCCTCTAGGCCAAGTCTTAATTTTTGTCCAATAAGTTGGACCACAAAAATATTGATGCTGTGCTTGTGTGCAGTGTTGCAAACTACCCAAAACACTTTAACAGCCGTCAGCTGAGTAATGGACTGTTTCCAGTATGAGCTTCCAGTCTGTTATTGTGCTGTGCTAAGTTAGCATTAACCAATGTTGCCAGCTTTTAACAAGCAATTTAAGCTTAAAAAAAAAAATGTCGAAAATAAGCCAAGTTTTCCATCGACAAAATCTTTAACAACCAGAAAGCAACGCAAAAACAATTTTCGTTGTTTTTGTAACAAACGTCAGTTGCTTTGCAATAACAATAACAAAATCTATTTTTTTTTAAACAGCATAAATAGGCATAATAAACATTTTAAAAGTAATAAATAATTTTGTTGAATTTTAAAATTAATTAAATAATTTTTATATAATAATTCAATGTCGAGTCAAAACTTTTTTAGCACGTTTGAATGGTAAGGCCGAAATCGACCAGATGACAAAACGTTCTAGTAGGTCTAAACACCATATAAAAAAAACGGAGCTGTAAAGAGAAGAAGAATTTTAAAACTATTCCATAGAAAACTTTCCGCCGGCGAAAATTTCTGGTCTATTCTATTCTGGCATTAATACAACTCCCTAAGCAATTGAGCGCAGAATCTGTTATTAAGCATATATGTAAATGATTTTTCAATATTAAAATAAATTTATTTTTGTGATGGTAAATAAAGACGCACATTAAAAACAAATTAAGAATTGCCTGTTGCATACTGTTTTTGAATTTATTTCCACGGCGGTACTCTTAAAATAAAGCCAGATTTGACGGCAAAAAAACTGTTCTGTCAACACTGCTGATAACAGCTGTGTGGTCAGCGGAAACATAGGGCGTTGTACAGCACTGGCTTTATGCAAAACACCTGTTTCCATTGCACAGCACTGTTGCCGAGAAAGATAAGAAGAAAATTCACCTGCCGAAGCCACACATGCATATATATATATATGTATGTTTAATGAGAATCGTAATCGGCAGTCGGCCAGCAACGTGTGAGCACATATAAAACGACAGCGGCTCGCCGTTTTAACGACACTTGAGTGGCAATCGTGCCGAACGCGAAACCTTACAAACGAAATCAAATATTCGTACGTTGTTTAACAGTTGAACGAGAAGCGTGTAGAAGAAAAACAAAAAGAATATATTAATGGCATTCTTAAACAAATTCAATTGCAATTACATCTATGTATTGTGCCTAATTATTTGCGCCTGGCAGATGTGCGTGGCCAAACAGTTGCCGTTGCCCGCCAATGTCGCTGCCGCTGCCGCCGCCACGGGCTCAACAATAAATGTTGGCAGAAGCAATGGCACCAGCAGCAACAACAGTGGCGCCGACAGCGACGCTGGCGTCCATCAACGACGTCACGAATCGTATGTTGCTGACATTGATGACGAAAGTGTTGCTGCAGTTTCAGTTGCAGTTGGCGAGCGCAGTCAACGTCAACGTCGACAGGCTTCGGATTGGTTTATTGCACCAAATACACGTTGGTGCGGTAAGGGTAACTTGGCCAATGGCACATATAATCAATTGGGCGGCGCATCGATGGCCGATAAATGCTGTCGGAAGCATGATCATTGCAAGAAATATATACCGGCCTTGTCAAATCGTTACGACCTATTCAATTATCGCCCCTACACATTGTCGCACTGCAGCTGCGATCGACGTTTTCGCACCTGCCTGAAAATGGCCAGCGATGAGGATGCCAATACAATTGGCAAGCTATTCTTCAATATGGTGCAAACACAATGTTTTATCCTCAAAACGGAGAGCATTTGCCTTCAGCATGGCACCGGCGACACCTGCCTCAAAATGGAACTGCGCACCAAGGCCTACCTTAAGGATAATCTCAAGTTTTAGGCAAAGGTAAATTTTGACAAATATATTCAAAGTTCTTTTGGAGAAGTTGTTTATACTTATCCCTTGCAGAGTGTATTATTTTTATTATTTATTTTTATTTTGTTTATTCTTTTATTTTTATTTCCCAATATTTAATTTTCAACAACACATTGATAAAACTTAAATTTTCTCAAAACATTTAAAAAATTTTAAATTCCCTTGCCGATTATCATGTCTGATGCATTCATATATAAATATTCTTCATTAGAACGTAACCCCATGTCCGTCTCTTCAGATCGTTTAACAATATCATATTGCTGCCATAAAAAAATGATTTCTCCGAAATCTAATTTTGGAATGAAAAACTTTGTTATTTCTTAAAATATCTAAACAAAATGTACAAATTGTGTGATCGGTATTGTCCTATATATTCTGACCATATTTAAATCAGATTACTATCAGATATCTGCCATAGAAACGATCAGTCAAAATTTTAATTTTTATATTAAAACTTTTAACGTTTTCTACAACTTTAATTATTTTTCTGCAATGGTATTAAGCAAGGCTGCAAACCGGTTTTGAACCGAACCTCGTAGAACCGGTTCGGTTCGGGTTTTTTAAGCAGCCTAAACCGGATCATGAACCGAACCCTTGAAATTATTTACTTTGCGAACCTGAACCTAAACCGAACCGCTTTCAAAAATAAAAGGTTCGGTTTGAAAAAAACAAATAATTACCTCCGAACCGAACATTCAACAAAACTTTGGAGGTTTGCAGCCTTGATATTAAGTCTTTGGCATGCTAAAATTAATTTATCTTCCTTTCTTATATAGATAAAATTCTTTGTTATATAATAATTACAGGTATATTAAAAAATTCCCTTTTTTTATTTGCAGTCTGTTGGAATCTTAAATCTGCGCTCCAATACGAATTACCTGCCAATAACAACTTTCCAATATACTTATTGAAGAAAATGGATTTCCTTTGCCGTTATTAAGTTTGAAACTTGACAGCAAAAATTCGTACTTACATTGTTAATATACATAAGTACTTAGCCACAGACACACTTGAAAATGTATTAAGTCGTTGTGTACTTATCTATGATGTATATATTACATATCTCCAAATATGTTTATATATAATTATAGAAAAAGTAGTTAGTAGTTTAGTTAATAGCTGTAGTTGTAGTTTTAACATATTATACACTATTTACTGCCTGTAAAACAAAGTTTTAAATAGTTGATAGCTAATATAGACGGTATAGCCGTTATGCTTAATACGAAAAATGTAACCAAAATTATTCCTAGATAGATCATATGTTTCTCTATTGATCAAATTTGTAGCCTAACCAGAATTTCATACCTGGAAACTTGGTTTTCAGTTGCCTTAACTGACGACATACAGTATGTTAAGTATATGTTTGGACAAAATAACTAAATTCACATATTTGATTTATAATTATTTGAACATTTTTAAAATAAGTTAATAATATAAAAATAAATAAATATATGAATTTTAATATTTTGTCAAAACAATTAATTGAATTACTGTATGCACATCAAGGTCGAATAATTTATTAAGTATTGTTGTAGTTGCCTTGATCAAATTAGGCTTAATTGCATAGTCTATAAATTGTAGCGCTTATATTGAAATTCAAAAGAACTCATTAAATGAAAGTGATTATTAAATCTCCGTCTCTGTCTCATTAATAAAAAGTAAAACTTTGGCATTTTGTACTTTGCCCCATGGACGTTATCAGGAATCGTTAATATGCACACGCACACATACATTCATGTAGGTGTATACATTCGGCGATCGTTTAATTAATTGACGTGTCTTGTCTCAGTTTTCCGTCACATTGACGCAGCTATTACTGATGACCCTTTGGCATCACACAACCCAAGACGCATTTATTTCATTTATTATTATTATTCCTTTTCATTAAGATTTTAGTTGTGGAGAAAATAAATGCGTCACGATGCTGGAACTTTTCAAGCAGGCAAATAACATTTTCTTGCGTCATGGTTGCCATTAAATATGCCTTTTGATTATGTTGTTAGTTGTGAGGAAAAGATATGCGTCACGATGCTGGAACTTTTCAGGCAGGCAAATAACATTCTCTTGCGTCATGGTTGCCATTTAAATTTGCCACGCTTTCGATGATTTATTGATTGGCAATCGACTATCGATCGATATTTGTCCACCTATTACGTCAATGCTGCCATTTAAGCCTGTCAGCCATTCAATGATTTATCGATTAAAGTGCAATTTTTGTGCTTTTGGTCCTGCCAGATCATTGCATAATTTCAAATTCAAAATAAAAACGTTACCCGTGTGTTTGTGTGTAGAGGAGGGCGTGTCTGCTGCTTCAATTTCGCGTTAATTGCTGATAATGTTGTGCGACTAAATGTTTGTATTTTACGTTTAGCTGATAACCGTCACTTGCTGTAATCTTAGAGATTTGTGACGTTAGTTTTTGTTATTTCAACGTTTTAATTCGTATTTATAGACAGCTGCGTCGTCTAAAGGCCAATAATAAGCAAGGGAATTACGAAATATGTTCCAAGTAGCCTTTGATAGACCGGTAGCACATGCAAACACCGATTATTTAAAAAAAAAAAAATAATAATAAACTAACAATTCAATATTAAAAGTTACAACCACTAGGAGAGCTATAGTAAGAAGAAAAATAAATTGGAAAAAACACAGCTAATTCATATTTTTCCGAGTCCGATTGAATTATCTTTTTAATTAGTATGATTAATTTCCTATTTTGATAGAAACAGCTATAGGTTTTTCCTAAACTACCATTTACTCAGAATAAATCGTCGATAAATGATACTACAAAATGATATTTTTAATGTGATTCTTTTTGTTTCCCTCGATTTAGGTATTCTCAGTATTATTTGTCAAAATTCTAATAGACAGTCGATAGAAAATCCTGGAGGCAGTATTATTAGCTTTAAATAAAGTACGAGTATATTTTTAAATTTCAGATATTAAGACAAATTATGGAAGTGTCGCCACAACGAATGTATGTGGCCAATAGTCAGATTCCAAGGATAGTTATAGGCAATTATGACGGTGCTGGTGACAGCGATACGAGTAGCACACAATACGAAGACGAATCACAAACAGATCTTGAGTACGATTAACTGTCTTGAGTGCTGTTAAAATTTGAAAAATAACTCCTAGATTCATATATGTAGAATGGCAACGAGCAATTTAACACTGCGTCCAGACGAACGAGTCAAGAATATGAGTTGTATGAGTGTGGAAATTTTTAAGCATATTGAAGATTTGTGCCATGTGCTTCAATCTCAATGCTGTGCAAGTGATGTGAAACTTTTGATATTTGCAGCGGCGGCAAACAGCGAAGGATATCGTAGCACTTTGGTGCCGATACCTCCACTTTTTATGGGCGATACTTTCTATGATATTGAGCGACTGCGTCGCCTGATCGCCAATTGGCCAAGCTGTAGCCAAATACCACAAATATTACGAAGCACGGAATCAAATCAATTAACTGCCGGATACGTACATCTTCTACATTGGGTGCTCATTTCACAAGCGAATCCAATTTTGCGTCGTTTCAAATTAAATCGATTGTCGGGTTTATGCAAGGATCTACATCTGGCGAAGCCTTCTTCAAAACCCCAAGAAGTGCTGAGTATCAACTACAAGGATGAACGGCGTTTGGCCAAATCCAAGCGAATTTATGCCTATCTTGGTTGCCCACTTCAATTTCTCTATCGTCTCCTGATCATGGGCAGAATGGACAACAATTGGGCGGGTCCATTGCGTCTATATGATCGTGCTGATGCTGCTTTATGCCAATGTACGGTCACAAGATTGCCACTGCCGTCCAACTGTTGGTCCCATTCTCGCTTTGGTCGTGCACCACGTTGTCTTCTTATCTGTGAAGTGTTGCAGGAGAGGATCATGTCACAGCCGGAGATTATCATTGATGACACATCTGGCTTGCGTGTACGCTATTTGCTTCTCTTTACGGAATGCAATAAATCCATTGAGTGCTTGCCGAGCACAAGCAGAATAATCGATGATATAGACAGCGATAGCAACATCACTAGGACATTCACCACTTCCAGTTTCAAGAGCAAATTCAGCAGCAATAACGCTCACAGATCCAGAGGCAGCTGCGGCAGTCGTTGGATCTTTCGTTTAGTCGGTTCGATTATGGGACAAGTTGTGCGATTCGTGCAACGTCAGCGTACAACATTTTAGAAAACTTTAGACCAATTTGAATTAAATCAAATTTTAGTACTTCGAGTTAAATAAATGCCTTTATAATTAAAATAAACAGAAAAAACGTTCGAAATTCTGGGATCAAATCGGTCCTAAATGGTGTCAAAGGTGGGTGAACTTTAAATTGATTTAAGAACGGTTTTTTTTTCGAGCTCATGAAATATTTTATTTACTCGGACTTACAAATACTTTGGGGCTCATTTGTCCATGTGTACATTCTAATCGGGAGTTATAAACTTTTAATATCGTATAATTAATTTATTTTTGTAAAAAAATTACAGCCATTATTCACATATTTGTTATTCCTTGATACCTTACGCGTTAAAAATAATTCCGTAGAAAGATCAACCGGGCTCAAAAGCGTAAAACTGATTGAAAGCACATAGCACTGTCTTACATTTTCCAGAAAAGTATTGTTACTAGTTTAAAGTTTAAACTAAAGTCGGCCGCCTGTACTTACTGTGCACAAAACAAAGTTTTTGTGAAAACTAGTTTCTAAAATAAATATAAATAATAATAAGAAAAAAACGAAATAAACTTTTTATTGCATGTTGCACTGCTGCCAATTTTTGGCAATTTTTTTTCAAAGTTTAAAAAACTTTTAAACGACTTTAAAATTGATAAGAAAAATCTATAAATTTAACCGTTTTTACTTTTGAGTCTATTAATATCTACAATTTCTGGCAACGCTTTTGAATGATAGTGTTGGACAAAGAGGATCAAAGTGTAGTAAAAAGTCTGGCAACGCTCTACCGTTAGAAATACAATTTTAATTTTAGACAGAAGTGAATAATGTGAGTTAGAAATATGTTGGATATGGATCTACTAAATGGATCTGCCGCTGCGTGGGACATTTTCGGGTGAATAATCCAAAACGCTGCGATAACGCCGTCGGTAATATTGGCATTGTCGGAGATAAACCCAAATGAGGCCCTTGATCGCCTCAAAGGTGACGGCGCCCATCACAATGCTCAGGACTTTGCTGCTCAGATTGCCGTAGAGCGTTTGTCCAATGAGCACGGCAAATGTGGGCAGGCTGAGGGCGGTGCAGAAGCGGCATGTGGCACGTTCAATATTCTCGGCATTCAGTGCGCCACCCTGCAACATATCGTCGCCATCAATCGGCTCGAGTCTGTCGAAATAATCATCGGTGAGTGGGGCACCGGGCAGGGGCTCGCCGTACTCATCCAAATGCTCGGCGGGCACGGGTTGCCGTTGACGGCGACGCAGCCAGCGCACCAACCAGTTATCCCAATCGAGGCGACGCAACAGCAGCAACGCCGCCGGCACCGATGGCAGCACAATCATCAGAAGCGTTGGATCATCCTTCATCAGTTGCAGGCTGCGCTCATAGCCAGCGATTTGATGCATTGTGAGTGCACCGTACGACAATGTGGCAATGTAGACAACCGTGGCCAGCATGCCCATCAATATGCTGGGACAGAGCATCCCATAGATTTTCTCCACACGCTCGAGGAATGCATCAAAGCGACAGACATGCGGCATCACAATGATATACTCGGTGTGGCACTGTGGACAGCTGACCGGCACATCCGGATTGATCATTTGCTTCTCATCGATCCAGCGACTGAGGCATGCCTCGTGCACCCACTTGTTGGTGCCACGGCAGCGGCAGGGTTGCAACCAATCACTGCGCAATGTCTCCTCATCCGTATTCAAGCATATCCAGCATATTTGCTCATCATTCCCATTATCCGGGTTGCCCAATGCACGGCGGGAACGCAACATCTCCCTAACCGCTTCGTATGGCAATGGTAGCGGAGCGCAGGAACCGGATGGGGGCGGGAGCGGGAGAGGGATCGGTGTCGGTGTCGGTGTATTTACCAACAATTTTGAAACGCAACACAAACTTAATTTTGGGGGGAACTGTCAGTCGGAAAATGCTCTCTGCGCTACAAATTCTCTAAAAAAAATGTTTTTTTTGATTTTGTTTTGTATTTTTTCTGTCGTTTTCAAAGCTTGTGAATCAATTGCTTGGATTAACTTAAAATATGTTTTCGAATACAATTTGTAGCATGCGGGACGCACCGGTATCGATTTTTATTTCGGATTAAACCGATTTTCAAGCGGAATGTCATTAATTTATTCTGCATTTAAATTTGATTAAACTCGTTCAAAAAATTGTTATTCCTGTAGATCTGGCTATTAATTTCGATGCCAAGGGTCACCACTTTGAAATTTTGAAAACTGAAAATTTCAAATCTCAAATTTTCACTTATAATCGACTCCTTATGTCGTTATTAGTATAAAACAACACTTTCATTTCATTTATTTTGTAAAAAATAATGGCAAATTGCACAACAAATTTGACTTGTAAAGCGGCTAAATCAAAAGTCATTATTTGATTAAAACTGAACCGATTTTTAAGCGGATTTCATTTTTATCATAGTTAAGTCACTTAATTTATTCGTTAAAAAATGTTCTTCTCTAGGTTAAGATGTCGATGAACATCAAATTCAGTATATAATAAATACTATACCTTATATCGTTATCATATAGAGACTATTTTCAAATGTATACAAAAACAAAACTTCTGTATATGGATAAATAGTATCTCATACTTATGTACAGGGTAATTTAAACTTTTATTTCAAAATCACACATATTTTGTATTCCGTAGTTTTATTTGAAAATACATAAATTAACGAATAACTTTTATTAAGTAGCTTAAATTTCAAAATCAAAATTAAGTGCTAAATTTATTTCATAAAAATTAACGTAACTTTTATTTGAATGCTTATACTATAACAGTTACGATCCCTGACAGGAACTGTAAGATAATAAATAAGAAACAATAGATGATTCTCAAAACATATTGGGCTTATATGTTCTTCGAAATATCTTAAGTTAACTCTCACTTCTCAATAATCATCTCATGTTTCAGCATAGTAAAAAAACTTCTCAACTATATCCATAAGTACAAACATAATATGTTTTATCTTGTATATTAAGCTTATTTACTTTTACTATTTTAATGTCTCGACTGAACATGTTATTTGCGCTCATTTAAGAAGAGATTTCAGTTACCAGTGGAGAATCTAGATTCCCGAGAGAAGCCGCGACACTTGTGTGTTCTGATTTGATTGGTTTACTTTCTGTGCAACGAAATGTGGCACAAGGCAACAGGTTTCTTAGCCCACTGCAACTGGGGGAAAAAAAAATAGGCGAAGGCCAATTTTCAAGTGCAAACTGGCAGCAAGCACAAATGCAAATGCAAACATGGCCAAAACACAATGGCCAACTTTAATCTTAGCTCGAATCTACATATGGTTTAAAGTAAAATAAAGACCTTGACTTACCAGGAGTTTCCTTTAAAGCAAAATAAGCTAATTTAATACACACACGCACAACACTTGAAAGAAATTTGCCAAACTAGCAAAATAAAAAAAATAGATGATTTAAGCCGATTGCGGTATGGCCTAAAAAAGTTGCAAAGCTTATTATGTTTAAAATTTTTATTTGTTAATGTTGTTGTTTTTTGAAACTTATTTAAAATAAGAGTAAAGATAAATTTATTATAATCAATCTTGTTAACAACAATAACTTGCACAATACCGCACCGAGAAACCGGCAGCTGAACTTGTCAGCTTGAGAGCAGAAGAACATTTGGTGGCCAGAACACAGGCAACTCAGATGCCGCCAGTTGTTGCCACAGTCGACTGCGATGTCGACGTTGACTGCAAAAAAATGAAAAAATACAAAAAAAAAAAAAAAAGGCAAACAGTTGGCCTGGAGTTTAGGCCAAAACACCAGGCCAGGCGAGACCATACCAGATGCCTTTCCATTCCACTTTTTCCACTTTGGCAAGTTGCTAAAAGCCAACGGTAAAATGCAGCAGCTCCGAATCAATTGGGGCAACTGGCCAAAGCATTAAATAGACTTGGACCTGCCTAGTTACAGTTGCTGTTGCTGTTGCAGTTGCAAGATGAAGTTGCTGCTTTGCGGCACCTCCATGTTAGCCTTGTTGCAGCAACTGTCTAACCCAGAGAAAGGGAATGGACAATGCCAGTGAAAACTGTTATGAATTTCGTTTATCAATTCTCTTCCAAAAACTGATACGACCTTAAAATTAAACTGAGATCTCTAGAAATATTCTGAAAAAAGAATATATTTTTAAAATCTGCTTCAATAATCAAAAAGTGTAAAAATATGAATAAAGTATATAAACTTAGTTGTAAATATTTCTTGGTATCCTTAGTTGAAGTTTTTAATATACTTTCACGTTCAAAAACTTTTTACTGTCATAACTTTTTCAAAAATTATCCGATTTCCTTGCGAAATGTTATTTTTCTCAATATATAACTTTCTTCTGCTTTTAAATTGGAAAACTCAATTTTTTTCCACTTTTCATACTTTCTCTTTGAGACTTTTTCAAAAAAAAAAAATGTTTTGGAAAAAGTCGATATTTGTAGCTCGATATATTATTTTTGAATCTATCGACAACTTGTTCCATTTTGTTATTTTCTTTCGATTTTTACATTTCGATGTTATCTCTGTCCACAGTAAGGATTAACGTAATGTAAATATTATATAGGAAATCAGTTAAGTTAGATTAACAATTGCATAGTAACGTTTTTTTAGACGTTTATACGATTTACATAGCGGAGTAAACTTCAAGGATTATTGAAGGCTTAAAGTTTTTCACAAATACTAAAAACAGTTTAATCAGGAAATTTGTCAGAAATAAGTTGTCTATGTCATTAAGAATTTAAAAAACAACTTATATTAAAACTTTGAAATTGGAAACAAAGGTTAAGGAATCGATAACAAGTATCGATTTTTTTCAATATTCCGCTTTCCGTAAAATAAAACAGAATGCCAGGATCAAGACCTTAGTTGTTATCTGAAATTAGAAGATAAAAATCAGGAAACGCTGGAAAATTTTAAATATTCCTCCTTCAAATAGTATTTTCACAGATGTAACTATAGAAAATTTGATATTCTAGTGCAAAAGTCATATAGAAACACATGGTATTATGTATAAAAATAGTTTGTTGTAGTTTTATTTGTTGCAATAATATTTAGTTTGCGGTTTTGGTCTCTGAATGATTTAAATGAATTTGTTATTAATTAATTATTAAACGCTAATTTGTACATAAAACTGAGTCGCAAGCGGCATTTATTATTGCATACATATTAATCCCTATCAATCTTATCTACCCTACCGCCAAAATGATTCTGATCTGTGGCAAACTCAACTGCAATAATACACAAAACACACATGCAACCAAAGGCAATTCTACTACGAGTGTTTTTTGTTTGTTTGTAATTGTTTAACTGTTTGTTTAGATTCAATTCAATTTTTGTATAATATAATTAATATTATCTTTTGTTTTTGGGATGTGGGAAATATTTGGTTTCGTTATTTGAGCATGAACAACAAATTTATCTAAATGATAATAATTGAAGTAATTATTAATAGGATTAGTTTAGTTAGTTTATGTTGCATTTAGGCAAACAATTCAATTGATTTAATAAAAAAAAAATACTATAGAACAAGCATTTTAAACGATAGTAAAATAAACATATACAATATATTTGTCTATTTTCCAATCGGCAGCGCCATCTATCGACGAGTTGGAGTAATGTGATGTATTTGCAGATCGATTAAAACGGTTACTGGGTATTACAAACATGAAATTGAGTTGCAAAAATAAAAAATGGAATACTATAGGAATCTGAATAAAACAATTTTTTTATCACATTGGAAAAAGTCATGAGTGTCGTCGCTAGATGTCGCTTTTGCTGCCGTGTTTAACCAAATGAATTGTAAATAAGTGTATATAAGCATTATATAGGTATGTATGTTACATATCGATATATACAGTTGTGCATATATACATAGACATATACATATGTAAATACACAAATATAGGATGTATCTAGAGTAGTCAAAACTTGATAATATCATGTGATTATTTTGGTTTTTCGGTTTGAGGAAAACACCGCAAAACTTGCAAACTTTATAATATATGTATATATAATGTTTGATTTCTATATATACTGTATCTTCTATATAGATGTTAGAAATATAATACATATATGTATGCTATATCCATTGAGATTACAAATCAATCAATCAATTTTAAAACTAAAATTAAGGGTTTTTAGCAAACGTGTCTACATATCATCAATATATAGCTAATATATATACATATATAATATACTATAGGTATTTATATATAAACGTTTCTTTTCTTCAGACTTAAAAATGGAGTTATTGGTGTGTTTGTTGCTCTTGTTGTTTTCTTCGCCTACTTCTTCTTCTTCTTCTGCATTATTGTTGTTTTTATATTTTTTGGGCATGATTTATTAAGGCGTAACGCAATTGGAAACAGTCGGCTATACATATATCGGCATACATAAGGCGTGTTTAAACATCTTTAAGGGGAGGATTTTTGTGGGACATGTTTATCATCATTATCATCTTCTTTTTTCTATATTTAAGGCAAATCGCACAAGTCAGGGGTGGCATATAACTGTAGCATATATTAATAATATATATTATATAATTTGCATATGAACAACTTCAAGACTAAATATACAAATCGTATATTCCTATTCTACAATACATATATTGTGTATATATAGCTGAATATATGTATGTCGAATTCAACTGATTTTTTTTCTCATAATATCATCGTTTTTATATACATACACGCTTGCTTGGCGCAGTTTCACTTGCAACTTGGATGGTCAGTGTTGTATAATGCGAAAAAGTTTGTTTTAGATATATCAAAAGTTTGGTTATGTGGAAGTCAAAGTGCACAAGAATTTTGAAAGCAGACTGATGGCTAAAGAAATCAAATAGAGATGTTTCAAAGTGGAACAAATGTGTAATTTATGTAAAATATAAGCAAAAAAGTATCAAAAATTGTGTTATGTTGAGGCGAAACGTATAAGAGTTCTCTAAAGACAAAAAAAAAAAAACGATTGACGAATGTTTAACTAAAGAACAAATCATTTAGTAAAGTGAAATTTATAAAATAACCTTAACGGTTAGTTCTCTAAGACCGGGAACTTTGGGAACGAAACAAAATTAGAATATTTTGGCATATGAGAATATAAAATTTAAATGCTTTTTTTTAAAAGCATACAAACCATGGGGAATGTTTGGAATAAAACAAAATTTGTCAGCAATATGGTCTATATGTATAAAATTATATAGAAAAAGAAATAATGTTAATTTCGTATACTATAGTAAAAGTTAGATTATGATGCAGCCAAATTGCAAAATAGTTATCCAAGTACTATGGGAACTTATGGAAGTGGAACAAAATTTGTGAGCGTTACAGTATAGTGTATGAAATTGGGATATACATACGTACATACGTAAAGTACAAATTTGATTTTGACAATATTATATGAAATATGTGTGTGGTTGCTTGAACTGCGCCTCTACCTCTCTCCCTTTTACCAACACTCTCTGTCTAGGCCCCTCTCTTTCGCTCTCTTACGTTCAAATTCGCACTTTCTTTCTCTCTATCTAATTTACGCATGCTTGAGGTATAAAATGTACTTAAAAAACTGACTGCTCTTCCACTCGCACTCGCTAAAGTCCTCTCTCTCTCTCTCTCGCTCCACTTGTTGCTCTGTCTCTCTCTCTCTCTCTGTTTCTGTTTCTGTCTCTGTCATCATTTCAGAGTCGATACTCGTAGTGTGCGGAACGTGAACGCCTCGCACCGGAATACCAACGATATGGCACCCGCTGTTGATGCAACGCCAATCCCAGTGCCAAACTGGAGGCGCCACCAACGGCACCAATGTCCGCGCCCGGACTCCGCGCCAACTGTAAGGTCAGCGCTAAACGCGCCTGCTAGGAGGATGATGAGGCGGATGGTGACGGTGTGCTGGCACTGGATGTGTGATGACGATGATGACGTCGGTTCTGTTGCTGTTGCAGCTGCAGCTGCTGCTGCTGCTGGGCTGTATGTGTTGCTGGTGACGTCATGCGGCGTCCCAAAATACCCGCTGGCAAATTGCTGGCATCCAGATACGCCTCAGGGCTGAAACGCACCCGACTATGCTGTGATCCAATGGAACCTTCTTTGGCGCTCAGATAGGAGCTATCGTCGCTAGTTAAGGAATCGGGAGGCGTGGGATTTGTGGGCGTGCCCTGCTGTGATGAGATGCTGCCACCATTTACATTGCTGCTGTTGTACTTTTTCATTGAGCTGCGCAATTTGCTCTGTGGCAACAATTGTTGTTGCAACTGCAACTGTTGTTGCTGCTGCTGCTGCTGTTGTTGTTGTTGTTGTTGCTGTGGCATTTGATAGCTAAAGGCATGCTGCTCGAAGGGCAGACTTACTGGACGTGCCACAGGCGCATATTTGCTCTGGGCCAACGGACTGTGCAACATGCGATTGATGAGCTTCGGTGAACCCGCATATAGCTCCTGTTTGCTAAGTGTTGTCGGCGTTGCTGCCACCGCTGTTGTTGCTGCTGTTCCTGTTCCAGTTCCTGTTCCTGTTATTGTGGCAGCTGCTGTTGTTGCCACATTTGTTTTACACTCGTAGTCCACATTGAGATTTACATTTAAATTCAAATTATTATAATCATAGATCAATTCCTCATGCTCCAACAGCACATTTGAATTATTCGATACGGTTGATGGTGTGCGTCGATGTCCGCCCGCTGACACGCCCATTTGTGGCACACGCGGGGGCGGTGTGCGTGTTGCCACAGCCACAGTCGGCGGCAGCACTGGTGCCTCATACTGATAGTCATAGTAGTCGGGCAGCCGATGATTATAGTCATAGGAATAATCCGGATACGATTTACAGTCACGCTCATACGCAAAATTCAACTCCGGCCGATATGGAAAATAATTCGAGCCTGCAATTGATAATCAATTATTATTGTAAATCAAAACTTTTCACATTATTTAAAATTTCAATTAATATCAAATTAATCATTCCATTTTATAAAATCGCTAAAAAAAAACCCACAGGGTTGCGACAAAAAGCATAATCAACCGTAAATCTCCCAGAACTGCAGACAATATTGGAAGATTTTCGGTTGGTTTTGATTTCTGTGGCACACCTGATAATTTTTTTCTTTTTAATTATATTTATGCAATACAAAAAATTTGTTATTTTTTTAATAAAAAGAAATTAAATAAAATACAAATGTTTCATCAAACTAAATTAAAAAACAAATGAATAAATTTCACTTTACATATGTATTTATTAAAGTTTCCAAAGAACAAACATTTTTTTCATTTAAAAAGGACATATATATATATTTTTTTGTTTAATATTATGACTTTTTTTAACTTAAAAATATAGAATAGTAGCTGAATCAAGGTCTTTTTATAATGCCGATATGACACAATACTGTCTTACAGTTATTTTCTCTCGAATTCTTAATTAGATCGCTCTGTAAGTTAGCAAATATTGTCACCAATTTTGGTAGCTTTAGCTCTTTTAATCTCTGAGATGTAGGTGTTCTTACGAACAGACATGGATTTCTTAAATAAAATTCGGTGGAAAAAAAAGTTAATTACTAATATTTTACTATATAAAATTTTTATTTAACTTGATTTGCAGTAAAAAAATAACATATAAAAGATTATGTTTAGAATTCTAACAATCTTTTGGATAAAATAATAATTTTATGGGCTTGAAAGATAAAAAAGGGAAAGAAAAACAGTTAATAAAATAATAATATTTTTTTAAACAATATTGAAGAACTTAAGCTCTTTCTGCTGTAAAATTTTGAAGATTTGCAACCTTGACTAAAATACTCAGCTATTCTTTGAAATATTTTAAAAAGCAAATGAGATCTGGACTTACCGAAGTAACCATTGCGATAGCCACCGCCATCGTTGGAGTAACTGGGTCCATTGCGCAAATAATCCGCTGGTGCATAGAGAGGAGGAGGTCCAATGCCGCCACCCACACGAAACTCCTCGAAGACATCGTTGGTTGCCGCAGCATTGTTGCAACTGCTGCTGCTTAGCTTGCGGCGTGGCGAGGGTGTCGGCGGCTGTGAGCCGGCGTACAGCACAGCCACCGTTTGTGGTGGTACTGCAGAAGCAACTCCTCCCGTAACTCCTGTTGTTGCCAGTTGTTGTTGTTGTTGTTGCTGTTGATGAAGTTGATGCTGTGGTGTGCGCTGCACGGGCGTGTAATACGTCTGACTGCCGCCCACGCGACGCTGTGCTAAATTCTGTGGCTTCGAGCTGACCTGAACGGCATCCAACGAAGAGTACCTTAATAAGATGGAGATAGAGAGGTTTTAGATTTTAGACTATATCTATAGTGGTCCAAATTACTTAATACCATGTGACCAAATTTGTTATACTCTTCTTTTGTGACCGCAAATGAAGTCTTTTTTCACAATAATGTCACAATTATTACCAAATTACTATAAAATAATCCAGGGAATCAAACTGAAACAAATATTGGTTACGGTTTCGGTTCCGGTAAGTCCCGAAATAACTGTTTCGGTAAAAGGTTCTATTTCAATATTTTTCTTTCGGTTTCGGTATCAGTACCGGTACGTCCCGGTACAGCAAATCAATTTTGAAACATTTTAAAATTTTAAGATGTCGTTTTATAATAAATATGACATGGAAATAAACAGACATAAAGCAAAAAAAATGTTTTATTAAATTTACAAATATTTGAATGCAGAATGAATTAAGAGGCCAAATCATGATCAAAATGACATTCCGCTTTAGAATCTGTTCAGTTTTGATCAAGTTATGACAGTTTGAAGTTGGTCAGACTTCGGAGTTAGTCACTTTACAAGTCAAAATTTTCGTTCAATTTCACATGATTTTTTACAAAAAAGTAAAAGGTCTCAGAATCAAGTTTAAAGTGTTGTTTTATACTAATTTCGATATAATGACTTGATTAAAAGTGAAAACTTAAGATTTAAAATATTGAATTTTCGAAATTTCAAAGGGACCCTTAGCATCGAAATCGAATCTTGGTCAAAAATAATTAAACTTTCTAAATTAACAAAAATTAAATACAGAATGAATTTAGAGGCCAAATCATGATCAAAATGACATTCCGTTTGAAAATCGGTTCAGTTTTGATCAAGTTATGACAGTTGGAAGTTGAACAACTCTTTGACCTAACAACTTTACCACAACCGTACCGGTACAAACGTTTCGGTATTCGGTTCTTGACAGAGAATTTTCATTCAGTTACGGTTTCAGTTCCGGTACTAAAAATGAAACGGTTAGTTTCGGTTAACGGTTCCGGTACCGGATTTGCAGCAATGTCAATTAGTATTTAGTCAACAAATAAGTCACCAGTTCAGTCACCAGTTAAGTAACCAGGTTAGTCACCAGTTTAATATCAGTATCACTCAGTTACCAGTCTTATTACCTGTCGATAGTTCTATAACCAACTTAGTTACGAGTACTGTTACTAGTTCTATAACCAATTCAGTCACCAGCACTGTTTCTAGTTCAGTTACCACTAGGGTTGCTCAAAAAAATTTTTGAATATCACAATCTATCGGTAGTAAAATTTAATTTATTTGAAGTCGCGACTAAATAATAATGTTATTGTTATTTTTGTTTTAAAAATATATAGGGAAAATAATATTTTTTCCATATAAAAAAATTGTTTATATAGAGATTTTTGAAAATATCAACAGGAAGTCGGAACAACGAGTATTAAAGTATAGTTACTATATAAAATGTTTTCAACTCTTACCTTGTTGGATTCACTTGCTGGTTAAAGTGTCGCTGTGCCGTGTCCAGCTGCTGCTCGCTTTGCTCCTCCATGGGCAGCGCTTGTTGCTCCTGCTCGTCTTGTGACTCGAGAATGGCCTTTGGGGCCGCCTTCAGTGCCGGCAGTTCGCTGAGCAGCGTTGGATGAACCGGCGACACATTGGACATCCTAACATCGTAGCCAGCGGCGACACCGGCCAGCAGGGATGCCATGTTGTAGAGCAAGAGTTCAATCACCGAGAGCTTTGGTTTCCTTGCCGAATCTCCGGCGTAGAGCGTGGGCAGCGGTACGTTGTTGGTGAATCGGCTGAGAAGATATGGAGATGGTGACATGATAGGCATGTTGCTGGCTCCGGTGCGCCAATCATCCTTGTTGTTTCCCTGGTAGCCTGTACGTCATCCAGTGTGCGGCAGTGCGTGAACAGTTTGACGAAACAGTGTTGAGTAACGTTTTGGTTTTTGGCTAAACGGTTAACTATTGTTCAAGTGGGGAAAGAACAGCTAAGAGGTGGCAAGGACAAGGTGAAGAATGGGATGGGGGGACAACCGCAGGCAAATTCCCAACCGACACCGCGTTTAGGGCTCAATCAAGATTGATCAATCACATTTGCGTTTTTTAGTTTTGTTTTTTTATTGTCAGTTTCAGTTTTTTTTTGTGTGTTTATTTCTTGTTCTTTTTTTTATTATTCTATTTTTTTTTTTGTTTGGTTTGTCTAATGGAAATACATATACAAAGTACATCAAAGTAAAACAAACAAACAAAAATTGTAAATAATCATTAAAAAAAAAAAAGAAAAGTAGGAAGTAGAAGAAGAGGAAGAACCAAGCTCAACTCTATAATAATACATTTAAATTGAATATTTCTTGTTTTCTTATAATTTTTTTTCTCATTTATCATCACAGTTTTTTTATTTTTATTTTATGTTTCATTCTGTCTCAATAAAAATACTATAAATAATTAATATATGTATGTAAAAAATGTATAATAAAAGCCAATCATTTCAAATAAAACTGAGCACGAAATACCAAAAAAAAAAAACAACATGAATTGCAAATTAAAGAGAAAGAGGAGCACAAACTGAAGCTTCTTCCATTGAAGAATTGTATAAAAAAGATGCGATTAAAGCTAAGTTCAACTAAGATGTTTGTAAATATGCATTGTTTGTTTCTTTCTTTTTTTTCCTTTTTTTTTTGTTGATGTATAAATATTTTGTTGTTATATTAGTGATGTAATAGTTAGAGCAAAAAAAATATAAAATAATATAATCATAATAATAATAAACAAATAGTTTACTTAAATGTCAAGAGTTCTATAAATAAATCATCATATTGCATATTATTTTATTTTTTTTATATGTTATAAACATTTTTCGATTGTTGCATTCCCCTGTGTAAGCAGTGAAACTTCTTTTAAAGTTCTAGGCTAGGTCTATCAATATCATATCTGTAGAGCCTGAGCATTTCGAGCATACATATGTGTGTATATCATTTCGCATAACTTTCTTTCATTTTTACTTTAGGTATCACTGGTTTTCCTACCTGAGTTTACCTAGCTTTGCCTTCCCTCATTTTTCATGTATTAGGGTTACCATACTCCATGCTTAGCTTGCTCCTGGTTTATAGTATTCAAGAGGCAACCCCCTTTAAAGTCACTTTTTAATTATTTCATACTCAAGGGGTACCATACCATACTACCACTTCTTTTGTTATAAACTTTAGGGTTATCATGCTCGTTGCTTAGCTGACTTTGATGACATTGTCCAACTTATTTCAATCTCTCTGCTTACATATCTTTCTTTTCATCAAATATTCAAATTGGCTAACCATTTTTTAGTTTTTAAGGTTGTTTTTCACACAACATCGCCTTAGTCTATGGCTTTCTCGATTTTTATATTTGAAAGTGCGTTTTGCTACAATCTCTTCAATTTTTAAAGAGTTTAAAATAGTTTGCTTTAGTTTAAAGCCTCAAATTTAACGGAAATGCTCAAAATATTCTCAGTTCATTAGTTTCTTTGATGGGAAACAGAAAATATCTTTGAAAATTATCATTAATCATGCCTTCTACAGTTAGTTTGAGTAAAAAATGTTGATTAATTTGATAAGGCCAAAACTGCGCTTCAGTTTTGATTTTTTTCAAAATCTGCAGGACATTCGCTTACACAAGGGGAGCATCGATAGTTAGATCCTTTAACTTTAAGTTGTTGTTATTGATTAAAATTATGCAAGTAGTAGGAAGTCTATATGTGTGTGTGTTTGGAGGTGTGTCTGTGTGTATGTATGTATGTATGATATGCCTTAGTCTATGGTTTTAATATAAAACAATGGGCGTTTGTTGCTGGCTTTAATTGTTGTTGTAGTAGTTGTTGTTGTTGTTGGAAGGGGAAAGCAGCAGCGCAGCAGCAGCAATTTTGTTGTTTATTTTTTTTAATTATTTTAGTGAGATGGAATTTTGATGGTTGTTTTATTGATGCGAAAATGCGATGCAGAATTACAACAACCACAACAAGAACTTTTTTGCCAACACACATGATGGTTGGCGTTGCCAACACACATGATAGTTGGCGTTGCCAACACACTTGTTTATTAATGCTCTTTCACACTCTTTTACACTTCCTCTGCAGTTGCTCACAGTTGCCAACTGGCGTACATGTGTTTCAGTGTTGCCAACATTCTCGTTTGCTAATGATCTCTTTCTGCAATTGCGTTGCCAACTGATGTGTGTGTGTATGTGTGGCAGTGTTGCCAACACACTCGTTTATTAAATCTCTCTCACACTCTCTCCAATTGCTCACAGGATTGTGTCTGCGGTTTTTTGCTCTTGCGCTTTGAGCTGCGTCCGCTTGTTGCTGTTGTTGCTGCTGCTGATGTTTTGCCCATTGCCAGCTCCGTTTCGTATGGATCAATTGCGGCGAATTCGGCAATGCTGCCACTTTGACTGGCGCTGCCAGTGTTGCCCAACTGATTGTCCGACGACAGCTTTGTATATTTCTTCTTTGAGCCGCGTGTGAAAAGATTTATTAAAGATCTGAATTTTATGCCACTTGTTGAATGTTGTTGCGATTGTTGTTGTTGTTGTTGGTGTTGCTGCTGCAACTGTTGCAGTTGTTGTTGGTGTTGCTGTTGCAACTGTTGCACCGCATCATTAGTGGCTGCCTCAACGGATTTGGACTTGGTCATATACTTGAGTTTTTTCTTCTTGTGTTGTTGCTGTTGTTGCTGCTGTTGTTGACGTTGTTGTTCCGCGTACAATGTTTGCTTCATTTTAATGACTTCGGGATGCGGTTGCACGTCGAGCATGCGACGTGTGTGCAGAATGCTATTCTCATGTATTAATGCACCATTCATCTGTGTGTCATGATCGGAGGCATTACCGTTATCGCTATTGTGAATGTCATTGTCATTGTCATCGTCATCGTTGTCGTTATCGTTATCGCTGGAACTATAATTGGTGGCAAAGCTTATCGAGGCAATGGACGTTTGAAAACGTTGACGCTGACTCAAACTTGGACTCTGCAACTCCGTTGTTGCACTCTCAGTGGAGTTCATTTGAAATGTCACTGAACTTTTGCGCGATGTGGCACGCATTTGATTTGCCGACGCCGATGCCAACGCTGATGCCGACAATGAATGCTCATCCGTTGAGCAATTGGAATTCATTTGAATTCTTTGCTCCTCATCGGTTTCCTCACTCTCCTCCCTCTCCTTTGCCTTTTGCTGTTGTACTTTATGCGGTTGCTCGCGGAAAAAGCAATGACGTGGAAATTGTGATCCCGATGCATTGCGTTGAAAATGACTCTCATTCGCTTCCTCCGCATCCTCATAATCATCATAATCGACACGTTGTTCTGTTGTTAAACGTGTCGATGAATTATACATGGTTAAATCACCACTGGATTTGGAATTAACACGCTCACTGCTAGCCAGAATCTTCTTGACCACATCCCGATAAAAGGCACGATCATATGTATTGTTATCACCACCAGCACCAGCACGTTCCGTCAATTGTGGTGAAATAATCAATGTCGTTGGTGTTGTTGGTGTCAATAGTGTCGTTGGTGTTGTTGTTGTTTGACTGACAACAAATTGACTATCGAGTGATAGTTTCTTTCTGCCCACCGCTGGACTATTGCCCAGACTGCCACCAAGACGTCCTAAATTGTTAGAACCCGACGAACTCATGGCCGCTGCCGATGAGCTTGATTTGAGAAAGTGAAAGCAACCGGTTGTTGGGGTTAACGTATCCGTTTCGGAGCTATCATCGTAGAATGAATGGGCGACATTATGTGAGTTAGTTGGCATATGATCTAGACCATAATCTTGACTACGTGCGCGTCCATAAATGCTATTGGCAGTTGATGGCCGATAATTGCCATTGTTGTTGCTGTTGTATGGGTTATTGTTGTTGTTGTTGTTGTGATTACCATTCAGTCGAGGCGAGGCTTTGGTTGACATATGATTGTTGTTGCTGTTGTGGTTGTTGTTGTGGTTGTTGTTGCTATTAGTTTTATGATTGTTACTGTGATTGTTGTTGTTGCTGCTGCTAATGTTGTTGTTGTGGTTGTGATTGTGGTTGTTGTTGCTGCTGCTGCTGTTGTTGTTGTTGTTGCTATTGTTGGTATGCAATATTAAATATGGTATACCTGTCGCCACACCCGCACCCACCGCGCCCATTGCCGCCACACTACCGCCCACATACATGGGCGTGGTTGGCGCTGAACCGCCGCCGCCGCCGCTTCCCATTCCAACACTAATGCTTCCCACATTGGAGCTGCCCAAGTGTTGTTGTCCATTTGGTCCCGCTAATGCTCCCGTTAACGATGACGTTGTGCCATTCCCATTCCCGTTGCCCATTGTTAATCCTCCGGTTGTTAACTGTTTCTTATCCAGATTCGGAGCACTTTTGCTGAACGAGGAGTGCGTCGAATTTTGTGCTGGCCAATCTCCAGCTGGTTGTCCGCCCAATTGTGCCGGCAACAGCGACCGTTCACGTTGATGCATTGTCGATGGACCCCACGTCTTGTTCTTATGCCCATCCGTCACTGATCCACCCACATAAGAAAAATAATACAAAAAGAAAATACAAAAAAAAAAACAATAATAATAATAAAGTACAAAAAAAAATAATAACATAAAATACATAAATATTTAAGAAAACAATCGTAATTTAACTATTGCATGCAAATAGAGTAAATAATAATTATCAACAATTCGTTTTAATTCCATGTATTCCTTTAAGCTAATAGGAACGCTTGGAAACAAAACACTACTGTAGCTATTTGATCATTTATTTGTTGAAGGTGCATCTTTAGTTTAATTCCTTGTGTTTCATCAAATTCCTTTCATTTCTTCTTATTCCTTTTGTTATAACTATTTTGCGATGAATGAAATTGAAACAATTATCATATTTGGAGTCTTTTTATTAAATTGGCTTTTCCAGTTTAGAGGAGTAATTAGAAACGGAACGCTACAGCAATAATTTCATAATTTGTATGCCGTCAAACAGATATTTTAGCAAAATTTCGTATGTTCCATTGCATTCGTTTCTCAACATTTCAATGAATTTAAAAAATATAGTTTGACAACTCTAAAAAAAACAGTAAACTTTTTACAGATTGATTTAAAAAACAATCAATATTGATTAAATCATATGGCTGCTTAGGAATGTATGGACTGAAACACAAACATAAATTTAATGATTTTATCTTATATTTCTCACTCTTTAAACATAATCAATATTGAATTATATCATATTGCTGACTTAGAAACGATTGAAGTGAAACACTAGGTCAAATTTGATGACTCTATCGCCTTCTCTGTCTCTCCCATTCTGACTTTGCTACATTTAAAATTTAACATTAGTTTGAAACACTTGGAGCTGGCACAGAAATCTATGAAAGGAACAACCCCTCAAATTGGATTGGGCTTTACAAAAGCGTTTCAGGGGGCGGGGTTCTACTCACGTGCTACAATGCGTAATCCGGAGAGGGAGGGAGAACCAGGAGGCTCCACTTTATCGCATACGGCCGTAATTGTATGCCGGAAACCAGTTGGCAGTGAAATCTGCAGTGCTTTCTAAAAAGAGAATAAAGCATAATATGGTAAAATTAAAGTGCAAATATAGTACACCTAAATAAAAGTCAATTAGAATACCTAACGAATTTCTCCATTTATTGGTAACAATTTTAATATGTGAACAGGGAATCAAACGGTTTCGGTTCCGGTACATCCCGAAATAACTATTTCGGTTAAAGGTTCTATTTCAGTTTTTTTTTCTTTCGGTTCCGGTATACCGCTACGTAACGGTACAGCAAATCAATTTTGAACATTTTTAAAACTTTATTATTTTTTTTTTTTCGAATTTCAAAATATTTTAATGCAGAATGTATTAAGAGACCAAATCATAATCAAAATGACATTCCGATTAAAAATCGATTCAGTTTTGATCAAGCTATGACAGTTTGAAGTTTGTAAGACTTCGGATTTAACCTTTTTACAAGTCCACATTTTTGTTTAATTTCACATGATTTTTTACAAAAAAATGAAAGGTCTCAGAATCAAGTTTAAAGTGTTATTTTATACTAATTACGATATAAGGAGTTGATTAAAAGTGAAAACTTGAGAAACTTGGTTTAAATCGGACTATAATATCATATAATTGTCAGGAACGATCGTCTGAAAATTGAACTTGAAAATCTTTTCATTTTTTAAGACATTTCAAATAAGTTAAATAATATTTTTTTTTTATGTATCTTGAAAATTTTAATTTTATATAAAAACTAATTTAAAACCCGTCTGGGAACTAAATTTTGTAGTTTGGGGTTTTATTTTTTGACATATAGTAATTTTTATGAATAATAGACTAATAAAAAAATGTTTGATCTTTTAGGGGCATTGGTGTACTATAGGAAGTATTACCTTTTTGCTCTTTTTGGGCTTGCGCTTTGATGGAACCGGTTGGACCTTTCCCTGTTGCATGATGAGCTCCCTTCCGAGAATATTTATCTCCCGCAGTCGCAATTGCTCCTCAAGCAGATGCAATTTATTTGCCTTCTCCAGCTGCTTCTTTTGAATCAACACCAGTTGCTCCTCCTTGTTGCGCAGTTCCTGAGTTACAGACAGATAGAAAGAAAAAAGAATTTAAGAAAATGCATACTCATATACACGTATATTGATCAGTGCAATGCAGAAGAAACTGGAAAATGTGGCAAAAGAAATAAATAAATAAAGAAAAAAGAAATCATGCAATTATGCTTGTTTGTTTGTTTCGCTACTAGAGTACGGATAAAGGGGGAGCGGGTGCAGGAGAGCAGGTGTTGGTTAACAAAAACTTGTAATATAATAAAAACAACAACAAAACGTGAGCCGATTTTGGTCAATGACCAAAAACCAAAACCAAAACTAAAACGAGCACAAATAACGAAACGAAAACGTAAACCATTTTTGGGAAACATGATGGGCGCTTACCTCTTCGATGGTTTGGAAACGCTTAAACATGGTTAACAAATGGAGGAAATTTGTTTTGTTTTTGATAGAAAGAAAAACAAAGTGTTAAAAGAAGAGATAAAGAGAAAGAGCGCAAGATTGTTATAAAATTGATACGAAACTGAGAATTACGCTGTCGAGATGAAGACTATTTGACAATTGGGAATACACTCTCTATAGTTGATGTATGTGTGTGTGTGTGTGTGGTGTGTTGTGTGTTGTGCATGCATTTGTACCTTTTCTTTTTCGCGCAAATCGTGTAGAACCTCGGCAATCTCCTTTTTCCATAGCTCCTGCTGTTGATGAAATGATTCCTGAGGCGTTAATGTAAACACGGAGCAAGCACTGCTCTCCAGCTGTTCGATTATCTTTTTAAAATCCGGTCTTCTATGCGGATCACTTTCCCAGCAGCCTAAAAAATAAGTTACACAATTAATTTATAAATCAGGTGATTTAAGGTCGTTTTTCAAAAATATACTTTTCATGAGTGCACCCCAAGTTTCGGGGCAGGTTTTTGGTATTGGCAATGTCAGCGTATTGACAGCGACGCCATAGGCAACCGATAAGGGATCGAAACCTTTATATGGTGTCTCGCCAGTGATTAACTCCCAGAGTAGAACACCATAGCTCCAAACATCCGAGGATCTGCAAAAAAAATAACGTGTTAAATTTGATATTATTAAAGAATTGAATATCTAAGAAAAGATGTGCATCCAAATTCGATTTTTTTTTACTCAAAGCAGCGCATTTGCTGTGTTGTTGTTTGTTTGTTCTTTTATGTTAGTCATAAATTATTTATCAGCTTTTGTTGCTGTTTTCTCGTCGCTCGACCACAATTGGCAAAGTTTGAGATTAGTGATAAGTTAAAATAGAATACTTATAGGAACAACTAAGGACTCTTTGACTCACTTGGAGTACATGCTGCGACTGATGACCTCGGGCGGCATCCAGGCATATGTGCCCGCAGCGCTCATGAATTGTGTATTATACATTTCGCGGGCGAGTCCAAAGTCGGTAATTTTAAGCGTTTTATGATACAATTGTGTGCCCTCGATGGCCTCATAGATGAGCACATTGGATGATTTGAGGTCACGATGAATTATCGACATGGGCGCCTCGCTATGCAAATAATTCATGCCACGTGCTATTTGTATTGCCCAATCGACCAGGACATCTGGTGGTATTTTGCCCGCAGCCAGTATACGATTTAAACTGCCGCCACGTGCATATTCCATAACAAGACAGAGTTTTGTACGCAAACAGACGCCACGCAGGGCGGCAATATTTGGATGTTCGAGTGGCCAAAAGAGTTTGGCCTCCTGTAGGACATTATCACGCATCCGTTGCATATCATCATCGCCCGTTTGATGGGCTATTTTAATGGCCACCTCCTCGTTGCCATAATAGCCACGATGTACTTTACAAAATCCACCGGAACCAATAACCTCCTTAATGTCCAGCTCCTTGTATTCAATCTCATGTGGCAGCTGCATTGGATCCGTGTCGGTTACAAAGTTGCACGGAAATATGCCAACCTATAAAAGAGAGGGGGAAATGCACATATATTTGTAATATTGTTTTGTATAAGTCACTATGATTATGACTAATCATATGTAATACCTTATCACCGATCTTGCCCGTCCACCAGCCAACATCGCCGGATATGTCGCTGTCCGTGGAGAGCACAACAACAATTTGGCCACGTCGCAGTGTCAGCTCATCCTCGCCCTGTGCATCGTAGTCATACAAAGCGGTCCACAAGCTAGCATCATTTGCCAATGCAGCATCCTCATCGGCAAGACCATTGGCTGACGCGGCGGCGGCGGCATCATCGGCAACATTTTGCTGCTGTTGCTGCTGTAGCTGATTGTTGCCATTGCCATTGTCAATGTGCTGCTCCTCGCTAATGGGGAGCATGGCCAAAGCTTTTGCTCCTTATGCTGCTAAACGTTTAGACGGCGCCTAATCTCGGCCAGCATTAAAAGCTTAAACATGGACGTGTGATTCTATTGAAGAAACTCGATCCCGTTTAGCTGCAAATAATACAAAATAAATAAATAACAACAACCACACCCACTGTGCAACACTTACCCAAGTTTGTGTGTTGTCCGTTGTTGTTGTTATCGTCGATTTTGTTGCACAGATTTTTCACTCCTTTCTTGCACTTGTCGTCCCACCCTCCCCCACAGCCCCCCTCCCACTCTTTAGACAAACGCACAAACGCTCGCACTCCGCACACAATAGAAAACAATCAGAGACAACACACATACACACACTCACACACACGCACACAGAGAGAGAGAGTCACACATGCACTATTAAAAACTGTAATAGGAGGCAAACGGCGCAGCTTGTTATATTATTCAAGTTGTTGCTGCTCCTATTGGAATCAGCTCTGTGCTGACTTTAAAATTCTTATGGAACTTGGTATCAGCTCTGCACGCATTTCTTTTTAAATAGTTTTCTGCTTTTCTTATTAGTTTTCTTTCGCTATATTTTTTTTCTTCTTTCGTTTCTCCGTTTGTGTGCGTAAGTGTATGTGGGTCTTTTTGTCTGTTGTTCGCTGCTCGCTGGCCGTTTCGTTTACGTTTACTTCGTTTTGCGCTTATCAAGGCGCTTGACTCAATTTCGTTTGCTAAGCACTTAAAGTTAGCAGTGTATTGATTTTTGTTTTCGTATATGTTTTTAAAACATAAAAAACAACTTATGTTGAGAAAAATTTGCAGAAAGAAATATCGACGGGCGATAGATGGCCGACAGTTGACCGATAACTGTGGCGGTAGGTCGACATGCACAGATAGTCACTTTCGCGTTCTGTTAGCTCCCATTTGCGTTAACATTATTGAGGCAGTGTTGCCATATGGCACCTCGCTATAGCGCCATATTTCAGTAAATTTTTACCAAAATAATAAAGTAGTATAAAAACAAAAACTATTAGTAGTAGTAGTAGTTTTTTTTAATAATAAATATAAATAAAAATGCAAGTTATAAGCAATATTCCAGAATCATTATGATATGGTTAAAAAGCCAACAAAATGTCTGGCAGCCACATTTAAAACGGTATATTTTCGGCATATACGCAATGTGTTTAAATATACTTGCTCGCCGACCTAATGCGAAATAAATTGTTTCATCGTGGTCCATAGTAAAAGTACCCTGGCCAGGTCTAGTCGAACAGCCGTTGCCCGTTTGTATCCTGTCAATGCCGCACGCGCGTTCTCACACTTTCTTGCTCTCTGCATCTTACTCTCGCTATCGCTTTCTCTCGCTGTAACGGTCCTTCGTTGTTGTAGACTTGACAGTGGGTTCGGCTGGTCCAGCAGTTGCTTTGGCATTCGGCTTTAGCATCATCGGCTGCTGCTGCCGCATTGGCAGCTAAGTCAGTTGCCAGACGGCAGAAATAGAATCCGAATCCGAAACAGAAACAGAAACGGAGCCAGCGCCAATGCACGCACGGGCGCCAATAAAACGGGCAACGGCTGCTGCTGCTGTTTTTCATCGCACAAATTTTAGAACGCTCAGTTCAGTTACGCGCAAGATTTCAACACAAATTGTAGCATACTTTACGGCCACGGACAGCGGTAAAAGCGGGCGTGCGCAGCGCAAAGAGCAAAAATTGCACGGCAAAAATCCCAATCAGCAACGGAAACGGAAACTTCTTGTCTGAGAGTTGTTGGCTTTGCTATTTAAATAAATTGTCAGCCGCTTCAAATTTTTATTGCCAAATTTATACTTTTTTTTTGTATTAATTTTGTTCAATACGTTCATTCAATACACTCGCTGGTCAAAAATCAAAAGTCAAATTCAAAAATAATCTCACGCTAAAAATTTACAACGCTTTTTTATTGTTTTTTTTTTTGTTTTTTTTTTTTGGTGAGTGCTAAACGCGTTGCCAGCGCTGTCGCCGTCGCCGTCGCTGCCGCCACTTGAATTTTTTTCTTCGTTGCGTGCGCGTGTTTATGTGTGTGTACGTGTATATACGAGAGTGTGTTAGTTTTTTTTTTGGTTCACGGTACTCGCCTTAATCCTCGTATGCCAAACAAAAGCTAAAGCCTATGAAAATGTTAAGTTAAACAGCAACAACAACAAAATAAGAAACAACAATACAACAATGATATGACTAAAAAAAGTTAATAAATAAGAAAGCATCTTAATAATAAGTAAATAAAACGCACAACTCCATTGAGAGAATATTTACGAATTGCGCTTAAAGCTCAATCTGCAGCCTCTCTAGTCTAAGTCGATGACAAAGTAGAAGAAGAAGCATAACACCAAAAAAAAAAATCAAATAAGAATAAGAATAAATATAACGAAACGCACAAATCTAACGACAACGCAACTAGATAACTAAAACAACGCACTTGCCTAAAAACAAGCGTAATACAAGTAATACATGCTTTTAATATATTAAATACACAATTTACATAAATTAATTTGCTTTGTAAGACAAAACATGTGCAACGCAACGCTGACGTCGCAGCTGGCGTCGCTGCATTCGCTGATCGTGCTGCAGCCTCTCAAACTCTCAATGCTATGAGTATTTCCTTGACACTATTTTCGGTTTTCACTATTGTGCATGTACAGTGGCGCTCAGCTTATTTCACCTATTACAAATTTTTGAATAAATGTATCTTTAAATGGAAAGCAGATACAAGTAAAATTAAAGCGCAGAATGTTTGCAATTTTAGCAAAATATTTATTATTTTTATAATTTTATCTGAATTAAAAGAGAAATGCAAAACAAAGTTTAAAATGCAGTCGTCGGTCAAATAAGCTGTGAGCCACTGTAAATTTACAAATCAACGAAAAATGCAAAAAGGCAGCCAGCAATACACTTACATCTCTGTACGTATGTGTCTGTGTGTATGTGCGTGTGTGTGCGCATAAATTCACACACAAAGCTGTTGCCTGGCCTATAAAATGGCTGCTCTTAACAGCAGCGACGCGTCGCGACGTCGACGCTGGCAGCGTGGTAAGCAGCGCGCAAGAAGTTGAGGTTATGTCTGCGCCGCAAAATGTGCTTTGGCTGGCCGCTGCCCTTGGCATGAAATTGTCGCTGCTGCTGCTGCTTAGCCCCTTTCTTCAATTGGGCGTGCCAGCACTCAGAGCACGCGAAATGTGCCGTTGCAGCATCCTTTTCTGTCTGTCTGTTTGTCTGTATGTGTGTCCTTGTTGGCAGCAGCAGCGACGGCGACAGCAGCAGCGCCACAGTTGCTGTGCTTTTGGACTCCCCATAAATGACCTAGCCCTATTTTTGGGCATTAGACTTTGTCCATTGAGAGTCAAACTGCTTGCGTCTCCGCTGCTGCGCGCTAGCAGCGATGTCGACGTCGACGTCGACAGTGACATTTCCTTTTGATTTGTGCTTCAGAGTTGCGGTTGCTGCCATTTTTATTTCTTCTAATTTTTATTTTATACCCTGGTAACAGGCAGAACTAGGCATGGCAGACACCGATAAAGCAATGAAAAACTTAAGTTTTTAGAAAAACTAACCCTAAAAATATTATTTTGGGAAAATACTTTACTTTTAGGAAATCTAACTTTATGGCGATTTTCTTAAGTATAGAAAATAAATTTTTTGAGTGTATACATATATGTATTTTCTTTTGCAAAAATGTATGTATTTTTTAGTGTTACTTATTTGAATTCCTCTTTTATTATACTTGGCGACTCTTTCTAATTGTTTTAATTTGATTTTTTTAAATATGTGAATTTTTATTTTGTCAAAACACTTTTTTGACTATATTCTCGTAAAATTTTGTAATATTATCTTGATCAGCATCAACCGTCAAAAAAAAAAAAATAAAAACATAAAATAAACAAAATACATGCTAATGGTACAACTGAATAACTTATTTATTCCACTAGTTACTATATTTTATAGCTAGAAACTTAATTGTTTAGTGCCTTATAGACTGAACAAGGTATCTTGTAGTCGATAACTCTCTACTAAAGCTTACATTCTTGTTTTTTTTTTGTTTGAATAGTTTTTTATTGCTTCCCTTGCGCTTTTCATGAGCATTTTCTCGTATTTTGTGTGCAGCGCGCCGAAATAAAAATAATAATAGTAATAAAATGTGTTGCATACCCTGAAGCCTGACAATTTGACAGGCACTTGGAGACCCGAGCAGCCCAGGACAATTATGGGGCACACTCATACAGCTGATAGATATATATATATGTATTGCCTGTATGTATTTTGTTGCTGCGCTGTCGTTGCAGCTTCGGTGTCCAACTGCAATTGTCATTTTAGGGGCCGTTTTCAAAGGAGTTTTTTTTTAGCCGCAATTTGTTCGACATAGGCGCATCCTGTAGCTTGGGGATTCGTTCAGAGCAGGCGATTTTTTTTACATTAAATTGAAAGGGGAATGCTACACACATTTTTGTTGTTCCTCCATTACTAACTTGCATATTTGTAGGTAAAAATGCTTTAAAGTATAAATTAATCTTTGTTATTTTTTTTTTTTAAATAATTTAATTTTAATTCCGACCTTCGAGTTGTTCTATTTAGTTTGTGTAGTATATCCGATTGTTATGTTTTAATTTAAGAGATTTGTAGTTAATTGATATAATTGTGAAATTCAAACTAATTAGAAATTTCAGGCAAACTTTTTCTAGTTACATGCAAAGTTAAATTTATGTGTATAAAATGAGTTTTTAAAGGGGAATTTTCGTCTTCAATTGCTTCAAATTACGTTTAGCCTGTAACATGTAAATTTCAATTTACTTGAATTATATTAAGGAATATTTAGGAAGAGCTTTCATTTTAATTGAAATGCCAGTGGGGTTAGCTTGGACTTTGGGACGGAGAAGGAGTTCAAAGCGAAAACTATTTGCTAATGAATCTAAAGCAGTTGCCAGCAATCTAGAGTCAAAAATAATTTCAATCATACATAATCTAACTTTTATTTTAATCATTTTTTAATTTACATGTGGGCATTTCCACAGAAAGGTCAACCATTACCAAAAAATTAAAAGTCATCCAAACATTTTATTAAACTTTTTGTATTATATAGAAATATTCAAATTTTATTAAATTAAAAAGTACACCTCGTTTCTTGGATGCTTTGAGAATTCAAGCTCTGAAGTTGAAGGTCGTAATTTGTTCAGCTTTGTTTATTTCTAAGAGCATCTTCTCTTTAAAGTTAAGTTTTCTAAAAATAATAATTTAGGTGAACTCTAATCGCAAACAATTTTATTAAAGCAAGAACTAACGACAAAAAATGCTAAAGAGGAAATGAAATATATATACAACAAAATTTTGATTTGTTTTTAATAATATTTCTATGTAACGTCGCGACATCGAAAAAGATTTAAATCTTATACATTTTCGCTGATGATCTGAAGTGCGTGAAATCTTAAACTTAAACAGAGTTTAGTACGACAAAGTTAATATAATTAGCTATTGGGTCATAAAATAGATAATTAATTTTTTATTTAATTTCAATAGTTATAAATTATATAAATTTTTTTTTTATAAATTGAGGTTTTGTTTAGTTTTGACCGTTCTCTTAAAAAGTGTGTTCCAAATTGATGAGTATGTAGTATTATAATGTTTATTTGATGAAATCAGTCTTTTATCATCAATAAACTAAAGTGTTTTCTTTGCATGTTGAGAAAACACTTTAATTCTGACTAAATAGTTTGTTAATTACTAAAAAAGTTAATCTATATATTAGTTATGGCATGCATATAAATACATACATATATTAATTAAATTTATTTGGTAGAGTTTGAAACTGATTTAAAAATGTACTAAGCATTTCCTTTTTTATTTTCAGCAAACGCAAGGATCCCAAAACTCCCAAGAAGAAGTTCTGACAGAAGTATATTTATTATATACAAGTATATTGTAAATTTAAAAAAAAAAATAGATATATGAAAGTAGTTAAGAAATGAGCGACTAAAGACAAAAGTAAAGTGTAAAAATGTTAACAACAATTGAAAGAGAAACTGCAGCGGTAACAAGTTGATTGCGCCTGGCACCTCACAGGTCAGGGAAAGGCGAACCGAGGGGAAGTCGCCGCGTTGCGAAATGCAAGCGAACAGCAGCCGATCAACGTTAAGCGCACAATCCTCGGGCACACCGTCGGCCTCAACGATATCCTCGTCACAGGGCAAGGTAAGTTGAGAGATAAGCTGATAAACTGATAACTCTTTAAATGGACAGCCTGACAGACAAACTGCTGCAGTTGTTGATAAGCTGATGATAAGTAGAAATGCGTTTCTAAAAAATAATGCGATACGTGTAATGCATCGTCTTCTTTTTAATACGATATATAGGAATATAGCACTTAAGACACTTTGCCTCCTTTTTCTCTACAGCATCGTTTCAGAGCATTTTAAGCAAAGGTTCAAATTTACATATAAACTTTGCAAGTAAATTAATGACGCCTTGAAAATAAAAATGTATTCTGTTTTTGCATGTTAATTTAAATTGTGCATAAGTGTTACCCTGTGAGAGACTTAGTGAGAGACCCTGTACAAATTTTTTTAAAAAAACTTGATCTGCATAGGATAAAAATTATCAGTTTTTAGAACAAAAAATCAAGATTACATTTGTTTTAATAAGAAAACTTGAAAAGCAAAAAAAAAAGTATACAAAAAACAAAATTAAAAATCAAATGATTCTTATTCTAAGAATTTTTGGTTTTCTACGCATTCTTAAGACGAATGCTCTTAAAATTAATCACGTCTGTTCCGGTTTTCTTTTTCCGCAAGATTTTTCGGAAGTAAATATTCTTAACCTGTTATCAATTTATTTCGGAAAATTTTGAGGATTAAATTTACTTTTAGTTGGCGAATATATTGTACGACCAACTTTTTAAGTACTCAGCCTAAATGCAACACGATAACTTGTCGAAAAGACTATAGTTGAGACCCCGAATATTGGAATAGCCGTTACATACTTTTAAAAGTTTTTATTGCTTTAAAAATTAAAACACCCATTACTGTCGTTCTAATTAACCGATCTGGTTGCGATCAAATTGGATGATGGATATCAATAATAGACAACGTAAATCTTGAAAACTGTATTTGTATTTTGTCATATTTATGCGACTTTAGATATTGAATGCGACCTATATTGGTTGCTATATAATATAATCCTGAGGTTAATAAGGAGGTTTGACTGACAGGCTGATTGACGCACCGATTAGCGATAAACTGATGGAGAAATGGAAGATTCTGTTCGACATCAATAATGCTGCCCTTTTGGCCAATGTCCATTATGACGATGGGCAAACAAAAATCTGAAAAAAAAGAAAAATGAAATCATTGAGAGGAAGACAGTTGGTTGTCTCATTAGGTGCGCCCACTGGCAGCCCGGCAACAAAGTAGCGAGTACTTCAATTCAATGCCCACATGTTCCCCAAGGAGCTGCCCCAAAAGGACGAGAGCTGCATTGCTTTTGGTTTATTTTCTACTATTTTTTTCCTTTTCTTTTCGTTGTTGTTGTGCTCTTGGGCCCTAAGTGCCTTGGGCCTAGGCCGTACTGCCCTTCCTATTCTCCGTTTCCCCTTTGCAACGTGAATCAGAGTGTGTGTGTGTGTGTGTGTGTGTGTGTGTGTGTGTGTGTGTGTGTGTGTGCGCATCCTTTTCAAGTGTCCTTTGTGTATGCGAGCTATGTTGCGCCTCTCAATTATGCAAGCGTTAGCGATAGTCCCAAAAGCACTTTCGGCTTTCCACGTACACGGAAATTTCCCCTTTTTGTGGAACAAATAGCCAATCCATAAACCCAATAAAATCTCTTTCTCTCTGCCCCTTTCTCTTTCCTCTAATTAGCCAATTTTATCGTAAGTCAACTTTATTGCCAATTTTCAATACAATTTAAGCCTTTTCACTTGGTTTAAATTGCATTCTGCATCGAGTTGGCAGCACTTTGCTAACAAGTTGACAGCACCTTAGTGCTAAATGTTGTCAGCTACAACTGAGTTAAACAGCTGCTTTGCTTTTTTTTTTAATATAATACATTTAGAATATTTTCAATAAGAAATTAGAGTTAGTTAAAAATGATAAAAACCCCACTGCCATAAAGGAATCTACAGAATCAGACAATACCCAATTAATTTGATAACTCTAATACAAATATTGCTGCATAAAATTGTTAGTTTTATTTTGCGCAAGTGGATTCACAACTCTTTGTGTTTGTCTGCATCTTTTGATGCATATTCAATGGTTTGTTCATTGAAGCGAGAGAATGCATTGATTTATTCATTAGTTACGAAAAGATGTGGCACGTTGCACAAAAAGTTACAAAAAAATTATCTAATTTAAATCAAACTTAATATGTGGCAACGTGAGAAAAAACATTTTTGTTTGTCCGTAAAATAAATTTATAAGTAATTTGCAACATTTTCATGCTTAGCTCAAATCATAATTATCATAAATGAAGATGATGATGAGCATAATGGTATTGATGATGACAATAATTAAAATTGTTGCCTCCAGCTGCAAATTCATCGACACTTGACACACACAACAAACACCGCACAATTAGTTAAAACATTTTAACGAGATAAATGCGATTACAAATTCTCTGCAGACAATAATAAAAATAAAGCATAAGACAAAGCAGGAAAATGTGAGGAAAAAAAAGTTGCTTTGCATTCCTGTGGTGAATTATTTGAAACAGTGTCACATTTAATATTTATTTACGGCACATTTAATTAACAAATTTCCAAGCAAATGCTATTTATTTAGAAATTGACGCTCTCAACTAAATTCTGGAGATTCTTTCGTGTTTTGACTGTAATGAAAAACTTTTAGTTTATTCCTGGTAAAATATGTAGTATAGTTTTCCGTAAACGTTTATTAAAAATTTAGACTTAGTTGCGAGCTGCATTTTCTCATGAATTTCAATTTAATTAAATGAACAAATAAGTATAGCATACTTTTTGAGGCAGAATTGAAATTCTTAGTTTTAAGACTTATTTCCACTTAAATATGTATTCTTATTAATTCTATTTTCGTTTTCTATGTGCCTTTCTTTTTCTATTGAAAATTCTATTTTTATTTAGCTGTCTATCGTGCTTCGTGCTTTTCCTTCCTAGGTCTCCAAACCTCCAGTTTTTATTTCTCTCTCACTCACTGTTTTTTTTTCTATTTAGTTGTTTTTTTCATTATTATTTGTCTTTCTGTCCATATTTTCCATTTTCCGTCCTTTTTTTCTACATCGTTGAAATATATTTTTTCTTCCTCTCTCTATGTATTTAAAAAATTGTATTTTGTTTTCTCCTTTTTTCTATGTTTTTGTATGTCAGTCTTTTTCTATTTCTTTTTTTTTTATCATACTTTGGTTTATTTTCTTTCTGTAAGTTATTCAATTTCTTTTTCTTCTATTTTTTCTCTATATTTTTCTTATTTCGTCTGTCTGTCTTTTATCTCGTTTTTATGTCTCTATTATTCTACCAATAAGGAAGTTTTTTTTCTTTCTCTATCTTCTTTAAATTTTTTTCTACTCTCTTTCTTTCTCTTTTTCTCTGAAAGTTTAACCTTTCCTTTAATTCTCCTTCTCCATCTTTCTTTCTTTCTCTATTTTTGTGACTATGAAAATCTCGTCTCTTTTTTCTTGATGCTTCTTTTAACTTTTCTTTCTTATGTTATTTTTCTGTCTTTTCCGCTTTCGTTTTAATCTCATTTCATACCACTCTTTCTTTCATCATTCGTCTGATTCTGTCTGTCTTTTCGACTGCTCCAACTCTTTCTTCTTCTCTTCTCTTTTCGTTTTTTTTATCTTTCTTCCTGATTGTTTTCATTTCTTGCAAGTATCTAACATATGGCAATATTCATGGCATTTCAAAAGAATTGAATTTACAACTGAAATTTTACGTACTTGGAAGTGAATGAATAATTCGAATTATTCATCAATATTTAAATGTCAATCAATCACAACGCAATCCACAACAATTTAAGTTCCACAGAATTCCCACTGCCTGGACATGTGTATAAAACCAAATGGAATGAATTAATTTGATTGATTGTGGTCAAATGGTTTTCCAAGTACACGTAATTACTCATCTCTGATTGTTGAATGCTTAAAATTCTCCTTAAAAGACAGAAAAAGAGAAAGCGTGAGAAAGAGATAGAGAGAGAGAGAGAGAGAGAGAGAGAGAGAGAGAGAGAGAGAGAACATTCCAACACTTAAATGAACCACAAGAGAAATCACATATCAAATAAATATAGAAATATGCAGGATTTGCTTTAGCTAATTGCAGCATTTAGTTATTGTCATGCCGCCTGCGGTTATGCTACAATAATTTCTCCATGATTGAAATGCCACCAACAGAGAAAGGGTGGAGGGAGTGTAGAGTAAGGGGCAGCGTGGTGGGAATATCATTTTAATAAACCAAAAGGCTTATTGATTTAAATTTCACTCAAAAGCGTTAAATTTGTGGCAACTCTAAAACCATCTACAGTCTTTCAGCTGTCTTAAAATTTGTGGCAACTCTAAAACCATCTACAGTCTTTCAGCTGTCTTAAAATTCTACACACCCTTCATCATATCACCAACTGCAATACCACTTAATGGGGTAGGGAGAGGGAGAGGGGGTTGATGAGTACACAGAAAAAAAAATTCGGGAAAAAGTACGGTAATCCCAGATATTCTAATACTAAAATGTTTTAAGACTATAAAAAATTTGGGGGCTTTCGGGTAAGATTTTTTTTAGTTAGATCAAATATTTATGTTTTCTTTGAGTTTTTTTGTTGTCTTAATTTTATATTCTGGATACAAAAATTAAAAATACATGCTAAAATCTTGAATTTTAAAATTAAATTTTAAAATGATTTATTCCAGAGTGTTCCAAAAATTTCTAAAGCTTATGAAGATAATTGCTTTTCAAAACAACCGTTAGAAATGTCGGTCTTCTTCTAATGTCAGAGATTTAATTTTTCGAAGTCAAAAAAAAAGTTATTAAATTTTACTAAATATTTATACTATGCATTTTTATTTAATTAAAAAAAAATGTATTCAATTAAATTTCTTGCTTGCCTTTGGATTGCTTTGTGCTATTCAAAAAATTTTTATAACACACCTGACTATTTTTTCCCGTGTAACTTTTGTTTTACTCACATTTCAGTCGCTTTTCTTACATTTGCATCGCAGCGACTTTCACGCGTTTCGTTTTGTTGCTATCGCTTTTAATTAAACATTGCCGTTTTTGTGAGACACACACTTGGCACACACATTCACACATATACAAACACACATACACAGCTGTCTCTCTCTTGAACAACAGCAACAGCATCGCAGTCAGCTGTAGTCTGCCTACAAAAAGTAAGAGTGGAGAGCGGGAGAGCGGGAGAGTGGAAGAATAAGTGGGTGGGAGAGGTAGACATGGAGAGTGGGAGACATTGAAGGGCACTGCCAAGTGTGGGAGCGTGTGGGTTGGGGTGGGAGGGGAGGGGAGGGGTTGGGGTGGATTTGGCAGCTGCTGCTTTTGGCCTTGCCCGTCACAATTTGAAGTCGAGTTGACGACGACAACGACAGCGAGTGTGTGTGTGTGTGAGTGTGTGTGAGAGTGTTGGCATGCAAGCTTGTCTCTCTGTGCATGTGTGTGTGTGAGCTGTGCATAAGTGTGCGTGAGCGAGCGTGTGAATAAGTCATAAAAAGCCAGTAAAAATCTCCGTTTGTCATTACATATTGTCATCATAAGCGACAACAACAGCTGCTTACACACACATACACACACATGCACATGCACAACAACAGAGAATCATAGGCTGCAGCAAAGGCAAAAAAAAAAAAGTATATTTGAAAAAAAGTCGGCAACGCATTTTTTGTTTTGTCATTTTTGCCAGCTGCAAAGCGATGACTGCAGTCTGAAGTGGCAGCGAAGAGAGGAAAGGGGGGAAGAGTTATGGAGACAACTGTGGAGCAGCTTGTAGAGGAGGTGTAGATTGTTAAAGGAGAAGCTGTTTGAGAAGAAGGTACAGCAACTTGTGCACTATGGGAATTATTTAACATTATTCAATCAATCAAGAAGTAATAATTTTTAAGAAGTATATTAACTGAATAAATCAGAAAGATCCAGCTATAGTTCTTTTTTAATGGGTTGAAATGTGTAGATTATCTATTAACAATTTTTACTAAAAATACAAAGTTTTAATTGTTAATTTGGATTTTTGTTTTCAAATAGCTCTTATATTTGATTATTAAATTTTTTAAATCAATTTAATTCAAATTCAAATTCAATTCAAATTAATTCAAATATATAAAATAATTTAAAATATTTTTGATTTGACTTTTTATTATTTATGTCTTTCCAAATTTTTTTCCTTATTTTTTGATTTCCCATTTTTATTTTGCTAAGTTTTGTTTTCCTTATATTTGTTTTTTTTTTATTTTTGTCTTCCCAATTTTAAATGCCTTTTATCATTATTCCCAATTTTTGTTTCCTAGTTTTGGTCTTCCTAGTATTTTTTTTTCAAAGCTTGTTATTTTTATTTTTTTATAATTTTCGTATTTTGAGTAATATTTTTTGACATTCGAACCATGGAGACAAACCATTACCAAAATTATGGTGGTTTTGCAGCCTTTTTTCAAGATAAACGAACTGATTCTGCCAGACTAGTGAATGAAAATACTAGTAGCAAATTTCTCACTCAAACTATGTGGTTCCTTGACAAATTTAAAAATTCCCATACAATTTTTACCCAATTACTGCACTTTCTGAGCCATTCAACTTTTTGGTATGTTAGATAACAATTTTTATTAAAAATTCTTTAATTTGCATACTTGTATAACGTAGATTAATGCCAGAAAAATTGGCAGAGCTTCCATAGTGCTCTTAAGGAGCTTGTAGAGGAGCATCAGATTGTTGGACAGGGGAAGGGGGAAGGGGGAAGGGGAAGGAGAAGGGGAGGTAACTACGCACAGCAGCTGCTTGCTTTATAACTTCACAGCGAGCTTTTTGTCAGCCTTATGCAAATTCGCTTACTTGTTGTTATTGTTGGTGTTGTCACAGCAGCTGCCGCTGTTTGCTACTTAAATGCAAATTGCATTCCGTTGGCCAAAATCCCCCATTTTTTTTTTTTATTCTTTTTTGATTCATTTTGATCATGGCTATTTGATGAAGAGTCACTCAACGGGTCCAAATCGAAAATTAATTGCACACTTTCCGTAGTCTCTGTATAGTAACTTAATAAATAGGCGATTTGTGGTCGCTTTTGATGTGGGTTTTTCAACTGAAAGTAATTTTACTATAGCTAACGGCTTAAATATATACCCTGTGGTAAGCAATCAGGGTAATGTGATATGAAAGCTTTTTAGTACTTTAATTATTTAAAGATTTTAAAAACTTTACTTGAACGAGCAAATTTCAGAGCAAAATAAATAGGCTTAAGCATTTTGTAAAGAAGTGCAGGGTATTTAAGGTGTAAGAAATAAAATACAATAGCTCTCAGCTTATTTGACCCACTAAATTTTAATCATTTTTTTTTATTGCTTAAATACAATTAAAAATTAACTGAAATTATAGCTTAACAAAAACTAACTTCGCTTTAATTTTAAATATAAACTCATTTCAAATTTGTAATATGTTAGACTTGTAAAACAAATAAGCTGGGAGTCACTGTATATAAAAAATAAAATAAAATCAAATTAAAAACTTAAGTTAAACTAATCAAGTTAACTTATATATTGCAAATCTTTCAGGGTTAGTTGCGAAATTCGAGCTTTTATTTTTTAAGCATCTTCAAGTATTTCAGCCCAATAGCGATAACAATAGCTCGATTTATTGCAGTTGGGGTTTAAAAAAATAGAATATATAGACACAATAAATAAATTGTATAAAATAAAGTATTTTAATTCAATATGATGTATTTAAAAAAAAAATTGATAAGTTTTTTAAAGTCATTTTCGACTGGAGAACGATTAACTTTGATAACGACAACAATTAAGCAAAGTTTTAATGCCAAGCAATTGTTGAAAACTTTTATAAATTAGTTATTTATTATCAATTAAAGTTGAAAGCACATTGCAAGAGATTTTGCTGCATGCCGCTGAAAAGTATGCAACATAATAAACATTGAACGAACCCGAACGGGAAAAGCGTCGACACATTTTCACTTATGCGAGAGCGTGTGTGTGTGTGTGTCAAAGTGTAAATTACGCTAGAGGCGTCTTATAACATTCCCCCCTCCCCCCGGTACCCCTGCTACCCATCACGTCACACGTCCTTCT